>NC_135479.1:182500-482500 GCF_052094955.1 Ictidomys tridecemlineatus | reverse complement strand
CAGTGGGCCCAGTGCCATGTCAGATGAGGTGGGAGAGGCCATCAGGTGCAGCCCCTCGTCTCCCTTGGTTCTGGCAGAAATAGGCTTTCTGTCCTCAAGTGTTTGACCAGCTTTATGTGCCCTAGGCCTTTCAGACAGGCATGTCTCCTGATTGTCATCTGTTTTCTGTCTTTTGGTTTCACAGTCATGCTGCAAAGCTTGGAGCCCAGCTCGCAGATTTACACCTTGATAACAAGAGACTTGGGGAGACGTTCCTGAAGGAGGCTGGCACAGTGGGTAAGGCCGGGGGGCCCTGAGGAACCCTGCCCAGAGGGGCACATTCAGCCCATACAGGCTCGGGGACAGGCCGTGCTGTAGCGTGAGCTGATGCCACAGCCCTGCGGCTACATGAGTGCCGTGTGTAAGCACTGGAAGGGTGCTTATGTGCTGTGTCCTGTGGTCACCAGAGACAGCAAGTGCAGCTGGACTTCACCTCCCACTCCCCGCAGACAGACCTGCAGTCTCTCTGCCTGTCTGCAGAGTGAGTCCTTCGGGCACAGTGTCTTTTCTCACAGTGCAGTCACTCTTGAGTGTCAGAGTGAGAACACTTCCATTTACCTGTCCAGAGCTTGGTGCCCTGTTAGCACTGAGGGGATTTTTCCAACTCCTGCCAGTTGGTAATCCACGACTAGCCGTGTTGACTCTGTTAGACAGTAGCTGACAATAAGAAAGCAGATAACCCGCAACATGCTGTATGAGCGTCCCCGACGGGTCCCCCCCGCCCCCCCGCCCCCCAGCATCCACTGGGGAGCCCTGTGAGACTGCGTTTCCCGTTTCCCTCAAGTACAGAGTTCAGTCCGTTGGGCTTTTCTTTGAATTTGGGGAGCTGCAGAGGGTTGAGGCCATTTTAAAGCACAGTAGTTTGTCAAAAGTGGCACTAGGTTGGCCCCTGAAAGTATCCTTTCCTGATGGATTATGAGGTACCTTTTTACTAAGGAGCATCCCCTTTTTTTGGGTTCTGTTGTCGCCCTTTCCATGTATCCTCTGGTACAGCTTCTGGACACAGTCTGTGTCCTCGGTCATTAAATCCGTGGACATAGTCTCTGTTCTGAGTGACCTGAGGGTTGGCAGCCATAAGACCCCTGTTTGTTGGGAAGGGCATGCTGAGGTCATTCACAGGTCAGCTCTGAGCAGAGCCTGGGGTCTCTTGGAGCAAGGGAACTAACCAGTCATCTTTCTTTCTTTCCTCTTCTTGCAAGGGAAAGGAGGTGGGCAGGCGGAACGGCCCTTCGTGGGCAAGTTTGGGTTTGATGTGGTGACCTGCTGTGGATACCTTCCCCAGGTGAGCACACAGTCAGATTAGGCACAGTGGGGGAGCACCTTTGCCCTTTCTTTTTTTTTTTTTTTTTAATATTTATTTTTTAGTTTTTGGTGGACACAACATCTTTATTTTATTTGTATGTGGTGCTGAGGATCGAACCCAGCGCCCCGCACCTGCCAGGCGAGCACGCTACCACTGAGCCACATCCCCAGCCCCCCTTTGCCCTTTCTTATGAGGTGTTACAAGCCTCACCCCTGTTTTCTTGGCTGATTCCTAGGAAGTTGACATGGGTTCACCCACCTTATATGCTAGGTAAGCACAGAGAAGCAGAGAAGAACCAGTAAGTTAGGATGCTGGATTTCAACTGGGTAAAAATCAGAAAAATTATAAATGTTTTATTTTAAATAAATATTCAGCCATCCGTATCCACAGGTTCTGCATCCAGGTATTCAACCCACTGCAGATTGAAATATCTGTCTGTACTAAATGCGTACAGGTTTTTCTTGCCATTATTCCATAAGTAATGCAGTATGGCAGCCATTTCCGTAGATTCACGTTGTTCAACATGTACAAGCAGTCTGGAGATGATTTAAAGTACTTGGAGGGTCTGTGCGTCAGTTAGGCAAACACTGCAGCATTCTATGTAAGGATTTTGTGTCGGGTTCCCGGATCCCGTTTCTGTGGATGCCCAGGGACTGTGCCCTTCAGTGTTGGACTAAGGTTGGTTCCCTGGGACTTTCAGCCTGGGGCGTTCTACTGAAGCCCAGCAGATGTGGGCTAGAAAGGATGGCAGCTCTGCTTTCACAGAATAGGCAGAGTGGCTCTTGGGGGGGGCGGGGGCGCACTGAAGAAGCTGGAAACTTGCAGGGGTTTCCTGGGGGATGTCCTAGGAGGCTGTCTGGACAGCTACCTCAGAGCCTTGAGCAGTGCTTTCTGGTGCCTCAGCTTCAGGGCGTGGGTTAGCCGGCTCTGCGCCTTCCTCTCTTCCTGTGATGCTCCATGCACCCGTGCTCAGTGCTTCTGTGTGCGTGTGGGGCTCTGCCCTGGGTGCACGTGCCCATCTGCGTTCTCGTGCCCATCTGCGTTCTCGTGCGTGTGCGGCTCTCTCCTCAGCATGTCCTGCTTTGCGTGGTGCTGTACTACCGTGTGTCTGTCTCTCTTCCCCCACAGGGACAAGCACCTGTGGCCTGGACATCCTCTCTTGGGGGTCCTCTTCTTGTACAGGGCTCTACATGACTTTTCTCATTATCACTCTCTGGAGAGGGGTCATCTATGATCCCATTAAGCAATGGGATCAGGGAAGGTCAGCTGGCTCTGGCCTCTGTGTTCAGTAAGTATAATCAAAAGAAAATGTTCCTGTGCTCTTCAGTCTTGGAAGGCTACAGAGTGGACCCTACCGCATTCCCTGCTTCCCGCTGCTCCTAGGAAAGGACCTGAGGTCTCAGCCTGTCTCTGAGACCTCATGCTGCCCAGCCACCCTTGGCTCTTCAGCTCCAGGTGGTGACCCTCTTCACATGCCATGTGTGCAAGCCTCTTCCACTTTACGGTACTTCTGGGTATTCGAGCTTCTTTATGTGTGGCATTGTCCAAAGAACTATGCTTTCTCCTTTGCTTTCACACGTGCAGGTGAATGACTGGCAGGAGGACTGGGTCATGTTCTATGCCCAGCAGCGCATTCAGCCTCAGATGGACATGGTGGAGAAGAAGTCTGGGGACCGGGAGGCACTTGAGCTCTGGTCTGCTCTGCAGGTGAGCAGGGCCCTTGCTGCACAATCAAACACATCCCATAGCAATATGTCCCCCTTGGCTCCAATGTCAGAAGTGCCAAGGCAGGTGCAGCCCCCCTGAGTCTGGTTCTGGACAGGAGGCAGGTGCCTGTCAGTGTCCTGTCCGTCCCCTGAATCCAGGCACTGTTGAGTGGTGCTGCTGTTGGGGGATGTGCTACAGCCCTTAGGAAACATCTGCACCCCTCTGCATGTAGCTGAGGCTCTGTCTCCCTGCAGCTGAAGATCCCTGACCTGTTCCGCAACCTGGAGATTGTCCCTGCCTTGCTCCACGGAGACCTCTGGGGAGGGAACGTAGCAGAAGACTCCTCTGGGCCCATTATTTTCGACCCAGCTTCTTTCTATGGCCACTCCGAGTATGAGCTGGCGATAGCCGGCATGTTTGGGGGCTTCAGTGGCTCCTTTTACTCTGCCTACCACAGCAAGATCCCCAAGGTCCCTGGATTTGAGCAGCGCCTGCAGTTGTACCAGCTCTTCCACTACCTGAACCACTGGAACCATTTTGGATCAGGGTACAGAGGGTCCTCCCTGAACATCATGCGGAATCTGGCCAAGTGAGCTGGCTTTCCTTCGGAGGAGCCATGTCTTTCTCCACGGCCACTTACTCGCGCAACTTCCTGTTTTCCGTGCGGCCTGTGTCCAAGCCTTGAATAGGACGTGATGTCAGGAAAGGTGTGCCCTCAAGCTGTACGTGGCCAGACATCGTGACTGATGAGGCCACGCGGCAACCGGCACAGGGACCTCTGAGGCTGAGGGCCCTGGGCCAATGGCAGGGAACCGTGCGAGACCGTGTGAGCAGGCAGGGACAGAACCAGTGTGTCCACCCACCTGCTTCCCTGTCCAGGAACACCTCTGAGCTGATGGTGCTTCGTGATGGGTAAGACCTGAGTCCAGACACGAAGCCAGCTTCCTAGAACCTTATAGGGGCCATTAATTCCCAAATCAAGCACATTTCCTTTTCTTTATGCGTTTCCTCTGGACCTAACTGCAGGCTGAGCAGGTCTGGGAACTAGTTCTGGGAGGGCCCAAGTTGCCAGCCATAGGGTGAAACGGGTAAATTTAGGAGTCATGAACCCCTCCCTCCTGTTATTACCCATCTATGTCATTTTCTACAGTCTTGCCAAGTTGTCATTCTTTGCTAAACTTATAAAATGAGCATTGAACTAATATTTCAGTATCATAGTGATGAAGTATTTCATGAATGTCATGGACACTAACAGACCCTTTGCCTGAAAGTCTAAATAAACTCCAGTGGTCTCACTGGTTCATGAGACTACATACTTGCCACTGTTGTGGTTCAGCCTCTGTCCTGTGGTTTGCCCTATGTTTTGACCATAAATGGCTACACCTGTTGTTTCTTAAAAGAACCGTTTTTATTATTTATTTATTTATTTAAAAATATTTTTTGTTGGTGGACCTTTATTTTATTTGCTTATTTGAATGGGGTGCTGGGAATCGAACCCAGTGCCTCACATGTAGGAGGCAAGCTCTCTACAGTTGAGCTACAACTTCAGCCCCAGTTTTTGTTTTTTTGTTCAAGTAAAGTACAGCACAGAGCTTGATACAGGAAGGAGCAGCCTGAGAACTGTCCATGGCACCTGACAGGTGGTGCCACCCGTCCACTGTTCTCCACCTGTGAGATCTGGAAAACAGGAGGACGAAAGTAGTCATGTGGTTGGGTCAGGGGAGAAGCTGCTGGTGGCCACAGGAAGAGAGGACTGTGACCCTGAGGCATTCGGGGCGGTCAGTTTCTAACCTGGTAATTCCTGGACCACCATTCGCCACGACCCAGCTTGATTACTGTGAGCCTGGGGAAGCTGGCGACTGTGTCCAGAGACATTGGTGCCTGAGCAGGACGATACCCAGACCCCTCCCTCCAAGAGCGTCCCTTTGGTGGCTGTGCAGGGGCCTCTGGGTGTCCACGATGCTTGTGGCCTGGATATCATTCCTGTGTCAAACAGCGAGCCCAGCCCTTCCCCAGCCATGAGCAGAAAGGACACCTGGGCCCTCCAGAGGAGATGGCCTTCGCTCCTTGGACAGTGGCAGTGCTGCCTTCAGGAGAGGCCACCAGTGGGTGTGGGAGGACACCTCCGGGTGTGTGGTGGGCTGATAAGAGGAGAGTGGTGTTTTCGATTCTGTGATGGTGTCAGCTTTTTAAACTGCCATTTGTGGCAATTACTCCTCCTAAAACGTCTGCTTTTGTACCTAATTTTGTATTCACTATTATATATATAATGCACATAGTGCACACACATACCACTTTTTTTTTTTCCTAAAAGGTTGCCAAAGGCATAAAGACTTTAGGTCCAGAGGTACCGGGTCTACCTGGAGTTGCTTCTTGAGTATTATTCCATTCCATGAGAGACGGATGCACTGTCTGGGACAGGTTTCCCCAAGTGAAGTACTGCGGGGTTCTGGGCTGGGCAGAGGTGGTGTATGATGTCCTGTCACTGCCTCCTCTGGTCCTTGCAAAGCAGAGTGTCAACACTTGCAGTTTTGAGAGAGCTAGCTCCAGACACTAACACCTAGGTTCCTCGTTGAGGCTGGACCTGGGAGGGGTTTATCTCTAGAGCAGCCACAAACATCACTGGGGTAAGGCGTCCAGGGGAGGGTTGCTGCCCCAAGTGCCTGCCCTGGACCCTCAGGTCTCCTCTCTGGGTGTTGGTATTTCCTACTGAGAGTGGGAGTGTTTCATCAAGAAGCACAACCTTGCTGGGTGTGATGGCACATGCCTATAAACCCACCAGCTCAGGAGACAGAGGCAGGAAGATCGCAAGTTCAAAGCCAGCCTCAGCAAAAAGCAGAGATGCTAAGCAACTCAGTAAGACTCTGTCTCTAAATAAAATACAGAATAGGGCTGGAGGTGTGGCTCAGTGGTTAAATGAAGCACAGCCCTGTGTGACACTGCCAGAGTGTCAGACTCCACAGAGGGAGGTGAAAAGCTGAAGCTGACCTTGCACCCTGAAGCTTACTTTCATCTTTTGACGAATCGTCCTCTGACACATTCCCTTCTCCAGCAGCGTGCCTGCATCCCTTCCACAGGCTGTCTGGATGCCTTGGCACAGGGCCAGCCAGGCTGGTCAGGCCCCCCAGGTTGGACTCATCCAAAGAGGGCTTGACAGGTGGGAGGGTGAAGACAGCAGGAGCAGGGCAGCACCCAGCTCTCGGGGCGA
The DNA here is from genome assembly GCF_052094955.1 of Ictidomys tridecemlineatus. Lineage (NCBI taxonomy): Eukaryota > Metazoa > Chordata > Mammalia > Rodentia > Sciuridae > Ictidomys > Ictidomys tridecemlineatus. The sequence continues at coordinate 476,243 of NC_135479.1, read as the reverse complement.
GCCCTGGGACCTGGTTGGCAGGAGGTGGGGGAGCAGGCCCCCAACCTCACCCTCCTTTCCATCTTCTGGGATCCCCTTTGGCCAGACCTACCAGAAGGCCAGCTTCTAAAACAGGGTGGTCCAGGCTACATGGAGGCTGGTGTGAGGTAGAAGCAGATTCTGTGGAACAAATCTGTCATGTAACACCCCTGTCCTGCCACCTCCTTGGCTTGGGGTCTGCTCTGCCCGCCATCTTGCTCCTCTGTCCACAGGAAGCCTGCAGCCCTCCGTGCCTCCTGATCCCTGCCCCCAGCTTACTCTGTGCATCATCTTTCTAAGATATGGTCTTTAAATAGCATTATAATTCACACACCACAAAGTCCTGCTGTCACTTTCCTGCCTCTGAATTTTCAGTAGCCCTCGTTGATCCCAAAATAAAGGCCTGGGCTGGCTGTGACTGTGGCTCAGCGATAGAACACTTGCCTAGCGCGTGTGAGGCACTGGGTTCAAGCCTTTCAGCACCACATAAAAACAAAATAAAGGTATTGTGTTCATCTACAACTAATAATAATAATAAATCAAAAACAAAAAAACAAAGACCGATGCCTGTGGACCAAGCTACCGTGTTCTTGCTGCAGGCCTGAGGGCGCAGATGGCTCTCTGCAGGCCCGTGGTGTGTGATTCCAGGTGTCATATGAGCTGTTTGAAGGGCAGGTTTCCATCCTGACGTGACCTGACCAGGGGTGACAGCAGACTCATCCCAAACACCCACCTCAGTAACTTTAAGAGCCTACCACAGAGAAGACCCTAGGAGCCTCCAGGGTTAGGGTTCCTACCAGAGTCCATGTGGCCAAGCTTTGCAGCACGCAGCCTTCTAAGCCTGAAAGGGTGTGGCCTTGCCTACCTGGAACTCCATAGAGCCCGGCCGTCAGCCAGAGCACAGACGTTTGCCAGGTGCAGGGCTCTGCCGTAGCTGTCTTCAATGCCTGGTCAGGGCGGGCTCGGACAGAGAGAACCACTGGGCAGAGTAAGACATGGGCAGCTGCCCTCCCTTAGGTGGCTGTCCCTATAACTTCCTTGGTGGCCTTGCCGTGGCTTGTCCATCTTCCTTGGTGGTGATCTTGGAGACTTATAGCCAGTGGGAGGAAGAGGAAACAATGGCATTGGCTTCTAAGCTGGGTCAGAACAGGCCTTTGCTCCTGCTAGTTCTGGAACCATGGCTTCTTGATGCTCAAAGAGTCTCAAGCCACACCAAGAGGCCACATGGTCGTCTCCTGCTTGGCAGGGACCGCCATGCCAGGTTCCAGTTAGAGGCCCCAGTGGACCCACTCCCAGTTTTGATTGGGGCAGCAGCAAGAAGGACTTCAGGGCATCCAGCCCCCACAGGGCCCCTCTGAGGCTTCCCTCAACCATTGGGACTCCAGGACGTCAGATTTCTTCATGAAAATCTCAGATGTTGATCTGACCATCAGCTTTGCCTCTAACCGGGTGGGCATCTGCTGCAGGTTCAGCTGGAGGGCAGGAGGGAACTGGGTGGCAGGGTGGGGGTGGGCTTCCTGGGAGGAACCCTGGGAAGGCAGAGTCCTGGCCCCACTGAGGACCTTCTGAGACCACTGTTGATAGTTGGTGGGGCCTGAGCCAGAAAGATTCACTCTCAAATTCCCTCTGCCACCTTCCAGCACTGGGACCCTTGGCAAGTTGCTCAATCTCTCTGTGCCTCAGTTTCTTCGTCTGAAAGGTGGGAGCTAATGGCAGGACCCTTCACAGACCAGATGACTGACATTTCACTTGGGCCCTAGCAGGTGACGAAAGCTCAACCAGTGTTTATTAGCTCCAAATCTCTCTTCCAGGGCTCTTTTCGTTTTTCATTTATTTTTCCCCTCTGAGACTACGTGCCTGGGCCGGTGCCAAACTCTGCCAAGCCACACTCCTGCATCAGCCTGCCTAGTGAAGAGGTGCCACTCCAGCTTCCCTTATCTGAGGAAGGAAGCAGGGTCAGCCAGGAGCCTGCCCTGGGTGGGGAGGGCTTGGGGGTTCCCCAGGAGGTTAGGAGGCATGGCCAGGCAGCCCCGGGACCTGGTCCTGAGTCCCACTTTAGACTCCCTCGGCCCTGACTGTGCACACTGTGCCTGCCAGCTTGTGAGTGTTCTCAGGTGTGTGGGTCTGTGCAGGCTCCCTTCCCAGGGTGGCTGCCTCTGGGCGGGAGTCATACCCTGAGGGGTCACTGCTGTCAACAGACCACAGAGCAGCCCATCCCTGAGGGGCAGAGCTCCGGATCAGTACTAGTGCCAGGGGTCTGGCTAAGACCCTCTGAGACTCCTGCCTTGTCTGCCAGGACTGTGACCTGCCTTTGAGGGACAACAAGTGCCTGTCTGTCCCATGCTCCCTGAGTGGGAGGGAGTCCTGACACAGGCCTTCCCTGGAGGGCTTCCAGCCTCCACCTGTGCAGGGCGCTCTGCCCCAGGGTGTGCCATGCCCACAAAAGGGGAGGACCCTCCTTTTACCCCCACTCATTCCAGAGCAGCCAGGACCAGGGCAGGGGTCTCCCTCCACTGGGATGGGCGGAGTGGAGCCCATCTGGAGTGGGCCCAGCCAAGGGGCCCAGCGCTGCTAGCCCCCTCCGCTCGGTCGCCCTAGGAGCGCTGGCTTGGAGACCGTCACCCCCTGGGCAGCTGATCAGAGCGGGAGCGCGCAGCGAGAGCGCGCACCGAGGGGCTGCTCTGAGCTGCTGCAGCCGGGGTGCTGCGCTGGCCGCGCCCAGTGTCCCCGCCCAGCCCCTGTCAGCGCCATCCAGGCATTGCAGGCCCAGCGAACCCATGGAGCAGCTGCTGCGCGCTGAGCTGCGCACCGCGACCCTGCGCGCCTTCGGGATCCCGGGGGCCGGCTGCATCAGCGAGGGCCGTGCCTACGAAACAGACGCTGGCCCGGTGTTCGTCAAGGTCAACCGCAGGGCGCAGGTGCGCTGTGCGGAAAGGGCGGGGGGGGGGGGGGGAGCGGCGGTTTTCTGGAGCTGGGCCTAGTGGCCTGCCTGCTGTCCACTGCCCGCTGCCCTGGTCAGACAGCGGCCCTGGGGCTGGCACCTGCAGGGTGATTCTTGAGGGCTCTAAGTTGTCTTTGCTGCATATCGATCTCCTTCCTTTTCGTGGCTTTTTAGTTGTTTTAATTCTGCATCCAGGGAGTATGAGGGAGGCAGGGCTCGTAGCCCAGGACCTTCTGGTCCTGACTGGCCTCAGCTCTGGGCCCTGCTCCTCTCAGGCCTGTGCCCTCTCCAGCAGGTGAGGAGAGAAAGGACTCCAGGGGTTCCTTATAGGCTATGGCGTGTTTAAATACACCTGAGTTTCCACGGTCTGCTTAAAATATTTCTGGCCCTGCAGTGGCCCACGCCTGTGATCCCAGAGACTTGGGACCTGGGACCTGGGACCTGGTGAGCTCAAGGCCAGACTCAGCAACTTAGTGAGGCCCTGAGTAACTCAATGAACATGGAGAAAGTTAGCCATAGGCCCTGAGAGCAGGCAAGCTGTTGACCGGCAGACCCAAGCAGCAAGAGGCCCTGTACTCCGGATGGGCAGTGGTCCTGGGCAGTGCTGGAGAGTCTCAGAGCTCTTTCTCCCAGTGCCTGGCAGCACCACACCTGGGGATGCTCAGCATAGTTGGCACAGGGAAGGAGACTCCCTCAAGGTGGGGAATCCCCCTTCCCCCTTGAGACTCTCAGGCCCACACAGTTGGTGCTCAGACCAGGCTCCAGAGAAGGTGTCAGTTAGAGCCCTGGGGATAAAAGCAGGCTGTGTCCCTGATGCTCTCTGCCTGAAGTCTGGGGCTCAGATGGGTGTTAAGTGCAGTTTGTGAAGGCCCTGCCACCTCAGGAGTCAGGGACCAGGCTGGCTCCTTGAGGGACAATCCCTGGTTTCCCCCTGGGGACTTTGAATAGAAGGATGGGTTTCCTCCTGCCTGGCAGTGGGGGGTTTGGTCTTATTTACAAGGTTTGCTTTAAACCTGAAACCCTACAGGCAGAAGTATTCACAAACCTCATTAATAAGCACGTTTTTCACTGAAGTGTCGTGTTCCTAGGAGAGAGCTCATCTAATGTCAAATTGGGATAATTATAGGAGTGTTCTAGAAATAGAAAGACCCCTGAGTCCCAGCAGAGGCTTTGGGAACAAGTTAGTTGTATGGCTCCTCTCCACTCTCCAGGCCCTGATGGACTTGAGCCAGGCCCAGCTGCCCTCCCAGCCCCACCCTCCCTGACACATCACCTCCACCATGCCCTGGCCCTCTTTGCTGTGGTTGCCCAAGGCTGCCCCCTGCTAAGAGGACCCAGGGCAGCCCAAGACCTGGTGAGCTCTCACTGCCCTGCACCCCATACCTGCACCTCTTGTGGCCCATGTCTCCTCACTGCTTCAGCAAGAGCTGGCTGTTGGGTGGCAGCATCCTGCCCACCCCCAGGCTCCTCGAACACCCAGGCAGCCTCGGGCTTGCTCCTTCCTAAAGCCAGCTTCTGTGCACCCTGCTGCTGAGGGATGGATGACTTGCCGGTTTTCAGCCATGGGAGGCCGAGGCTTCCGAGCCCACATTACGACTTCATTCTGGTGTTATGGTCTACCCGCCCCTCAGCCTGACTTGCAGGGGCCCCTGCTGGAGCTGGAGCTTGTGTTGCTGCAGGGGCTCACAGTGGTGTTTTGGATGTTTTGGACACAGGCCCGGCAGATGTTTGAGGGGGAGATGGCAAGCCTGGAGGCCCTACGTAGCACAGGCTTGGTACGGGCCCCTCGGCCCTTGAAGGTGATAGACCTGCCGGCAGGTGGGGCTGTCTTTGTGATGGAGTACTTGAAGATGAAGAGCTTGAGTAGGTGAGTGTATCTGTGTGTAAGAGGGATACACACAAGCACACCCAGACACAGAGACACACAAAGGGACAGAGAGACAGTGACAGGGATGGAGGGAAGAGAAAGAGAGACAGATAGAGGGGCTGGCGGAGCTGCCCACATAACTGCCCTGCCAGCACAGGCCCTTCCTGCCTGAGACAGAGTTTGGGCTTTCTGTGTGTGGCTGGTGCTGGTTTGGGGTCAGTCTGGCTGTGACATGGCTGCAGAGAGCATGCATTTGAACTTGTGCCTTGCTTTGTGCTTTAGTGTGTGCTCATGCCAGCTCAGTTTGGGCTGAACAAGGATGATCTACTAATTGTCTGAAGTCTTACGTGGCTTTTCACCTTGTAAAGTCAGGGCTGGGGATGCAGCTCAGGGGTAGGGCCCTTGCCTAGCATGCTCGAGGCCCTGGGTTCAGTCCCCAGCACTGAAGAAAAGGAGAAAGCCATACATGTTCACTGTGTAAAATGTGAGGAGTGCTCTGGTGCAGAAGAGGCCAAGCCACCCCTGCTCCCAGGCAGGCGGTGGCCCCTGCTTGTCTTCCTGTGTCCCCTGTGGCTGCAGTGTTCGGCAGGGGCTGGTGCTGTGTCCCCCGCGGAGCCCTTTCCGACTAGAGATCAGTGCTCTGTTCCTGCCAACGCATCTGCAGACCTCGCTGGTCCCGCTTGGCGCTGCAGGCTCAGGGCCATCCTACACGAGTGGGGCGGGTTTGTAAGGTCTTCAAAGCACCCTGGGTGATGGTAGTCTTGATAGCTGCATTTCTTCTTCCCTCAGTCAGGCTTCCAAGCTTGGAGACCAGATGGCAGACTTGCACCTTTACAACCAGAGGCTCAGGGAGAAAGTGAAGGCGGAGGAGAACACAGTGGGTAAGTCCAGTCAGCTTTCCTTACCCAGCGGCAGGGCTACCCCAGAACAGTGCCCAGGATGCTTCCTGGTGGCATGTCAATAGCAGGGTGAATGGCATACCATCTCCCTCCAGGCTGCATCTCAGAATGAGATGATTAAACATGAATCTCAGAGAGTGGGCAAGCTGGTGGGATTGGCTGACGGCCCCTTTCATGACCAGCCCTGCTGTCCAGTTGGTCGAGGTGGGTCTTCCGTCGGGTGTGTCTGTTTGCAGCCCAGGGTCTCTGTTGACAGGCCGGAGGGCTGAGGGTGCAGAGCCCCTGTATGTGACCAAGTTTGGCTTCCACACGGTGACGTGCTGTGGCTTCATCCCACAGGTAAGTGTCAGGTGGGGATGTCCCTGCAGATCCACACCCCAGTGCTGGTCACCGGACCCCTCGTGTGTGGCAGCATGCCCCGCCCTCAGCAAGATGTGTCTCTGAATTCCGAAGACGGTGCGGGCTGGGGTCCCAGGAGGGAGGGCAGGCGGGCAGCACGCAGGCTCAGGGAGCAAGCCTTTGGCACTCAGCATTTCTTCTAGGTCCTTTAACAAATTACCTTCCCTGATGGAGATGCAATGGAGTTGCAGTTGACACCGCACAAAGCCCAGCTCTTTCCCGCCGCATGACTCAGTGGTGTTTGGTTTGGTTTGCTTGTTGGCACTGGGTATTGAACCCAGGGCACTTTACTACTGAGCTACGTTCCTGGTTCTTTTTATTTTTAATTTCATTCATTCATTCTTTTTTTTTTTTAAGAGAGAGAGGGAGAGAGAGAGAGGGAGGGAGGGAGGGAGAGAAGGAGAATAGAAGAGAAAGAGAGAGAAGAGAGAGAATTTTTTAATATTTATTTTTCCGTTTTCAGCAGACACAACTCTGCCGCGTGACCAGCACGCGAACTTCATAAAGGAGGCTCGAGGCATAGAAATGAACTAGTGAGTCTTACGATTAAAGAGACATACTCCCGTCACCTTTAATGCCCAGCTCTGGAGGCGGCTTCTCCTAGCTGCGGCCTCCAGCCACTAATACGGTGTCAGGTTTATACAAGAGACTAGCAGGAGAGAGAGAGCGAGCACGCCAGGGAGTGAGCTTTTATAGGGGAACAGAAATTCCAGGGAAAATCCCATCCAATGAAGGTCGAGGGGGGCAGCATTCCAAGGCCAGGGTCAGTGACTGGTCTTGGGGTCAGTGGCCAGGCACGCCTCCACACGGACAAGCCCTCGCACCTGGGACAGGGTGGGGAAGGCTCTGACACAGTTGTCTAAGCGCCTCTCACCCAGCCGCGAGGTAACTCAAATCACGTGTGAGAATGGCTTCCCACACACAACATCTTTATTTTTTATTTTTATGTGGTGCTGAGATTAAACCCAGCGCCCCGCGCATGCCAGGAGAGCGCGTTACCGCTTGAGCCACATCCCCAGCCCCTTATTTTTTATTTCAAGATGGGGTCTCACTGAGTCGTTTAGGGCCTCCCTAAATTTCTGAGGCTGGCCTTAATCTTTCAATCCTCCTGTCTCAGCCTCCTGAGTTTCTGGGATTGTAGGTGTGCACCACTGCAAATAGCTAATTCAGTGATTTTTAGTATATTCACAATGTCATTGTCTCCACCTAATGCCGGAACATCTCCATCCACAAAAGTGGCCTTGGCAGTCAGTCAACTGTCCTGCAACCCAGCACCCGGTGTCTCTGAGCATCCACCTATTCCAGACAGTCCTAACAATGGGGCCAAGGTGCGCAGCCTCTGGGGGCCAGTCCCTTTACCTGGCACACTGTGGCATGTTGAGCTGTGTTCTTTCTGTGCCTGGGGCCACTTGACTGCCATCTCTGAAGCCCATGCAGATCTGAAGGAGGCTCATTTCTCTCGCCAGGCTGCCTGGAAGGAGCCGGGGCAGGCATGTTCCGCCTTGTGAGAGGGTCCTGTCTCACGAGAGCCTGTCCTGGTTAGGCTTATTGCCTTTGAAAGTCATGCTCCCCAATCCTCCCCCTGCTTGGACCTTCCCTGACCTGTTGGGCCCCTGTGGACAACGACCAACTCTCTCTCTGGGAGGGAGGGTGAGTCTTCCAGTCCAAGGTCACTTTGGCGAGATCCTTCTGAAGCCTGGGTGGACTTAGGGACCCAGGCAACAGGCAGGCCTCCCGTCGGGGTCCTAGAACTGCGTGTGACTCCCCAGGCTTGTCAAGATGCTCAGGCCTGACCACACGGGCCCCTCTGGGTTATACATCTGTCTGGAGCTGGTGACCAGCATGGCTCTGCCACCCGAGGCAAGACGGCTTGTCATCTCGCGTGAGATGTTAAGGCTGCCAGTGGTGGGGGTCTTTAAGACTTGGTTGGCCACGTGCAATGTTCTTTAAATATGCAGAAATTGAGAAATGAAGTCTTGCACAGAACCCCAGTGTGTGAAGCGCAGGAAAGTGGGAGTGGTCTGAAACACAGGTGGCCCCTGAGATCCCTTTAGACTGCGTCTAGCCAGGAGGGACTGGGGACCTGGGGGCACCTGCTGCACCTCCTTTGGGCTATGGCACGATTGTCCCACATGGAGTGCCTCAGACTGGCTGCAGGTTCTCAGGCCTCCCACTCCTTGGGAGGGCTGAGTGGGTCCTGGGGAGAGGCAGCAGCCAGGGGTGGGCCATGTGGGTGGGCGGGCTTCTGAGACACTGGAGCCCTGAGCCCCATGGGGACCACCAGCCCTGTCGGCAGTGGCAGCTGGCTCATTCTGTGCCCTGCTGAGTGCTAGTGTCTGGCCCCCAGTCCAGCTGTGCTAGGACTGTGGGACAGGTGGCCGAGAGGCGTCTACTGGACAGTGCTTACTGGGAAGAGCCACTGGCCACAGGCTTGACAGGGCACCTCTATTTCACAGGAACCTCTGTGGCTGTGCCAGAAAATGCCACCTGCCTCCCTCTGAGTGCTTGGTCCAGCTTCAGGGGCAGTACCACCACTCTGCCACTCAGATTGTCCTGCCTGAGGGCAAGAGAGCAGCTCCTTGCAGGTCCTGCGATTTCACTCAGCCCCAGCATGCCCGAGGGTGACCGCAGTGCAGGCATTCCTGGCTGGTGGCTCTGGAGGGTGCTTCAGGGCTGTGGTCCTCAAGCTGTCTGGCTCAACTCACACAGGCCATGGCGGGCCATGAGGCGCGGGCCATGAGGCGCCGGCCAGAGATGCCGCTGATCTGCCACATTAGCAAATAAGGAGACACATGTGCAAGGACCAAGTGACCCCCCAAGGCCTGGCAGCCAGTGAGTGCAGGAGCAGGTGTGACCTGGGCCCTGGCCATCACCCATCCTTGCCTCTCTGTCAGGGGAGCCCGTCTCGAAACCAGCTGAGCACCAGGTGGCACCTGCCCTGAGCAGTAGAGGGGAAGGCCCCTTCTGTCCGTGGGTTTGGTAACCATGGCCCCAGTCCAGGGTGGGACTGGACTTGCCAATGCTGACTTCCCGTCCCCATCATGGAATCCGTGTCTTTTGTGATCTGGCCATCTTCCAGCAGGAGGGTGGAGCTGGGGCATGGGGAGCCTGAGCAGGTAAACGGGGAGTCATGAGTGCAGCATGGTGCCCCTCAGTGCTGGGGTCTGACAGGCTGTGGGGAGGGGGCACCTCGTCCTGCTCTTGAGGTACACCCAGCAGCAAGGGTGAACCCCAAGCCAAGTCACCACAGCATCCAAGCCTGTGGGCATGCTCCACTGGGAGGACCACAGATCAGGGCTGTCCAGCTGCCCCACAGTGGAATGAGAGCTTTCTGAGAACTCCTGTGGGGGGGTGTCCCAGAGAAACCAGGAGTAGTTGACAGGAAGCTGGCCGTCGGGTGAGTCTGGGCACACACAGGCACTCTCAGGACCCACTTAGCCAAGGTCGGAAGCACCCAGACCTCCGGCACCTTCCTCCTGCCCTTGGCTCCTCTGAGTGGGCACTGGCCCGACTTCCTGCAGTAAGCTGTTCTGTGAAGTTTACTGCAGAAAAGTCATGGGGTTTGACCGGTCTGGTGTCGTCCCTCAGCCGAATCATTCTGATGCTCATCCATTTTTTTTTTTTTTTGGTGGTGCTGGGTATTGAGTCCAGGGTCACTGTACTACTAGGCCACACCACATCCTGGTTCTCCTATTATTTTTATTTTATAGGTCAGGTTTTCTACATAGATGTCATGTTTACTGTGAGGTGTTTCACTTCTCTCATCCCAGTGTGTAGGGCTTTACTTTATTTTCTCTTTTTTGGGTTCCATCAAAGTGGTGAGAGAGCACGTGACACTTTTCCTTGGTCTTGGGGAGCACTGGGTCTTCCCTGTGATGTGTGAACTTCACAGTAGGTTTCTCTTTATCACGCTGAAGAACCTCACTTCTGTTCCTAGTTTTCTGGGAGTTCTCATCAGGAATGGACGCTAGATTTTATCAAATGCTTTTCCTGCATCTTTCGCAATGATCAAGTGGATTTTCTTTTCCCTTTTATTAATATGGTGAATTGCATTGATTATTTTTGAGTATTTTCCTAGTTGAGATGCATTTTTCTTCTTATATTGCTGTTGGGTTCTATTTGCTAAAATTCTGCTTAGGATATTTGCATTTGTGTTCAGGGAAATTCATCTGTAATTTTCTTTTCTTATAATATCTTTTATATGGTATAAGAGAAATAGATTGGGACGTATTCCACGTCTTTCTGGAAAAGTTGCTGTGAAATGGGTATTACTTTCTTCTTAAATATTTTCTAGAATTAACCAATGGTGGCATATGGGTCTCTAACCGTCTATAAGACTTTAGTTACAGCTTCTTCCTTTTTTATTTTTTAAAATATTTTTATATTTTATATTTTATAAATATAATTGTGTAGATGGACACAATAGCTTTATTTATTTATTTTTATGTGGTGCTGAGATTCAAACCCAGTGCCTCACATGTGCTAGGCAAGTGCTCCACCACTGAGCTACAATCCAGCCCTAGCTACAGCTTCATTAAGAGAAGGTTGGGCTGGGGATGTGGCTCAAGTGGTAGCGCGCTCGCCTGGCATGCGTGCGGCCCGGGTTCGATCCTCAGCACCACATACCAACAAAGATGTTGTGTCTGCCAAGAACTATAAAATAAATATTAAAAATTCTCTCTCTCTCTCACTCTCTTTAAAAAAAAAAAAAAAAAAAAGAGAAGGCTGCTTGGTTTCTCTTTTTGACTGAGATTTGCTAGTGTCTTTCAAGGAGTTTATCAATTTGATCCAGGCTCTGAATTTCTCTGCACAGGTCTTAAAACATTTCCTGGTTGTCCTTTGCTGTCTGGAGGCTGTGCATTGTGACCCTTTTTCATTCTCCTGTGGCTTTCCTCTTTTCAGCCTCACCCGTTTGGCTAGAGGTTTATCGACATCACTGTTCTTCCCATAGAACCTGCATCTTGTATGTGGCTTTTCTTTACTGTTGCTTTTCTACTTCATTAATATCTGATAAGATCTTTAAAGTTTTACTTTTCCTGCTTATGTTAGGTTTAACGTGCTCTTCTTTTTCTAGGTGAGGTCACCAATTCAAGCTCTTCTTTTAACGCAGGGGTCTAGTGTGATAAATTTCCCTGAGTACTGCTTTAGCAGTGCCCCACAAATTGTGCCATATTTTCACTTTTTTTCAATTCAAAATACTTTTTTTATTTCCTTTCCAATTCCTGCCATAACTGTAGACTTTGGAAGCATGTCATTTATCTCAAACATTTGGGGATCTCCCCGAGGCCTACTGATTTCTCGTTTATTTCCATTGTGGTCAGCTGGTATATACTGTAGGACTGAGGCTCCTTTCAAGTTATTGAGATTTATTTTATGGCCCAGAAAATGACTCTCTTGGTGAATGCTCCATGTGCACTTGGAAAGACAGTGTGTAAGCCTTTGCTGGTGGAGTGTTGACTCGTTAGACGATAGAATTGTTGGAATTGACTCATCTTCTGCTTCTCTGCCTACTTCTCTATCAATTACTAAGAGGTTGAAATCCCCAGTGGTGTCTTGGTCTGTGAGGGCTGCCACACAAAAGCCACAGCAGACACTTCTCTCCATCCATAGGCTGATGTCCAGGATCAAGGGCTGGCCCCTAGGGCCTCAGAGATGGCCATTGCCTGGTGAGATGGCCCCCGACCTGCTGTGTCTCTTAGGGTCTCCTCACACATGTGCCTGTGGGGAGTGAGGAAAATCCCCCTCCCTCTTTGGCAGGGCCTGTTTTCCCACCAGATGAAGAGTGCACACTCAGGATCTCAACCCTGTTGGCCTGTTGGCATGTGGGTGTGAGGACGGCACACACTTCTGAACTCAGCAGAGTTTCACTGCAGACCCTCTGTTTCTGTTTGCAGTTACATGTGTTTTATTTTCCTGTATTTTGGAGCTCTTTATTGGAGGCATACACATTTAAAATTTTTATGTCCTCCTCGTCACACACCCTCCACCTTGTGAAATGACTTTCTTCATACTTGGGGACAGTATATATATGATATATCTGTGGGGTTTCTTTTTATATTAATAGAGCTACTCCAGCTTTATTTGACTAATGATAGCAATTTTCCTTTAAAACTATTTCTGTTTTTGCTTATGAGGTGTATTTTTGCACTGAGAGTTGGTTCTTGCTTTATTTCCCCAAACTTCTAGTCTGTTATTTAACTAGAATATTTATTTTTTATTTTTGCAGTCCTGGGGATAGAATCCTTTTACTTATTTATTTATCTGTCTATTTATTTATTTATTTTTGTGGTACCAGGTATTGAACCCAGGACCTTGTGCATGCACGGCAAGCACTCTACCAACTGAGCTATATCCTCAGCCCTAGATTCCTGTTTTTAATTTTGTTTTTGCAATTTAGATAGATACAATACCTTTATTTTATTTATTTATCTTTATATGGTGGGCTGAGGATCAAACTCAGGGCCTTACATGTGCTAGGCAAGTGCTCTACCACTGAGCTACAACCCCAGGCCAGAATCCTGTTTTTATTTTATTTTTTAAAAAAATTTTGTTACAGGGGGGATTCTACTCAGGGGCACTTTACCACTGAGATACATCTTCATCCCTTTTTAAATTTTTTTATTTTGAGACAGCTCTCCCTAAGTTCCCCCCAAACTGGTCCTGAACCTTTAGTTCTCCTGTCTCAGCCTCCTGAGCAGCTGGGACACAGGAGTGTCCATTATGCCTGGACCTTTGCATTTTATGTGCTTATTGATGTGTTTGGGTTTGAGTCTGGTTTCATTTGTCCATTGCTCTTCCCTTTTCCCTGCATACCTTTTGGGTTAACTACTTTTAAGACTCCATCTCATCTCTTCTGCTGGCTTGCTAGCTCACCCTGCTGTGCTTGGTGGTGACTGCTCCAGGGCTCAGCAGAGTCCACGTGCAGTGGTCCTGTGGCTCTTCCCCTGTTGTCCAGGTGAACGAGTGGCAGGATGACTGGGCGACCTTTTTCACCCGGCACCGGCTCCAATCACAGCTGGACCTCATCGAGAAGGACTATGCTGACCGGGAGGCACGAGAACTCTGGTCAAGGCTGCAGGTGGGTGCAGCAGTCACTTTTCAGGGAAGTAGGCTGTCCTCTCAGTACCCCACCCCATTCATTCGGGTTTCCCTGGGAGAACATAGTCCTGGAGCAGACACTTGGCTGAGCCATAGGGTATGTAAGCTGAGGCTTTCCTCAGGAGGAGCAGCTACCTGACTCTGAGTGGTGATTTTGCTATTACTCCTATTATGGTTGATGACACTTATGTGCTCTTGCTTTTGGTCCTCTGTCAAAGCACAAATATCTCGCCATTAGTGAAGACATGGTTACCAGTGCAATGGACTACCAACCAATGTTAGAATTATTCATCAGTCCAGGGTGGGCTTGCATGATGAAATTCCATTTCACTCATTAATGAGGTAATCAGCAGGATAAGAAAAAGATGCAGATATTTAAAAATTAAAAAAAAATAGTGGTATATGGAAACAATACCTTTATTTTACTTATTTTTATGGGGTGTGGATCGAATCCAGTGCCTCACACATGCTAGGCAAGTGGTCTACCACTGAACTACAACCCCAGCCCAGAGATGCAGATATTATATGTGCAGCTAAAATAGACCAGAATGTTTGCTAAGTCAGGTACAAAACTGGCTTAGTCTTCAGGATGATAAAAAAGCACACTGGGAGTCTGAACAGACCATCAGCTCTGCAAACCTCTGGACATAATTTACTACTAGTCAACAGGAGGCAAAGCTGCACTCCCCTGGGGTGAGATGGTGCATGGTTAGACCTTGAACCAACATGTGGCTGTCTTTGTCTGATTTCCAAGAACTGGATGCTGCCCCTTAACTGTCTAACGGTTACTTTCCTAGGTGAAGATCCCGGATCTGTTTTGTGGCCTAGAGATTGTCCCTGCCCTGCTGCATGGGGATCTCTGGTCAGGAAATGTGGCTGAGGATGATGAAGGGCCCATTATTTATGACCCAGCTTCCTTCTACGGCCATTCTGAGTTTGAACTGGCAATTGCCTTGATGTTTGGGGGGTTCCCCAGGTCCTTCTTCACGGCCTACCACCGGAAGATCCCCAAGGCCCCGGGGTTTGACAGAAGGCTGCTGCTGTACCAGCTCTTTAACTACTTAAACCACTGGAATCACTTTGGGCCGGAGTACAGAAGCCCATCCCTGGGCACCATGAGGAAGCTGCTCAAGTAGCAGACGGCTCTAGCCAAGGGCAGGGAGCACCTGAATAAAGTCGGAGCAGGCTCTTGGGTCCCAACTGGGTGCTGGTTTCATCTGCGTCCACCCTGCACGCAGCTGGTCTAGAGTCCTAGGGCCCAGTCATTGGGATAGCCTCCATGTGTCTTCACTGGTTGCAATGAGGGCAAAAGATGGATTCCTGGAAGCCCTGCAGAGGTCCAGACACACCGTGATCGGCTCAAGGTGATCCTGATGCCTGAGGTGCGGAGGCCGCACCGCACGGAGGGCGGACGGGCCAGGGAGGTCTGTGGTGCTGTGTCTCCCGGGCCTGGGGCTGCGTGTCCGCGGGCTCAGGGGCCTGGACTTGAGCAGCCGGAGTATCGGGGCGCCCCGGGCCGGCGTCTGCGTTGTAGGAGGGCTAGTTTTCTGAACGTCAGGCTGTCACAACTGAAGGGCTGGTGGGGACGAGACCGGTCGGGGTCCTCCCGGAGCCAAGCCGTGCGCCCCGCCCCGTAGCCAATCCCCCGCCCCGTCACCTTCGCCTCTAGATCCCGCCCCGCGCTCCAAACCCGCCTCCGGCCTCGCCCCACTTCGCGGGTCTCCGCATCCAGACCCCGCCCTGGATCCCCTGGGCCCGGCTTCGAATCTAGAGGCCGCCCTCGCTCCCCGCTCGCCACGCCTCACACCCGCCCTGGCCCCCCCGCACTGCTCGGCCCCACATCCAGGCCCCGCCCCGGCCTCCCGCACCTCCCCGCCCCACATCCAGGCCCCGCCCCGGCCTCCCGCACCGCCCCGCCCCACATCCAGACCCCGCCCTGGCCTCCCGCTCCGCCCCGCCCCACATCCAGGCCCCGCCCTGGCCTCCCGCACTGATCCGCTCCGCCCCGCCCCACATCCAGGCCCCGCCCCGGCCTCCCGCACCGCCCCGCCCCACATCCAGGCCCCGCCCCGGCCTCCCGCACCTCCCCGCCCCACATCCAGGCCCCGCCCCGGCCTCCCGCTCCGCCCCGCCCCACATCCAGGCCCCGCCCCGGCCTCCCGCACCGCCCCGCCCCACATCCAGACCCCGCCCTGGCCTCCCGCTCCGCCCCGCCCCACATCCAGGCCCCGCCCTGGCCTCCCGCACTGATCCGCTCCGCCCCGCCCCACACCCAGGCCCCGCCCCGGCCTCCCGCACCGCCCCGCCCCACATCCAGGCCCCGCCCCGGCCTCCCGCCCCGCCCCGCCCCACATCCAGGCCCCGCCCCGGCCTCCCGCACCTCCCCGCCCCACATCCAGGCCCCGCCCCGGCCTCCCGCACCGCCCCGCCCCACATCCAGACCCCGCCCTGGCCTCCCGCTCCGCCCCGCCCCACATCCAGGCCCCGCCCTGGCCTCCCGCACTGATCCGCACCGCCCCGCCCCACATCCAGGCCCCGCCCCGGCCTCCCGCACCTCCCCGCCCCACATCCAGGCCCCGCCCCGGCCTCCCGCTCCGCCCCGCCCCACATCCAGGCCCCGCCCCGGCCTCCCGCACCGCCCCGCCCCACATCCAGACCCCGCCCTGGCCTCCCGCTCCGCCCCGCCCCACATCCAGGCCCCGCCCTGGCCTCCCGCACTGATCCGCTCCGCCCCGCCCCACACCCAGGCCCCGCCCCGGCCTCCCGCACCGCCCCGCCCCACATCCAGGCCCCGCCCCGGCCTCCCGCCCCGCCCCGCCCCACATCCAGGCCCCGCCCCGGCCTCCCGCACCTCCCCGCCCCACATCCAGGCCCCGCCCCGGCCTCCCGCACCGCCCCGCCCCACATCCAGACCCCGCCCTGGCCTCCCGCTCCGCCCCGCCCCACATCCAGGCCCCGCCCTGGCCTCCCGCACTGATCCGCTCCGCCCCGCCCCACATCCAGGCCCCGCCCCGGCCTCCCGCACCGCCCCGCCCCACATCCAGGCCCCGCCCCGGCCTCCCGAACCGCTCCGCTCCGCCCCACATCCAGGCCCCGCCCTGGCCTCCCGCACTGATCCGTTCCGCCCCGCCCCACATCCAGGCCCCGCCCCGGCCTCCCGCACCGCCCCGCCCCACATCCAGGCCCCGCCCCGGCCTCCCGAACCGCTCCGCTCCGCCCCGCCCCACATCCAGGCCCCGCCCTGGCCTCCCGCACCGCCCCGCCCCACATCCAGGCCCCGCCCTGGCCTCCCGCACTGATCCGCTCCGCCCCGCCCCACATCCAGGCCCCGCCCTGGCCTCCCGCACCGCACCTCTCCGCTCCACATCCAGGCCCCGCCCCGGCCTCCCGAACCGCTCCGCTCCGCTCCACATCCAGGCCCCGCCCTGGCCTCCCGCACCGCTCCGCTCCGCCCCGCCCCATATCCAGGCCCCGCCCTGGCTCCCGCACCGCTCCGCTCCACCCCGCCCCACATCCAGGTCCCGCCCTGGCCTCCCGCACCGCTCCGCTCCACCCCGCCCCACATCCAGGTCCCGCCCTGGCCTCCCGCACCGCTCCGCTCCACCCCGCCCCACATCCAGGTCCCGCCCTGGCTCCCGCACCGCTCCGCTCCGCCCCGCCCCACATCCAGGTCCCGCCCTGGCCTCCCGCACCGCTCCGCTCCACCCCGCCCCACATCCAGGTCCCGCCCTGGCCTCCCGCACCGCTCCGCTCCGCCCCGCCCCACATCCAGGCCCCGCCCTGGCCTCCCGCACCGCTCCGCCCCGCCCCACATCCAGGCCCCGCCCTGGCTCCCTCCCGCGGCCCCCGTGAACTCAGTCTCCACGTGCGCAGTCCCCCAGTTCCCCGTCCCCGCCCCGCTCACAGACCCCGCCCCGCTCACAGACCCCGCCCCCTACCCCTCCCCTGAGCTCAGATCCCTCCCCGTTGGGGGTCATTCGGCACTGGGGCTCCGCCCTCCCGGGCCTGCTGACTTCCGGCGCATGCGCATCATCGGGCACCGCCCCCTCCACGCGCTCCCATTTGGCGGCTGGCGCGCCTCGTAGCGGGGTCGGAGGTCGCGGGGCGGAGCCAGCAGCTGCCGGGCTGCATCCTAGTGCCCGGTGCTGGTCCTCTGCCGGTGCCGGGATGGCCTTAAGCGACTTGCCTGTGGCGGGTGCAGCGGGGGAGGAGGCAGAGGATGAGGCGCTGGCCCGCGGCGCCGCCCTGGAAGCGTTCGGCGAGAGCGAGGAGACCCGCGCGCTGCTCGGCCGCCTGCGGGCGGTGCATGGCGAGCGCGCAGCCCGGGAGGTGGCGGAGGAGCGGTTCCGCGGTGCGGGCCGGACCGGGAGGGCAGGCGAGGGGGGCAGCCCGACCCCGACCCCGACCCCGGCCTCGCCTCGCGTGTAGCTGCGGCGCGCACCCGGGAGCGTGGGCTCCTGCCCCGCCCTGCAGGAGCGGGCAAAGCGCCGCTTTGCGGGGCCTCTGTGCCCCGGGAGGGAGCGGGAGCAGCGGCCAGCGCTGGAGCGGGGAGGACCCGCGCTGAGCGAGGGCGCGTGGCGGGCAGCGCTGGAGCTAGGTTCCTGGTTAGCCTGAGTCCTCCACGGCCTGCCAGATGAGCCTGCGTCCTTCAGTCAGGGTTTTGCACTTAAGTGAAACCATTTCTTTCTTTCTTTTCTTCTTCTTCTTCCTTTTTTTTTTGCGGACCCTGTTCTCTTGTCTTCCTTGTTTTGGAATGAGGCAGAGGCAGGTGGTGGATCCCGTGGAAAGAGTGTGGGTTTTGATGACGCAGGCCCTGGGTTCGAGCCCTGTCTCTGTCTCTTGGTCTAGTTATGTCTAGAGTAGCAGTTCTGCTGCTCTAAACTTGCCTTAATGATAAGGCAACAGGTACAGAACTGTTCTGAGAGTGAAATGAATCCAGGGACCCGTGAAGGCCCACCTTCCCATTCCTGGGAAGTGGGCGTTATGGTCAGGCTGCCCTATTAAGAGAAGTCAATGGATTGGGAAAAAGTGGTTTTAGCAGCTGGGAGGGGGGTGAACAGCAGGTGTTCTGGGGATAAGGAGCCAGTGGGGTCCTGGGTTGAAGGGTTGGCAGGGATGGGAGAGCACAGTGCATGATATGCTTGGCAGGGGAGCAGGGAATGCTTGGAAGGGGTGACTCTCAGAAGTGGGAAGGGGGGCCCTGGAGGGTGAGTGGGAGGCGGAGTGGGGAGAGACCTGGTTAGGGAGGGTGCATTCAGTGGTGCCAGAAGAGGACCCAAGAGGAGGGTGTGCTGAGCCAGTGACCAGCAGACCATGCCACAGTGGCCTGCTGGAGCATGGTGGATTGCTCACCCCAGGGCCTTGTGTGGCACCTGTCAGAAGTTAGGTGTGCTGGGAGCTAGCTGCAAGGGCTCACATGCACGTTTGGTGTATGTGAAAGAGGGAGCTGCCCCAGGGCTCACATGCATGTTTAGTGTGTGGATGGTTAATATTCGTGTTATTTTCTTTTTAGTAATAATGGACAAGTACCAGGAGCAGCCTCATCTGTTGGACCCACACCTTGGTAAGCACTGAAACTGATGATTTTGTTGGTTCAGGTACAGGTGACCACAAAGTCCTGTGAATGGTGATGGCTCCTGTGTGTGCTACTCCCAGAAGATACCGGGGTAAAGTGTCCATGGTGCAGGTCTTATTTGCTGGAGGGCCTGGTAGCTAGTTCTAGTGCACCTTTGGTGTGACTTTAGATTGTGCACGGATGTGTCTGAGCTGCTTTCTCCTGCTGCTATTTGGGAACACTTTTCTTCTTGCGTGTGTCTTAGTTTGTTAAGTCTGGGCACAGGGTGTCCTGCTGGTAATCATCACACGGGTCCCCATTCCATCCCCATAGCAGCTAAGGAGAGTGTCTGCCATCTCCATTTTTAAAGATGGAGACACTGATCTGGACCTGCAGTGTATATCTTTAAATATTTGACCATTTCATACAGATAAATTTTTTTTTCTTTTTGTCCTGGGGAAGGAGAAGATAGCCCTGGTGGCTAGGTTGGAGAGGCAGCAGGGGCAGGTGCATAGGCTCACATGGGGCTCTGTCACTCAGGGGTTGGTCTGTGGCTGGAGGATGGGGTGTGCAGACCTGTATGAGAGACGCCCTGTGGTGTGCACATGCTCATGTTGAGTTTCTCTTCTCCCAGTGATAGGATTCTCAGGTGGGCCTTGTGAACTCACCTGTTTCAGCCCCCTGTGTCCCGACCTACAGTTCCCTGAGGATTGACATGCTCTGGGCCTTTCTTCCTAGGTGGAATGTTTGTAGACAGACGGCTGAAGACGTTCTCCTACAGTACAGGGACGCTGGTGTTGTGGTCACTGCTATGCTCCTCTTTCTTTTGTGCCGAGTTAGATGTTGGCTCTCTGTAGTGATCCTTGGGGTCTTAGCTTCTCTCTGAGTCCTCTACTTTTTGGTCTCTTGCACGATGATGAAGTTCTTTACCTTGTTATTTATTTTTTTTTAAATTTTTTTTCAGTTGTAGATGAACACATAGTATCTTTATTTATTTTTATGTGGAGCTGAGGATTGAACCTAGTGCCTCGCACATGTGAGGCAAGCACTCTGCCACTGAGCTACAGCCCCAGCCCTCCACCTTGTTTGACTGTTGGGTTACCTTCTTGAGAGCTCGACTGGGAGCCCTCAGTGCTGGGTGACTTGCTTTTCTGCCTGAGGGGCACTGTGCAGCCCCTCCTGCCCTCTCCAGGCCTGCTGAGCTGTTGTTATCAGGGCTGGCTCCCAGTTCAGCTTCTAGCTTTCCCTCTCCAGAGAGGGTTGTCCAGTAGGACTTTGTTCACTGACAGAATGGTCTAGATCTGTGCTGTCCCCAAGGCTGGCACTAGCTACATGTGGCCTTGAGCACCTGTGTATGTCTAGTGTGAATGAGAAACTGAATTTTTTTCTAAAAGTTTTTTTTTTTTAGAGAGAGAATTTTTTAATATTAATTTTTTATTGCTGAGGATTGAATCCGGGCCGCACGCATGCCAGGCGAGTGCACTGTTGCTTGAGCCACATCCCCAGCCCCAAAGTTTTTTTTTTTTTTTTTAAAGATGGACACAATAGGGCTGGGGATGTGGCTCAGGTAGTAGCGCGCTCGCCTGGCATGCGTGCGGCCCGGGTTCGATCCTCAGCACCACATACAAACAAAGATGCTGTACCCACCGATAACTAACTAAATAATAAATATTAAAAAAAAAAATTAAAAAAAAAAAAAGATGGACACAATATCTTTTTTTTTTTTTAAAGAGAGAGTGAGAGGAGAGAGAGAGAGAGAGAGAGAGAATTTTTTTTTTAAAGAGAGAGTGAGAGAGGAGGGAGAGAGAGAGAGAGAGAGAATTTTTAATATTTATTTTTTAGTTCTCGGCGGACACAACATCTTTGTTGGTATGTGGTGCTGAGGATTGAACCCGGGCCACACGCATGCCAGGCGAGCGCACTACTGCTTGAGCCACATCCCCAGCCCCACAATATCTTTATTTATCTATCTACCTATCTATCTATCTATCTATCTATTTATTTAATGTGGTGCTGAGGATCAAACGCAGTACTTCACAAGTGCAAGGCAAGCACTCTGCCGCTGAGCTATAACCACAGCCCTGAGAAACTGAATTTTTAATCTGACTTAAATTGAAAATACCAATGTGGCTAGGTCTGTAGGGTTGGCTGCTGCAGTGTAAACACCTGGTCTTGCCAGGGCAACGTGCTACGCTTCACCCCCTGCTGGACCACCAGTTGTGCCTACCTTCCAGCTTCTGAGAGTCTTCTTCCCTTCACTTATGCGTTTACATATTTAGTTCTTTTTTTTGGGGGGGTGGTGCGCCAGGGATTGAACCTAGGGGTGCCTAACTCCTGAGCCACATCCCCAGTCCTTTTCATTTTTTATTTTGAGTCAGGGTCTTGCTAAGTTGCTTAGAGCTTCTAAGTTGCTGAGGCTGGCTTTGGATTCATGGTCCTGCTGCCTTAGCATCTTGAGCCTCAGGGATTACAGGTGTGTGTAACCAACCTGCTGTATGTCTTTAGTGGTTTTTTTTTTTTTATAGTTTTACTTGTTGATGGACCTTTATTTATTCATTTATTTATATGTGGTGCTGAGAATTGAACCCAGTGCCTCACATATGGTAGGCAAATACTCTGCCACTCAGCTACAACCCCAGACCTATCTTTAGTTCTTTAGAAGTGCAGGTTTTTTTCTTTTTGTGGTGCTAAGGAATCAAACCCAGGGCCTAAGCACTATACCAACTGAGCTATGTCACCAGGCCCATTTTCTTTAGTTTTTTTTTAAAAATATTTATTCTTAAGTTTTAGGTGGACACAATGTCTTTATTTTACAATTATGTGGTGCTGAGGATCGAACCCAGTGCCTCCTTCATGCTAGGCAAGCACTCTACCACTGAGCCAAAACCCAAGCCCATCTTTAGTTCTCCATGACTCTCTTACTGGCCCTCTGGGGCAGCAGAGAGAAACTGTTCCTTCTGTATGGGTCATCGGCTCTCTGGGCCCCCAGTGATTGTGCAGGGGTTGTGAGATCTGTCCTAAACTTTCTGAGCCAGGGAGTTGCTAGCGCTCTGCTGATCCCTGAATTCTCTTTCCTTTGGGACAGTGTTGCTGTGAAGGGCTGGTCCTTTCCGTATTTAGGACAGACATGGATGGGCTCCTCACTGCTTCTGTGAGTGTAGTTTCCAGTGTGTTGTAGCAGCAGTGTGAGGGTGGACAGGCAGATGTCCTGTGAGGTGGTAGGTGGTGGAGGGGCTGCAGTGTGAGGGTGGACAGGCAGATGTCCTGTGAGGTGGTAGGTGGTGGAGATGCAGCAGTGTGAGGGTGGACGGGCAGATGTCCTGTGAGGTGATAGGTGGTGGAGGGGCGGCAGTGTGAGGGTGGACGGGCAGATGTCCTGTGAGGTGGTAGGTGGTGGAGATGCGGCAGTGTGAGGGTGGACAGGCAGATGTCCTGTGAGGTGGTAGGTGGTGGAGGGGCTGCAGTGTGAGGGTGGACAGGCAGATGTCCTGTGAGGTGGTAGGTGGTGGAGGGGCTGCAGTGTGAGGGTGGACGGGCAGATGTCCTGTGAGGTGGTAGGTGGTGGAGGGGCGGCAGTGTGAGGGTGGACGGGCAGATGTCCTGTGAGGTGGTAGGTGGTGGAGATGCTGCAGTGTGAGGGTGGACGGGCAGATGTCCTGTGAGGTGGTAGGTGGTGGAGGGGCTGCAGTGTGAGGGTGGATGGGCAGATGCCCTGTGAGGTGGTAGGTGGTGGAGGGGCGGCAGTGTGAGGGTGGACGGGCAGATGTCCTGTGAGGTGGTAGGTGGTGGAGGGGCTGCAGTGTGAGGGTGGACGGGCAGATGTCCTGTGAGGTGGTAGGTGGTGGAGGGGCGGCAGTGTGAGGGTGGACGGGCAGATGTCCTGTGAGGTGGTAGGTGGTGGAGATGCAGCAGTGTGAGGGTGGACAGGCAGATGTCCTGTGAGGTGGTAGGTGGTGGAGGGGCTGCAGTGTGAGGGTGGACGGGCAGATGTCCTGTGAGGTGGTAGGTGGTGGAGGGGCGGCAGTGTGAGGGTGGACGGGCAGATGTCCTGTGAGGTGGTAGGTGGTGGAGATGCTGCAGTGTGAGGGTGGACGGGCAGATGTCCTGTGAGGTGGTAGGTGGTGGAGGGGCTGCAGTGTGAGGGTGGATGGGCAGATGCCCTGTGAGGTGGTAGGTGGTGGAGGGGCTGCAGTGTGAGGGTGGATGGGCAGATGCCCTGTGAGGTGGTAGGTGGTGGAGGGGAGGCAGTGTGAGGGTGGACAGGCAGATGTCCTGTGAGGTGGTAGGTGGTGGAGGGGCGGCAGTGTGAGGGTGGACGGGCAGATGTCCTGTGAGGTGGTAGGTGGTGGAGGGGCTGCAGTGTGAGGGTGGACGGGCAGATGTCCTGTGAGGTGGTAGGTGGTGGAGGGGCGGCAGTGTGAGGGTGGACAGGCAGATGTCCTGTGAGGTGGTAGGTGGTGGAGGGGCGGCAGTGTGAGGGTGGATGGGCAGATGTCCTGTGAGGTGGTAGGTGGTGGAGGGGCGGCAGTGTGAGGGTGGACGGGCAGATGTCCTGTGAGGTGGTAAGTGGTGGAGATGCAGCAGTGTGAGGGTGGACAGGCAGATGTCCTGTGAGGTGGTAGGTGGTGGAGGGGCGGCAGTGTGAGGGTGGACGGGCAGATGTCCTGTGAGGTGGTAAGTGGTGGAGATGCAGCAGTGTGAGGGTGGACAGGCAGATGTCCTGTGAGGTGGTAGGTGGTGGAGGGGCGGCAGTGTGAGGGTGGACAGGCAGATGTCCTGTGAGGTGGTAGGTGGTGGAGGGGCGGCAGTGTGAGGGTGGACGGGCAGATGTCCTGTGAGGTGGTAGGTGGTGGAGGGGCGGCAGTGTGAGGGTGGACAGGCAGATGTCCTGTGAGGTGGTAGGTGGTGGAGGGGAGGCAGTGTGAGGGTGGACAGGCAGATGTCCTGTGAGGTGGTAGGTGGTGGAGGGGCTGCAGTGTGAGGGTGGACAGGCAGATGTCCTGTGAGGTGGTAGGTGGTGGAGGGGCTGCAGTGTGAGGGTGGACGGGCAGATGTCCTGTGAGGTGGTAGGTGGTGGAGGGGCGGCAGTGTGAGGGTGGACGGGCAGATGTCCTGTGAGGTGGTAGGTGGTGGAGATGCTGCAGTGTGAGGGTGGACGGGCAGATGTCCTGTGAGGTGGTAGGTGGTGGAGGGGCTGCAGTGTGAGGGTGGATGGGCAGATGTCCTGTGAGGTGATAGGTGGTGGAGGGGCGGCAGTGTGAGGGTGGACGGGCAGATGTCCTGTGAGGTGGTAGGTGGTGGAGGGGCTGCAGTGTGAGGGTGGACAGGCAGATGTCCTGTGAGGTGGTAGGTGGTGGAGGGGCGGCAGTGTGAGGGTGGACGGGCAGATGTCCTGTGAGGTGGTAGGTGGTGGAGATGCAGCAGTGTGAGGGTGGACGGGCAGATGTCCTGTGAGGTGGTAGGTGGTGGAGGGGCTGCAGTGTGAGGGTGGATGGGCAGATGCCCTGTGAGGTGATAGGTGGTGGAGGGGCGGCAGTGTGAGGGTGGACGGGCAGATGTCCTGTGAGGTGGTAGGTGGTGGAGGGGCGGCAGTGTGAGGGTGGACGGGCAGATGTCCTGTGAGGTGGTAGGTGGTGGAGGGGCTGCAGTGTGAGGGTGGACGGGCAGATGTCCTGTGAGGTGGTAGGTGGTGGAGGGGCTGCAGTGTGAGGGTGGACGGGCAGATGTCCTGTGAGGTGGTAGGTGGTGGAGGGGCGGCAGTGTGAGGGTGGACGGGCAGATGTCCTGTGAGGTGGTAGGTGGTGGAGATGCTGCAGTGTGAGGGTGGACGGGCAGATGTCCTGTGAGGTGGTAGGTGGTGGAGGGGCTGCAGTGTGAGGGTGGATGGGCAGATGTCCTGTGAGGTGATAGGTGGTGGAGGGGCGGCAGTGTGAGGGTGGACGGGCAGATGTCCTGTGAGGTGGTAGGTGGTGGAGGGGCTGCAGTGTGAGGGTGGACAGGCAGATGTCCTGTGAGGTGATAGGTGGTGGAGGGGCGGCAGTGTGAGGGTGGACGGGCAGATGTCCTGTGAGGTGGTAGGTGGTGGAGGGGCGGCAGTGTGAGGGTGGACGGGCAGATGTCCTGTGAGGTGGTAGGTGGTGGAGGGGCGGCAGTGTGAGGGTGGACGGGCAGATGTCCTGTGAGGTGATAGGTGGTGGAGGGGCGGCAGTGTGAGGGTGGACGGGCAGATGTCCTGTGAGGTGGTAGGTGGTGGAGGGGCGGCAGTGTGAGGGTGGACGGGCAGATGTCCTGTGAGGTGGTAGGTGGTGGAGGGGCTGCAGTGTGAGGGTGGATGGGCAGATGCCCTGTGAGGTGATAGGTGGTGGAGGGGCGGCAGTGTGAGGGTGGACGGGCAGATGTCCTGTGAGGTGGTAGGTGGTGGAGGGGCGGCAGTGTGAGGGTGGACGGGCAGATGTCCTGTGAGGTGGTAGGTGGTGGAGGGGCTGCAGTGTGAGGGTGGACGGGCAGATCTCCTGTGAGGTGGTAGGTGGTGGAAGGGTGGCAGTGTGAGGGTGGACAGGCATGTTCACTGAGGAGGTAAAGTGGTGGAGGGGCGGCAGTGTGAGGGTGGACGGGCAGATGTCCTGTGAGGTGGTAGGTGGTGGAGGGGAGACAGTGTGAGGGTGGACGGGCAGATGTCCTGTGAGGTGGTAGGTGGTGGAGGGGAGGCAGTGTGAGGGTGGACGGGCAGATGTCCTGTGAGGTGGTAAGTGGTGGAGGGGCTGCAGTGTGAGGGTGGACGGGCAGATGTCCTGTGAGGTGGTAGGTGGTGGAGGGGCTGCAGTGTGAGGGTGGACGGGCAGATGTCCTGTGAGGTGGTAGGTGGTGGAGGGGCGGCAGTGTGAGGGTGGACGGGCAGATGTCCTGTGAGGTGGTAGGTGGTGGAGATGCAGCAGTGTGAGGGTGGACGGGCAGATGTCCTGTGAGGTGGTAGGTGGTGGAGGGGCGGCAGTGTGAGGGTGGACGGGCAGATGTCCTGTGAGGTGGTAGGTGGTGGAGGGGCTGCAGTGTGAGGGTGGACGGGCAGATGTCCTGTGAGGTGGTAGGTGGTGGAGGGGCTGCAGTGTGAGGGTGGACGGGCAGATGTCCTGTGAGGTGGTAGGTGGTGGAGATGCAGCAGTGTGAGGGTGGACGGGCAGATGTCCTGTGAGGTGGTAGGTGGTGGAGGGGCGGCAGTGTGAGGGTGGACGGGCAGATGTCCTGTGAGGTGGTAGGTGGTGGAGGGGCTGCAGTGTGAGGGTGGACAGGCAGATGTCCTGTGAGGTGGTAGGTGGTGGAGGGGCGGCAGTGTGAGGGTGGACGGGCAGATGTCCTGTGAGGTGGTAGGTGGTGGAGGGGCGGCAGTGTGAGGGTGGACGGGCAGATGTCCTGTGAGGTGGTAGGTGGTGGAGGGGCGGCAGTGTGAGGGTGGACGGGCAGATGTTCTGTGAGGTGGTAGGTGGTGGAGGGGCTGCAGTGTGAGGGTGGATGGGCAGATGTCCTGTGAGGTGATAGGTGGTGGAGGGGCGGCAGTGTGAGGGTGGACGGGCAGATGTCCTGTGAGGTGGTAGGTGGTGGAGGGGCTGCAGTGTGAGGGTGGACAGGCAGATGTCCTGTGAGGTGGTAGGTGGTGGAGGGGCGGCAGTGTGAGGGTGGACGGGCAGATGTCCTGTGAGGTGGTAGGTGGTGGATATGCAGCAGTGTGAGGGTGGACGGGCAGATGTCCTGTGAGGTGGTAGGTGGTGGAGGGGCTGCAGTGTGAGGGTGGATGGGCAGATGCCCTGTGAGGTGGTAGGTGGTGGAGGGGCGGCAGTGTGAGGGTGGACGGGCAGATGTCCTGTGAGGTGGTAGGTGGTGGAGGGGCTACAGTGTGAGGGTGGACGGGCAGATCTCCTGTGAGGTGGTAGGTGGTGGAGGGGTGGCAGTGTGAGGGTGGACAGGCATGTTCACTGAGGAGGTAAAGTGGTGGAGGGGCGGCAGTGTGAGGGTGGACGGGCAGATGTCCTGTGAGGTGGTAGGTGGTGGAGGGGAGACAGTGTGAGGGTGGACGGGCAGATGTCCTGTGAGGTGGTAGGTGGTGGAGGGGAGGCAGTGTGAGGGTGGACGGGCAGATGTCCTGTGAGGTGGTAAGTGGTGGAGGGGCTGCAGTGTGAGGGTGGACGGGCAGATGTCCTGTGAGGTGGTAGGTGGTGGAGGGGCTGCAGTGTGAGGGTGGACGGGCAGATGTCCTGTGAGGTGGTAGGTGGTGGAGGGGCGGCAGTGTTAGGGTGGACAGGCAGATGTCCTGTGAGGTGGTAGGTGGTGGAGATGCAGCAGTGTGAGGGTGGACGGGCAGATGTCCTGTGAGGTGGTAGGTGGTGGAGGGGCGGCAGTGTGAGGGTGGACGGGCAGATGTCCTGTGAGGTGGTAGGTGGTGGAGGGGCGGCAGTGTGAGGGTGGACGGGCAGATGTCCTGTGAGGTGGTAGGTGGTGGAGGGGCTGCAGTGTGAGGGTGGACGGGCAGATGTCCTGTGAGGTGGTAGGTGGTGGAGATGCAGCAGTGTGAGGGTGGACGGGCAGATGTCCTGTGAGGTGGTAGGTGGTGGAGGGGAGACAGTGTGAGGGTGGACGGGCAGATGTCCTGTGAGGTGGTAGGTGGTGGAGGGGAGGCAGTGTGAGGGTGGACGGGCAGATGTCCTGTGAGGTGGTAAGTGGTGGAGGGGCTGCAGTGTGAGGGTGGACGGGCAGATGTCCTGTGAGGTGGTAGGTGGTGGAGGGGCTGCAGTGTGAGGGTGGACGGGCAGATGTCCTGTGAGGTGGTAGGTGGTGGAGGGGCGGCAGTGTGAGGGTGGACGGGCAGATGTCCTGTGAGGTGGTAGGTGGTGGAGATGCAGCAGTTGAGGGTGGACGGGCAGATGTCCTGTGAGGTGGTAGGTGGTGGAGGGGCGGCAGTGTGAGGGTGGACGGGCAGATGTCCTGTGAGGTGGTAGGTGGTGGAGGGGCTGCAGTGTGAGGGTGGACGGGCAGATGTCCTGTGAGGTGGTAGGTGGTGGAGGGGCTGCAGTGTGAGGGTGGACGGGCAGATGTCCTGTGAGGTGGTAGGTGGTGGAGATGCAGCAGTGTGAGGGTGGACGGGCAGATGTCCTGTGAGGTGGTAGGTGGTGGAGGGGCGGCAGTGTGAGGGTGGACGGGCAGATGTCCTGTGAGGTGGTAGGTGGTGGAGGGGCTGCAGTGTGAGGGTGGACGGGCAGATGTCCTGTGAGGTGGTAGGTGGTGGAGGGGCGGCAGTGTGAGGGTGGACGGGCAGATGTCCTGTGAGGTGGTAAGTGGTGGAGGGGCTGCAGTGTGAGGGTGGACGGGCAGATGTCCTGTGAGGTGGTAGGTGGTGGAGGGGCGGCAGTGTGAGGGTGGACGGGCAGATGTTCTGTGAGGTGGTAGGTGGTGGAGATGCTGCAGTGTGAGGGTGGACGGGCAGATGTCCTGTGAGGTGGTAGGTGGTGGAGGGGCTGCAGTGTGAGGGTGGATGGGCAGATGTCCTGTGAGGTGATAGGTGGTGGAGGGGCGGCAGTGTGAGGGTGGACGGGCAGATGTCCTGTGAGGTGGTAGGTGGTGGAGGGGCGGCAGTGTGAGGGTGGACGGGCAGATGTCCTGTGAGGTGGTAGGTGGTGGAGGGGCTGCAGTGTGAGGGTGGACAGGCAGATGTCCTGTGAGGTGGTAGGTGGTGGAGGGGCGGCAGTGTGAGGGTGGACGGGCAGATGTCCTGTGAGGTGGTAGGTGGTGGAGGGGCTGCAGTGTGAGGGTGGACAGGCAGATGTCCTGTGAGGTGGTAGGTGGTGGAGGGGCGGCAGTGTGAGGGTGGACGGGCAGATGTCCTGTGAGGTGGTAGGTGGTGGAGATGCAGCAGTGTGAGGGTGGACGGGCAGATGTCCTGTGAGGTGGTAGGTGGTGGAGGGGCTGCAGTGTGAGGGTGGATGGGCAGATGCCCTGTGAGGTGGTAGGTGGTGGAGGGGCGGCAGTGTGAGGGTGGACGGGCAGATGTCCTGTGAGGTGGTAGGTGGTGGAGGGGCTGCAGTGTGAGGGTGGACGGGCAGATCTCCTGTGAGGTGGTAGGTGGTGGAGGGGTGGCAGTGTGAGGGTGGACAGGCATGTTCACTGAGGAGGTAAAGTGGTGGAGGGGCGGCAGTGTGAGGGTGGACGGGCAGATGTCCTGTGAGGTGGTAGGTGGTGGAGGGGAGACAGTGTGAGGGTGGACGGGCAGATGTCCTGTGAGGTGGTAGGTGGTGGAGGGGAGGCAGTGTGAGGGTGGACGGGCAGATGTCCTGTGAGGTGGTAAGTGGTGGAGGGGCTGCAGTGTGAGGGTGGACGGGCAGATGTCCTGTGAGGTGGTAGGTGGTGGAGGGGCTGCAGTGTGAGGGTGGACGGGCAGATGTCCTGTGAGGTGGTAGGTGGTGGAGGGGCGGCAGTGTTAGGGTGGACAGGCAGATGTCCTGTGAGGTGGTAGGTGGTGGAGATGCAACAGTGTGAGGGTGGACGGGCAGATGTCCTGTGAGGTGGTAGGTGGTGGAGGGGTGGCAGTGTGAGGGTGGATGGGCATATGTCCTGTGAGGTGGTAGGTGGTGGAGGGGCGGCAGTGTGAGGGTGGACGGGCAGATGTCCTGTGAGGTGGTAGGTGGTGGAGATGCAGCAGTGTGAGGGTGGACGGGCAGATGTCCTGTGAGGTGGTAGGTGGTGGAGGGGCGGCAGTGTGAGGGTGGACGGGCAGATGTCCTGTGAGGTGGTAGGTGGTGGAGGGGCGGCAGTGTGAGGGTGGACGGGCAGATGTCCTGTGAGGTGGTAGGTGGTGGAGGGGCGGCAGTGTGAGGGTGGACGGGCAGATGTCCTGTGAGGTGGTAGGTGGTGGAGGGGCGGCAGTGTGAGGGTGGACGGGCAGATGTCCTGTGAGGTGGTAGGTGGTGGAGGGGCTGCAGTGTGAGGGTGGATGGGCAGATGTCCTGTGAGGTGGTAGGTGGTGGAGGGGCGGCAGTGTGAGGGTGGATGGGCAGATGTCCTGTGAGGTGGTAGGTGGTGGAGGGGCTGCAGTGTGAGGGTGGACGGGCAGATGTCCTGTGAGGTGGTAGGTGGTGGAGGGGTGGCAGTGTGAGGGTGGACGGGCAGATGTCCTGTGAGGTGGTAGGTGGTGGAGGGGCTGCAGTGTGAGGGTGGACGGGCAGATGTCCTGTGAGGTGGTAGGTGGTGGAGATGCAGCAGTGTGAGGGTGGACGGGCAGATGTCCTGTGAGGTGGTAGGTGGTGGAGGGGCGGCAGTGTGAGGGTGGACGGGCAGATTTCCTGTGAGGTGGTAGGTGGTGGAGGGGCGGCAGTGTGAGGGTGGACGGGCAGATGTCCTGTGAGGTGGTAGGTGGTGGAGGGGCGGCAGTGTGAGGGTGGACGGCAGATGTCCTGTGAGGTGGTAGGTGGTGGAGGGGCAGCAGTGTGAGGGTGGACGGGCAGATGTCCTGTGAGGTGGTAGGTGGTGGAGGGGCGGCAGTGTGAGGGTGGACGGGCAGATGTCCTGTGAGGTGGTAGGTGGTGGAGGGGCTGCAGTGTGAGGGTGGACGGGCAGATGTCCTGTGAGGTGGTAGGTGGTGGAGGGGCTGCAGTGTGAGGGTGGACGGGCAGATGTCCTGTGAGGTGGTAGGTGGTGGAGGGGCGGCAGTGTGAGGGTGGACGGGCAGATGTCCTGTGAGGTGGTAGGTGGTGGAGGGGCTGCAGTGTGAGGGTGGACGGGCAGATGTCCTGCGAGGTGGTAGGTGGTAGAGGGGCGGCAGTGTGAGGGTGGACGGGCAGATGTCCTGTGAGGTGGTAAGTGGTGGAGGGGTGGCAGTGTGTGGATGGACGGGCATATGTCCTGTGAGGTGGTAGGTGGTGGAGGGGTGGCAGTGTGAGGGTGGACGGGCATATGTCCTGTGAGGTGGTAGGTGGTGGAGGGGCGGCAGTGTGAGGGTGGACAGGCAGATGTCCTGTGAGGTGGTAGGTGGTGGAGATGCAGCAGTGTGAGGGTGGACGGGCAGATGTCCTGTGAGGTGGTAGGTGGTGGAGGGGCGGCAGTGTGAGGGTGGATGGGCAGATGTCCTGTGAGGTGGTAGGTGGTGGAGGGGCTGCAGTGTGAGGGTGGACGGGCAGATGTCCTGTGAGGTGGTAGGTGGTGGAGGGGCTGCAGTGTGAGGGTGGACGGGCAGATGTCCTGTGAGGTGGTAGGTGGTGGAGGGGCTGCAGTGTGAGGGTGGACGGGCAGATGTCCTGTGAGGTGGTAGGTGGTGGAGATGCAGCAGTGTGAGGGTGGACGGGCAGATGTCCTGTGAGGTGGTAGGTGGTGGAGGGGCTGTAGTGTGAGGGTGGACGGGCAGATGTCCTGTGAGGTGGTAGGTGGTGGAGATGCAGCAGTGTGAGGGTGGACGGGCAGATCTCCTGTGAGGTGGTAGGTGGTGGAGGGGCTGCAGTGTGAGGGTGGACGGGCAGATGTCCTGTGAGGTGGTAGGTGGTGGAGGGGCGGCAGTGTGAGGGTGGACGGGCAGATGTCCTGTGAGGTGGTAGGTGGTGGAGGGGCGGCAGTGTGAGGGTGGACGGGCAGATGTCCTGTGAGGTGGTAGGTGGTGGAGGGGCGGCAGTGTGAGGGTGGACGGGCAGATCTCCTGTGAGGTGGTAGGTGGTGGAGGGGCGGCAGTGTGAGGGTGGACGGGCAGATGTCCTGTGAGGTGGTAGGTGGTGGAGGGGCTGCAGTGTGAGGGTGGACGGGCAGATGTCCTGTGAGGTGGTAGGTGGTGGAGGGGCGGCAGTGTGAGGGTGGACGGGCAGATGTCCTGTGAGGTGGTAGGTGGTGGAGGGGCGGCAGTGTGAGGGTGGACGGGCAGATGTCCTGTGAGGTGGTAGGTGGTGGAGGGGTGGCAGTGTGAGGGTGGACGGGCAGATGTCCTGTGAGGTGGTAGGTGGTGGAGATGCAGCAGTGTGAGGGTGGACAGGCAGATGTCCTGTGAGGTGGTAGGTGGTGGAGGGGCGGCAGTGTGAGGGTGGATGGGCAGATGTCCTGTGAGGTGGTAGGTGGTGGAGGGGCTGCAGTGTGAGGGTGGATGGGCAGATGTCCTGCGAGGTGGTACGTGGTGGAGATGCAGCAGTGTGAGGGTGGACAGGCAGATGTCCCGTGAGGTGGTAGGTGGTGGAGGATAAGCAGTGTGAGGGTGGACATGTAGATGTCCTGTGAGGGTGAGGTGGTGGAGATGCCCCAGTGTGAGGGTCAACGGGTCAGTGTTTTCCGAGGGGTGAGGGGTGGAGGGGCGGCAGTGTGAGGGTGGACGGGCAGATGTCCTGTGAGGTGGTAGGTGGTGGAGGGGCGGCAGTGTGAGGGTGGACGGGCAGATGTCCTGTGAGGTGGTAGGTGGTGGAGGGGTGGCAGTGTGAGGGTGGACGGGCAGATGTCCTGTGAGGTGGTAGGTGGTGGAGATGCAGCAGTGTGAGGGTGGACGGGCAGATGTCCTGTGAGGTGGTAGGTGGTGGAGGGGCGGCAGTGTGAGGGTGGACGGGCAGATGTCCTGTGAGGTGGTAGGTGGTGGAGGGGTGGCAGTGTGAGGGTGGACGGGCAGATGTCCTGTGAGGTGGTAGGTGGTGGAGATGCAGCAGTGTGAGGGTGGACGGGCAGATGTCCTGTGAGGTGGTAGGTGGTGGAGGGGCGGCAGTGTGAGGGTGGATGGGCAGATGTCCTGCGAGGTGGTAGGTGGTGGAGGGGCGGCAGTGTGAGGGTGGACGGGCAGATGTCCTGTGAGGTGGTAATTGGTGGAGGGGCTGCAGTGTGAGGGTGGATGGGCAGATGTCCTGCGAGGTGGTAGGTGGTGGAGGGGCGGCAGTGTGAGGGTGGACGGGCAGATGTCCTGTGAGGTGGTAGGTGGTGGAGGGGCGGCAGTGTGAGGGTGGATGGGCAGATGTCCTGCGAGGTGGTAGGTGGTGGAAGGGCTGCAGTGTGAGGGTGGACGGGCAGATGTCCTGCGAGGTGGTACGTGGTGGAGATGCGGCAGTGTGAGGGTGGACGGGCAGATGTCCCGTGAGGTGGTAGGTGGTGGAGGATAAGCAGTGTGAGGGTGGACATGTAGATGTCCTGTGAGGGTGAGGTGGTGGAGATGCCCCAGTGTGAGGGTCAACGGGTCAGTGTTTTCCGAGGGGTGAGGGGTGGAGGGGCGGCAGTGTGAGGGTGGATGGGCAGATGTGGCCTACATCTTCCCCAAGCAGGGTTCTGGCAGACTTCCCTGTGCTCCTTGCTCCCTCCAGTGGATGCCTCCGCTCTCTTCTGGAGTGTGTGCTGGTGTCCTGGGGTGGATGTGGTCTTGCCCTCCCTGCTTTGGGCTCTGTCTGCTGGTGTGAGCCTGGAGCCCTCGGGGCCGTGGGCCAGTGTTGCTGAGCAGACCCTGTGTTGCCGTTCTCTTCCGCTCGCAGCCTTCCTTGCAGTCTCTGGGGCTTCCTGTACTGCTGTCTTGTGTCTGGGTCCTGGAGCAGTCGAGGCACCTGTGTGTGGTCACCTGCGTCCTCTTGGGGGTGTCTTGTCACAGCCCTGAGTGTGACACGCCCTGCACCTCCTCTGCACCTTGTCTTGGCAGTTTCCCAGAGAGGCGTGTGGGCCTGTGGGTTTAATTATACTTCTTCTGTCCATGAAGGAAAGTGGTTTTACCTCCTTGCCAGGATAATTTGGGTGTTTGAAATCTCTACTTACACAACATTGCCTGTTAACGAGAAAAGAGGCATAGGTGTTTATTATTATTATTCTCATCTCATTTTGTAGTTTCCAGGCAAGGGTGAAGTGTTTGCTGCCTGTACCCTTAAATTTATGTAGTGCTTGGTGAATGGTCCACCCCTGTTTGCTCTTGATATTTGTCTCATTCTGTTTTTTTTTTTTTCAATTTGTTTTATTAGTTATAAGATGGATCTTTATTTGTTTATTTATATGCCTCACACATGCTAGGCAAGCCCTCTACCACTGAGGCCCCCTAGCCCTTGCTCTGGTTTTTTAATGACTCACCTTATAGAATCACTGCAGTAGTCTCACAGTCTCTGAGCAGGGCCAGCCAGGCTTTGCAGATTGGGAAACGGAAGCCCAGCTTTGAAGGGTTGGGCAGCTTCCCCGTGTTACACAGCGAGTGACCAGGTAGTGACCACGCGGCCAAGCTCAAATCCCCAGGGTCTTGGTGGCCTCAGGCTTCATCATCTGAACGCTGGAGTGCTTGTCGTGCTTGGCTGCAGGGAAGCCCCTGGTGCCCGACTGCGGATCTGGCTGTGTTGAGTGCAGCATGGCACTGCTGCCCAGTCCTCGTCTCCTAGCAGCCACAGCTCAGCGGTCAAGGGAGGGCACAGTGCTGGTGCTGTCACTATGGGCCATGCTGCCTTTCTGCCCTGACCTGTCTGATGGATCAGGCAAGGACATGTCCGAGGAGCTGCCCAAGGCTGTGTGTGTTCTGTCCCCCACTGTCCTCTGGGAGGACAGTGATGCTGGTTCTTTCACGGCCCACGTTTCATTGCTCTGCTATTGCTTATGTTTTTCAGTACTGGGGATTGAGCACTGGTGCTCCACCATTGAGCCAGGCCCCCAGCCCTTTTTATTTTTTATTCTGGGACACAGTGTCCAGCTGCTTTTGCTTTTTAAAGACATGTGCTTCGAGGAACTGAAGTGTTAAAAACTTTGGGTTGTCAAACTACCCATCCTTTGTGCCTGGCCTGTGCTGGTCCCTTTAGGAAGTTTGTTGAGTGATTCAGCAGACCCTGCCCTGTTGGAAGGCCCTCTTGAGTCTGTGCCCACCCAGCCCGGCCCGCAGAGGGCTCTTTCTGAGGCCGCGCTGTGCTCAGGCTCCCGTCCCGGGCTCCAGCGGCTGCTGTTTCTTCCAGTGCCCTCCTTCTTGTGTGCCAGCCCTTTTGTTCATGCAGAGAAGCCGCAGAGTGACTTTGCTACCCAGACCTGGAATTGACAGGTGTGCAGATTTATGCAGAGCAGGTGTCTGTAGGGGGCTAGGTTTCCTGGGAACAGTGTTGTCTTCCTGATTATTCCAGTCCTTTATTTCGCTCAGTAAAGTTTGGTAATTTTCTTTAGAACTTTTAGAAATTTTTTCAGATTTATTTCTAGATTTTTTTTTTTTAATCTTTCATTGTTCTTGTGAAACAGTTTTTTGGAGGTACTGGGGATTGAACCTAGGGTGCTTTACTGCTGAGCCACATCCCCAGTCCTTTTTATTTTTTATTTTGAGATAGGGTCTTGCTGTGGTGATGAGGGTGGTGTCAAACTTGCCATCCTCCCCCACTCAGCCTCCAGAATTGCTGGGGTGTTTATGGCTGATTATACCTGGCATCCAGCAAAGATACGTTTTGTGTTCTTGCTTTTTTAACTGGCAACATTGTAACAGAGAATATATGTATCAATACTTTTTCCTGGAAAACCACAGTCCTTGCCTCAGAGTTCAACTTTGAAGTGTACTTGCTGGGTGGTCCCCCCATGTCTCTGTCCCTGCGGCCACTGCTGGACCTTTGCAAGGCCTCAGCATTTCAGAGTAGAACCCTGTAGCACGAGGTCTGTGGTGGTGCTGATTTCCCAAGCATTGTGTTGGTAAGTCTCACTGTGAAAGGAAATATTTACTTCGGAGGTGTTGTGTTTTGGTTGTTTCTTTTAGGTTTTCTAAGCAGGTAAGTAGTTATCTAGTTTGTGAATAATTCCAACTTGATCTTTTATCCCTGGCTATACATTTTAATCTTTTAAAAATTTTCGGATTAACATCATTGAGCTATAACTCAACGTACAATAAAATGCATCCCTTTTGAGAGTGCCTTTTGAGTTTTAGCCTGTGCACGCCCTACCTTTGTCTAGGTAGAGAGTATTTCTGTTATCCCAAAGTGTGCCTGGGTCCTCTGAGGCCAGCTTCTCCCCTGGCCTGGACCCCACCTGTGGGCTTGCTCTCTGTAGACCACTTGACCTTTATACTTCCTGGAAGCTTCCTGGAAGGAATGTCCCCGAGGGTTATCAGTCTGCCTCAGCAGTCCGCTCCTGCCTCTGCTTGAGAAACTGTTGGTTTGTTCTGCTGCCCACTGGTGGATGTTGGTTAGTCAGGCTGGACATCACCTTGAGTGATGCCTTGGACCTTCATGGGCCATCTTTGGGTGCATGTGTGTTCTCGTTCTCTTGGCTGACCAGGTCAAGCGCCCCCACCTTTTTGCAGACACCGCTCTGCGCTGTCGCCAGCGGCACGATCCTGCTGCTCTGCCTGCTGTCCGGCTCTTGGTATTGTCTTTCTGATCAGGCCTGTGCGGGTTGTCTCCTTTGGGTTCTGGGGATTGAATTCGGGGCCTCACACGTGCTAGGCCAGTGCTCTGTCAGTGCTGGCTGTTGTTCTTCATCTATTAAGATTCATGAAGATCTAGGTGTGGGCCAGGCACGGCAGTGCTCGCCTGTCATCCCATCGACTTGGGAAGGAGAGGCAGGAGGATTGCAAGTTCAAAGCCAGCATCAACAACCTCATGAGACTCTGTCTCAAGATAAAAAGGGCTGGGTTGTGGCTCAGAACACCCCAGTTTCCACTCCAGTACTGTAAGGGGGTGGGGAGCAGGAACGCACGTTGTCCCGAGGTGCCTGCCGTTCCGGAGATGGCCTAGGTGAACACACGTCTCTGCTGCCCTGCTTATGCTTGGTCATGTGGGTTGTTAATTAACCTTGAACCATCCTTTTGTTCTCCATCCTGCTTTGGTGTCATAATGACATTTAATTTTATAGCAAACGTCTGATGTCTCTTTCTCTAGAGTGGATGATGAACTTGTTGTTGGACATGGTGCGAGATAAGACGTCCCCAGCTGCCCTTGTACATCTGGCTTTTAAATTTCTCTACATCATCACCAAGGTAATATTTGCATAAACTAAGAGTTGACAGAATTTTTCTTAACATACTGGTCAAAAGTTTCTCTCCAGAGTGTCCTGCTGAGGACTGTGGTCTCTGCAGGTCTCTACCTGGGAGCTCAGGTCTCAGTGACCTGGGGCATCCTTTGTCCCAAACAAAAACTTTCTTATGAGGAAAAAGCAGAAAAACTTGGTGGAAATGGAAGTGCTGCTTGTACTTTAATGCAGGGATGAACGTGTTGGGAATCTGGCCTGCAGACCCAGGTCCTCCTTCCTGGAAGGCTCCCATGGTGCCCACCTGGTGGCCCACACAAGGGGAGTGAACCTGGAGCTGGCTCTGCATGGGGCCTAGGGTGGCTGAGGCCACACATTGCAGTATTCCTGCAGAGGTCCTCGCTGGCAAGAGAAACTGTGGATGTTTATGGAAGCGTTAGTGAGTCTGGGGATCTTTGATGCTTGTGGGGATCTGCTCCTCAGGACTGTTGGGACACTCATGTGAACAAGGTAGAAGTGGCTCTTTTGTATGGTGTGTATTTCTGACGAGCTACAGAGCTTTGTTGGCTGATTTGGGTCAGAACACATTTAATGAGTGGGCTGAACTGGGAGGCAGAGCGCTCCTGAACTGTTCCTTTGATTTTGCTAAGTGGTGTCACTGGGATGTGACAATTCCCCTAGATCACTGGGGGCACTGGATGCACAGTAGGGGGGCTAGAAGCCTGCAGGCAGCCCTGTGCCTCAGGAGGGCCAGTGGCAAGGCTGGCCCTTTCTGGCCTCTGGGAACCTGGACTCCAGCGGGGCTGTGTGCAGCTGCAGAGCTGGGGGAGGCGTGAGCCTGTGCAGGCCCCACTGTCCCCCAGGCACCCTTGAGCACCGGGCCAGGGAGCCCTGCTGGAGTGAGTTCGATGAGAGGAGGAAGACCACGCTGTCACTGTGTATGTGATTCGGTGTCTTTTTATTTGGTAGGTTCGAGGCTACAAGGTATTTCTTCGTTTATTTCCTCACGAAGTAGCTGACGTGCAGCCTGTGCTGGACATGTTCTCGGGTCAGAACCCTACGGACCACGAGGTGCGCACTGCCCCCGCCCGCTGCTCTCCGTGGGGCAGCCCCTCCCGCCTCCCTCACTCTGCCTGGTTTCCTATCGTCCTCTCTTCTTTTGACGTTCCCTTTAGTTTCTACTTGTGGTGCTTGTGTCCTTTACAAAGAAAAGATACACTTTTAGCCTGAGTGTGACTGTGCTGGGTCCCCGAGGCCCCAGGGACTGACTGCTGGGGAGGACTGGGGACCAGGACTCAGTGGAGTCATTCCTGGGGGTGGTGGTTGCAGCCAAGCACACCAAGCCAGTCCGCAACGGGAGGGTGCGGGGCAAAGCCAGGTTGCTGCTGCCTGGAGGGCTCAGGGCATGGGCCACCCCCAGCAGCACGTCGTGGCCACACAGGTGGGGCCTGGTCCCGGCCGAGCGCATGGGTGTTTGCTGGGGCTAGTCGTGTAGGCACTGGTCTGGCTGGTGCCAGTTGCAGAGCTGGAGCAAGGCGGGTGCCTGGGCAGGCCCCTCCTGAGGCCCAGGGCTGCCTGTGGGCTCCTGGCCTACACTGTGCGTTCAGCAAGGTGACTGTGCCTCCTGGAGACTTGCTGCTGTCTTCTCCTCAGGGCCTCTCTCCTTGCTGCGGCTGGTACCTGTGGAAGGCCTGCACAGCTAGTGCGGACTCTTGTTTTTTATTACTGAAATATAAGCCTTCCTTTCCTTTGTTTTGTGCTTTGCTGAGTGTTGGGGTGGAACCCAGAGCCCATGGTCACTGAGCCAGGGCTCCACCAGGGAGCTGCACCCTGGCTCCCGGCATCCCTTTGTGGTGCCAGTCGAGAGCCTTCTCTCTACTTTTAAGTCTTTTCATCTGTCTCTCCTTTTCTCAAAAGGCCCATGTGCACCAGGTACAGTGGCACACACCTCTAATCCCATCAGCAGCTCAAGAGGCTGAGGCAGGCGGATTGTGAGTTCAAAGCCAGCCTCAGCAACTTAGTGAAGCCCTAAGCATCTCAGCAAGACCCTGTCTCCCAGTAAAATACAAAAAAGGCCTGGGGATGTGGCTCAGTGGTTGAGTGCTCTGGGTTCAATGCCTGATACCAAAATAAAGGCCCAATTACATTTTGGATAGGATTCTTCTGTGTTCATTCTGTCTCCTGTCTGTGCGTGTGGTGGGGACATGGGAGGATGTGGGGTGAGGATGTGTGTGCCCCAGGCTCTGGTCGGTGGTGTGGAGGCCTGGGCCAGCTTTGGAGGAGCGCAGGCCCGCTGTCTCTGACAGGGCCCTCCGTGGCTTGACTTCCTAGACCTGGGAAACGCGCTACATGCTGCTCCTGTGGCTCTCCATGACCTGCCTCATCCCTTTTGATTTTTCACGTTTTGATGGGAACCTCCTCGCCCAACCTGAGGAGACACGAGTGTCCACGATGGACCGCATCCTGCGCATAGCTCAGGTGAGTGTGCCTGTGCCCTTGACCTGCCTTGAGGTCGTGTGCATTCAGCGGACTTTGGGTACTTTTGTGCTTTCTTGAACTCTGTTTTCCAGTGAGGTAAGATCCGCTCACCCTGTTTTGAATTTGGGATGATGGGGTAGAGCCCAGGGTGACAGGGCAGCAGGTGTCTTTCCTCACTGGCGGTGCGGAGACCGGGGCTAGGCCCAGCCGTGATGCAGCAGCAGTATTAGGTTCCACCTCATGTTGGGTTTTCAGCACCGTACAAGTAACCACGTTCAGTTATCTTCTAGGGAAACCTAGAAAATGAAGAGAAGCAAGAATGTTAAGTTGACGTCTGTCAAACTCTTGCAGGCCTACCTGGCTGTCAGTGACAAGGCCCGAGACGCGGCTGCTGTCCTTGTGTCGAGGTGAGTCCTGGAGATTGCTGGCTGTGTTTGTGGGTGGGCGGTTTGCGTGATGTTGATTGCACGTGTCTGTCAGTCCATGCAGAAGGACATCTGCACCCGTCATGGTCACGCGAGGCTGGCCTGGGCTTGCAGAGTCACCCGAGAGGTCTTGCCCAGGAGGCAGCCCAGAGTGTACAGGGAGTCCCCAGGCATGGCTGCCTCCTCTGGGTCCTTTGAGGGTCCCTTCAGGAGCAGCTCATGCCAGGGTCAGAGATCTGCGTGCACAGGTGTGTGGCTTGTGGTGGAAGTCCCCAGATGTCCTGAGAGACAGTCTCTAGTCAGCTGGGCTGGCCACCGGGACGGGACCCAGTGTGAGGGCGAGGGAAGCTGGCGTGTGGCATTGAGGATTCAGTGTCTCCTCTGAAGGGATCTGAACGTGTGGTCGTTACACAGGTTGAACAGTTGGGGTTTTTCTCCTGGTCGGTGTTGTGAATCCTGGTGGTGGATTCTGCAGGGCAACGGCTGGCACCTCTGCCTTGTGGGTCCTCCACATGGTGGCAGACGCCGGCTTTGGCGAGTGTCGGGGGCCATGAGATGTCTGACTGCTGTGCTCGGGAGTGGACCTGAGGAGGGGAGGACGAGCCTCGGCAGGGCGCCCAGCTGTCGCGAGGGCTGAAGAGAGGGCAGGGTTCTTCCTGTTTACACGAGTGAGCGCTGTGGCCTGCTGCCCTGGAGCCGTGTGTCCACCCACACGTGGTCACTGCTCAGGTCCTGCTTCCACTGTGTCCCCAGGACCAGCACTTGCTCTGAACACTGCCTACAGCCACCACCCTAAGCCGCATCCTGGGATGAGTTCTGACAGTGGAGTGAGAGTTGAGGGGTCTGAGATGGAAGTCCTGCGAAGGTTAAGGTTGAAAGCCAGGACGAGCCAAGAGCCCTCTGTTTGCCATGGGTGGGATCCTGCTGATGTTGCTGGCCTCCTTAGTGAAGGGTGGTATCTGTTGTGTGATTCTTATGTTTCCTCTTATGGTAGATCCATGCTGAGCTGGGCCAGGGAAGGGCAAATCCTGAATTTGGCTCACTCCTGGGTTCCTGCGGGAGCAGCCAGCCAAGCCCGGGCGCCTGGAGTGGGGCTGCAGTGCCACCTGGTGCCCAGCAGCTAGTGCGCTGTGCTGGAGCCGGTGCCTGTGGATCAGGACCCTCCAGGGTGGGCCCCAGGGTTGGTTGGGCAGGGGCAGCACTGCCAGAGGCCTGTGGCTGCCTCTGGGCGGGGAGAGTGGCCCTGTTGAGGCTAAGATCGCTCCCCGCTGTGCCTGCTTCCTGTTGGCTGATGCTGCCACCCCTGTGCAGCGGTGGTTCGGCAGGAGTGTGACTTCACGGAAACCCTGTAGCAGGGAAAACACACCTTTTTTCTTGATGGCCTCAATCTGGAGAATTAGATATTTAACTAAAAGCAAAGGTATGTTGGGCACGCTGGCTCATGGAGGCAGGAGGGTCACTTGAGGCCAGTTCAAGGCCAACCTGGGCAACGTGGCGAGACCTGTCCCCCTCCCCCCGAATAAAACCAAGGTGTGCTCCGTAGAAACGGTGGAAATTCTGGAATGTTGGGAAACACCTCGTGTGCAACTCTGTCTCGTGGTGGGGTCTGTCTTTGTCACTGAACCCCCAGGGTGGCACTCACAGTGTGCCCTCCTGCCTTTCCCTGGGTTCCACGTAAGTGCTGAGGGGGCTCTGGACTCCAGCCACTGGCCCGCCAGCCGCCTCAGCTCCCCCTCATGGCGGTGTCAAGGCTGACTTGGTGTTCGCTGCCTGGCAGGGCCTGGGCAGCGCCGCTCCACACGGGGTCTGTCGTGTCTTGTGGGCGTGTGGCTGCTGTTCATCTGTGAGCCTGGCGGGTGCCCTGCATCCTCATCCTGACTCTGGGCCTTTCCTTTAGTTATTTTGACTCTGAAGCCCAGCAGTCTCCGCCTGGGAGAGGTTTGTTCTCCCCTTGTAGGTCGAGCTGGGTTTCCGAGCTGCAGCCTGTGTGACAGGTCCTGGAGGCTGCCTGGGTGTTTCAGCACCAGTCTGAATGTTGCACTTTCCCGTTAATTCGTGTTGCTCTGTAACACGTGTGCACACGTGTGTTCTCACGTTGAGCAGGGCTTGCCATCTGTAGGTGTTATGCTTTGCTAAGGCGGAGTCAGTGCACCCGCAGCATTGGGCTGGCGGTGCTGTTGGATCCTGAGTGACCAGGTCCCATGAGATGGCATTTCTTGAGACTGGAGCCCAACCGGGTCCCCCAGCCACTCTGAGAGAGGCCTGGCCCTGTGGCCAGGGTTCTTTTGGCCATTGGTAGAGCTCACAGGGCCCGTGCAGGTGATAGTGGAGATCACTGTTGAGACAGCCGTGGCCTGCGGTGTTGTGTTCTTTGAAAGAGCAGGGAGCTTAGGGCTCAGACTCTTCCGGAGAGTGGACAGCCCTGCTGGTGTGAGGCTTCACCTGTGCGAGAGAGACTTTTTAACTTTTCATTTGTATTTTGGGCTTTCTGATGTGAACATGTGCTTCTGTGCTTTTTACAAACAAGAAAAACAGAGATAGTGACTTGCTTCAATCTGTCCAGCAGCCTTAGGTTTCTACCTGTAGATTCGTGTGATCTCACTTGAGAAGGGACTAAAGTTAGACTCAGGTGTGGAGAGGGACCAGACCAAGCTGGGTCTTGTGGGTCTTCCAGGGGGGAACCAGAGCAGGCTCCAGGCTGGGGCTGTGTGTGGTCCAGCCTCCACCACTGAGTGGCTCTGGGCCTCGTCCTGCACTTATTCTGTGCCCTGGGTGTGGCATCTGCTCAGAATGCCTGTATCTTCATCCTTTGGGGCTGAGGTCAGAGGGCAGACTGAGGATGCAGCCGGTACTTCCTGGTGACAGCAGAACCAGTGCCCAGGAAAAGAATGCATGGGTCTCAGGCCTTGCCCTAGAGCGAGGGTGTCAGGGGTCTCAGGGCCTCTTTCTGGATCCACCACATAGAATTCCCTGGACGAGGCCCAGGAGTCTTTTTATTTATTTTTTTGGCACCAGGGATTGAACTCAGGGGCACTTAACCACTGAACCACATCCCCAGCTCTTTTTTATTTTGTATCTAGAGGCAGGGTCTCACTACGTTGCTTAGGGCCTCACTAAGTTGCTGAGGCTGGCTTTGAACTCGCCATCCCCCTGCCTCAGCCTCCCAAGCCCCAGGCTTGCTGACCAGTGGGGGTCTCCAGGAGTGCCCCGTGAACCGCGGACACCAGGACAGCAGTGGAACCTGGGTTTTCTTCCTGACTTGTGAGAGGTCCGCCCTCCCAGGCTCCGTCATGGCGTGAGTGGTTGGTGCTGCTGCCTTCCCTCACATGCACACAGCAGCCTCACCGGGCACCCTCCAGGGCACACCCCTCACTGGCAACCTGGCACGACTGTCAGGACCAGGAGGTCCCACAGGAATCGGACCCAGACGTTTGCACAGAGGGTGCCAAGCACCCAGGCACGTCCTGTGGGAAGGGCTGCCCAGAGGGGGTGGGGTCCTGCCGTTGGTGGGAAGTTCAGGGTGCCAGCCGTCCCCTTGGCAGTGGGTTCTGTGAGGGGCACGACCTCTGAGGGTCCAGTGCTGAGCCGTGTTGTGTATGCTTGGTCTGAGCATCCTGGTTGATGGAGGTACCCCGACAGGGTCTGTCACCAAGAAAGCC
Organism: Ictidomys tridecemlineatus; assembly: GCF_052094955.1. Taxonomy (NCBI): domain Eukaryota; kingdom Metazoa; phylum Chordata; class Mammalia; order Rodentia; family Sciuridae; genus Ictidomys; species Ictidomys tridecemlineatus. The sequence continues at coordinate 433,025 of NC_135479.1, read as the reverse complement.
TGCAGCCAACTCTGACAGGGACTAGCTGGACAGCTGGACGATGGATGGGAGGCAGGGACAGGCAGCATCGAGGCCGTCTTGCCATGGCCTGGCGGCTCCAGCTCACTCCTCGCTGAGCCACGGCGCGGGGCTCCACACGGCCCCATGTCTTGGGAGGTGGCCCTACGCTGGAGAAGGGCTCAGACCACCTCTGGCTCCTCAAGCCCCGCCCCGTCCACCTGGGGTCTGGGATACCAGGGCCGGCCCCTCCCCTTTGCTTCCCATTCCCCTGCCCACCACTCTTGCTGCTGGCACAGCAGAGCTACCTAGGCACTCGGCGCCCCCTCTCAGGTTTCCTGGTGGTCGCTCTGTGCCCTCTTTCTGGGGAGGTGGCCCCTCCTCCCCTGGCCTTGCTGGTCCTTCCTGACGTCCCCTGTTGGTGTTTTCTGTCTCTTTGGAAGGGCAGGACTTGGTGCTGTGGTAGGACCAGTCTTGAGCCAGAGTCGGAGAGCTGGACACTGGCCTGAGAGCTGTGGAGGAGAAAGGGTTCTGGGGCGCCGGGTTCCTGGGAGAAGGAGGGTGGCACTCTGCACTGTTAGCTGGGGTTGGGCTGGAAGGTGGCCATGGCAGGTCTGTGGAGAGGTCCTTGGCGGAGTTGGCTTCTGGGGTGGGCTGTTGAGGATGTGGTGCTCTGAGGTCGAGGGCTGGGGTTGGGACGAGGGTGGGTGGGCATGCCTGGTGCTGGTGGGGCAGAATGCCCAGTGGCCTCTGAGGCTTGGAGCTGAGTTGTGCTCAGGAGGCAGAGGGTGGGGACTGTGAGGACCCTGTGGGGCTATGACTGGGGAGAGGAGCTGACAGAGGGGCCCTGTGGGTCGAAGCCTGGTGTAAGGCCAGGGGATGGGAGGACGCCCCAAGGCCTCGTGGGCAAGGGTGGCTGGTGGGAAGCCAGGGAGGACTGGGCAGTGACCTGGTACCCTGGAGAGAGGAGTTGACAGAGGGGCCCTGTGGGTCGAAGCCTGGTGTAAGGCCAGGGGACGGGAGGACGCCCCAAGGCCTCGTGGGCAAGGGTGGCTGGTGGGAAGCCAGGGAGGACTGGGAAGTGACCTGGTACCCTGGAGAGAGGAGTTGACAGAGGGGCCCTGTGGGTCGAAGCCTGGTGTAAGGCCAGGGGATGGGAGGACGCCCCGAGGCCTCGTGGGCAAGGGTGGCTGGTGGGAAGCCAGGGAGGACTGGGCAGTGACCTGGTACCCTGGAGAGAGGAGTTGACAGAGGGGCCCTGTGGGTCGAAGCCTGGTGTAAGGCCAGGGGACGGGAGGACACCCCGAGGCCTCGTGGGCAAGGGTGGCTGGTGGGAAGCCAGGGAGGACTGGGCAGTGACCTGGTACCCTGGAGAGAGGAGTTGACAGAGGGGCCCTGTGGGTCGAAGCCTGGTGTAAGGCCAGGGGATGGGAGGACGCCCCGAGGCCTCGTGGGCAAGGGTGGCTGGTGGGAAGCCAGGGAGGACTGGGCAGTGACCTGGTACCCTGGAGAGAGGAGTTGACAGAGGGGCCCTGTGGGTCGAAGCCTGGTGTAAGGCCAGGGGATGGGAGGACGCCCCAAGGCCTCGTGGGCAAGGGTGGCTGGTGGGAAGCCAGGGAGGACTGGGCAGTGACCTGGTACCCTGGAGAGAGGAGTTGACAGAGGGGCCCTGTGGGTCGAAGCCTGGTGTAAGGCCAGGGGACGGGAGGACACCCCGAGGCCTCGTGGGCAAGGGTGGCTGGTGGGAAGCCAGGGAGGACTGGGCAGTGACCTGGTACCCTGGAGAGAGGAGTTGACAGAGGGGCCCTGTGGGTCGAAGCCTGGTGTAAGACCAGGGGATGGGAGGACGCCCCGAGGCCTCGTGGGCAAGGGTGGCTGGTGGGAAGCCAGGTAGCTAGCTCTGGGTGTGTTGGAGCCTCATTGCACGTCTGCCCCGTGCCCTCGCAGGTTCATCACCCGCCCTGATGTCAGGCAGAGGAAGATGGCTGGCTTTCTGGACTGGAGCCTCTGCACCTTGGCCCGCTCCTCCTTCCAGACCATGGAGGGGGTCATAGCCATGGACGGGACTCTGCAGGCCTTGGTAAGCACTCCCACGTGGTGGCCCTGCGCTGTGCAGCGGCCGGGAGGTGGGCTGGCTGGACGATGGTGCTGGGATCCCTTTCCCTCCCTCTCCCGCTGCTGGCCTGCCTCAGTTCAGAAAAGTGCTGTGGGGCCCCATCGCCACCAGGGGGCGGAGGTGCATGCAGAGTGCAGCTGGGGCCCTTCAGGGCCTGTTGCCCTTGCTTAGTTTTGTCCCAGAGAACAATCGTTGGAGCCAGCGCCCCCAGATGAGAGGTGGCTTGAAATCAGATGTTGTCCATGTCTGCGTCTTAATGTAGACCCTGGTGCCCTTTAGCGTTCTGCTCTGCTAGCCTCCTGTGCGGCCGAGGGAAAGGCCTTAGTGGGGATGTTCTGGAGGGGTGGCGGCCCTCCTGGGCCTTGGGCTCTGCTCCTCCTGCTCTCTGCTCTTTCTGTCACCGCCACAGGTGAGGAGCTGAGGAGGCTGGCGGCCCCTGAGGACAGCAGGCCTTGGGAGGTGCTCATGGGGGGTGTCTGCTTCCTGCCTGTGGGTCCCGGGGCACTTGCTGCGGGGAGTAGGAGCGCTGCTGTGTCTGGCTGGACCGGGGAGGGTGCCCAGCGCAGCATCTGTCTCTTCATGGTGTTGCTGTGGTCTTCAGGAGGTTCTCATCACAATGTGTGGGAAGGAAAGCCACAAAACAGAGCATTCCCGGGTCCTAGCTCCGGTCGTCTCCACAGCAGTGTGCTGTGACAGCAGCTCAAAGTCAGGACGTAGCGGGCGCAGGGCCCGCCTGTCATCCCAGGCACTGGGCGGGCTGAGGGAGCCGGGAGGGTCACAAGTTCCAGGCCAGTCTCAGCAACTTAGTGAGACCTTGTCTCTAAATAAAAAGGGCTGGAAGTGTAGCTCAGTGGTAGGGCATCCCTGGGTTTCAGTACCCCCTACCTCAATAAAACAAAACGTGAAGAAAAGCTCCAAGTGTGACCTGCCTACCACCAGCATAGGCCAGCGAACAGTGGTGCGTCAGGGCTGGAACAGCCCCTGCTGCTCTGTCACCTCGTGGCTCTGTTGTCGGGCATGCGTCTCCCGGAGTGGCTTCCTGGAGCCCTTGCGCCTGGAGCGGCCTCAGAGCTTCCCTCCTTCTGTGGCTGTGAGGGGTGGTCTGTTGTGAGCAGGCGGCCATGCACTTCCCTGCTCGAGCTTGTGCTGGACCTCCTGTGTCCAGCTCCTCGGCTGTCCAGCAGTAGTCCTTTCTGTGATGCTGGGAGGGAACCTGGTTTTCTGCACATGCTGGGCAGATGCTGTGCCCCTGGATTATATCCCAGCCCCTGGGCAGTCGCTCTGCCACTGGCTCATACCCCAGCCCTGAGAGTGGAGTAAAACTTAGCAATATTTTGTTTCTATTGTGTCTTTTAAACTTGTGCATGTACACCATCAGGTTGATGAAACGTGGGGTGTCTTGCTTTTGGGGTTTGCAAGCACAGTGGGTAGCCTGCAGCCTGGAGGTGCTCATTCCAGCTGTGTGTGGGGTGGTGGCCAAAGAGGGTGTTATTCCAGTTTTCAGTCTAATTGTACAGTAGAGGTCAGTGCAGGCTAAGGTTGACCCTGAAGGGTGCTGGGGGTGGGGTCCCCATTCTGCACCCACTGTGCCTTTCTCCAAGGGACCTATGGGATGTCCTGTTATTTTAGTTTGTGGTACTGGGGATTGAACTCAGTGTGCTCTGCCACAAAGCTACATTCCTGGCCCTTTTTTCTACTTTTTAAATCAGAGACAGGTTTCTTAAGCTGCCCAGGCTGACTTGGAATTTGGGATCCTCCTGCCCCAGCCTCCCGAGTCACTGGGAAAACAGGGGGTGCCACTCTGCTCAGCAGCATTGCTGACGGGCTCTCGGGGGTCTCCTGCAGCCAGTTCCTTGCCATGGCCCAGGGGAGGTCACCTTGATGTGATCACCCTCAGGCAGGTGAGGCCTAGGTGGCCCCTGCCCAGGTGGGAGAGCAGCTCCTGTGGGGGAGTCGTGGCCTGTTGTCTTGGGGCCACTTCAGGGGCTGGCAGTGCCTGCCCATCAGCGACCCTGGGCTCCTCCCTGAGGGGTGGGCAGGCCTCTAGCTTGAGGTGGCCGTGGTGCCTCTCGTCCGCCTAGGCTTTGCCCACAGCTGCTTTCCCTTTTGTTTTTCCTGTAGCATTTTTATTTTTCTTTCTCTATTTTTTAAATATTTTTTGTTGTCAAGGGGTCTTTGTTTTTTTATATGCTGTGCTGAGAATCAAACCCAGTGCTTCACCCACCCCCGAGCCCAGCCCAGCCTGCTTGTCCCTTTTGATGGTCTTCTGCACTCGTGTTCCCTTCCCACTGCAGGTGGCTCATGGTGGCTGAGGCAGCAGGCTCGCTGCCTGGTCCCTGCCCTATGCTGGACTTGTCTTTGCAGAATCCAGCAGCATGGGGCTGCCTTGTATTTGGATGTCTCCAGGTTCCAAGTTTGCAGGAGGGAGGCTTGCTTTTTCTCTGGCCTCCTGAGGTCTAAGGTCTCCAAGGGCTTAGAAATGCTGAGTCTCTGAACCTTTGCTGCCCAGCTGGGCGTGTGTTGGCAAGGGATGAGGAAGACGCGGCTCTCCCTCTCGCTGGGGCAGAGCGCTTCTGCTCTCTCTAGAGAGTTTTGCCCCGAGCGCTGGTGAGCAATTGTCTGACGTAGCCAGCTGAAATCCTAGGGAGCAAATGAAGGGAGATGCTGTCAAGCACCAGCCCTGGGCCTGTCCACCTGTGGCTCCCGTGCCAGGCTTGTCCCCGCTGCCCCTGCAGAGTCTGGTCTGTCCGGAGTCACGGTTTTCTTTTTCTCCTCTGAGGGGCCCTGGGGGTCTAGCACAGCTCCTGGGCGGGAGGAAGTTGGGCTGAGCAGGCGGAGTGGTTTCGCCCAGGCTCCTCAGACCTGCAGGCAGAGGGCGGGGTGTCCAGTGCGTGATGAAACTTGCAGGTGATTGAGCTCTGGGGTTGCAGTTTCCTTTGATGCACTTGGCTTCCTTTTCATGCACCTGTTCATTAGTGTGGGTTAGGCGAAACAGGTGAACCTCGGAACAAGTCCCGTCGAAACTAGGGCTGGTTTTATTTCCCTTGAAGCACAGTCCTGTCTCAGCGATGGCTTTTAACTCTTGTGGGAGGGAGATGAGTGCTCACCTCGTGTCCCTGGAAGGCACCTTCCCTCTCACTTTCTTGAGCACCTATGCTGTAGACCCCCTTTGAGCATGAGGGCCAATGCCGATTGAGATTTGAGGAAAGAAAACAGTATTGAAAGAGAAAAACGGTGTCATTTGAATGTGTAGTGTCTGCTTGCTTATTGACAGCTGTGCCCTGTGGGTTTACCACTCCGACTGCACTATTCTGCGGGTTTCAGGTGGGTTTCCCCTCTGCACCACCGCAGTGGCTGGGAGAGGGGTGGAACTTGGTGGTAAAGGGCAAGGTGTGGCTCCTGTGCCTGTGCTGTTAGGGTGGCCTCTACTCTTTGCAGGGGGGTCTGTTGATTTCTCTCGATCATCACAGAAGCAGAAGTCTTGCTAGAGGGGAAACGCAGCAGCATTAAGACCCAGGAGAGCCAAGGAGCAGTGCTGTAGGCCCTGAGCCTGTTGCTGGGCACTGCTGGGGAGACATGCCAGAATTGGTCAGGTTCCTGGTGTGGGGCTTAGCCCCACTGTCCTGGCCTGACCTGCCAGACCTCCGCTGGCCCACGGAGGCCGATAGGGTCTGGGCCTCAAGCTCAGAATGTACTTTGGCCACCCCTGGATTCCGCCTCCCCCCGTGACTGGAGACACAGTTTGATTCACTGTGTGCACCTCCTAGAAGGACAGGGAGAAGCTCTCTGGCCCCCGAGGCCTGTCAGGCTGATGTGTGCTCTTTAAGACAGGGTTGGGGGGGTCTGGGATCTGGTGGCTTTCCGGGGCTCACACCCAGTGTCTGGTACAGGCTTCGAGTGGCCTAGTTCTAGTGTGAGGCAGGGTTCTGGGTGGGGAGAGGGCAAGAGCTGTGGGGACTTGTGCACTCAGTTCTGTCTTTGGGTTCTGGAAGGCCGTTCCTGGGCCGTGCTTCAGGAGACACTGGACAGCCACCTCTGGCTCTGATTTCCCGTAGCCAGCGTCTTGGGTGTGAGTCCTGCAGAATGCAGGGTCCTGTACAGAAGGGAGGGTTTGTGGGCCACCCGCCGCGCTGGTCCCACTTGGGTCCTGCCCCGGCTCCCCTGGACCTTTGTTTCTCGCTTGCCATTCTTGCCTCTAGGTAGGGAACCGATTCCTGACAGCACCTTTAACAGTCTTTGCGCCCAGGCCGTCAAGATGCCCATGTGCAGTACCTGGCTCTGCTTGACGCCCAAAGCTCCCATGCATGCTGGCCCCATGGCCCCCTGCTCCTCGCACGGTCTACGCGCACTCCACCCATACACTTCACTCCTGCTCGCTCTGCCTCCAGACACACATGCGTCCGTTCCCTTTCCTGCAGGGTGCAGGTGCTCCCAGGCCACTCCCTCCGCAGGTTGTTCCCCACCCTGTTCCTGCACGCCTTCCATTGGGCCGCCACTCCAACACCCGCCCGCCTCCCACAGGATTGCCACAGCTGCCACCACCCCTCCACGTCTCCCAGAGGACCACCCGAACCACCTCCCACGTGGACCACCAACCCCCCACACCCTCCCACAGCCTCCCACGGGGACCACCCCCCCCCCCACATCCACATGGCCTCCCATGGAGACCGCCACCTCCCCACATACTCGCACGTCTCCCACGGGACCCTCACCCCCACACCCCTGTAAGCCTCCCACGGGACCCTCACCCCCCAACCCTCCCAGGGCCTCCCTCGGGGACTGCCACCCTCACACACACACCTGCATGGCCTCCCATGGAGACCGCCACCCCTCACACACCTGCTAGTCTCCCTCCCCAGTATGCCTCCCAAGGCCCCCACCCCCTGTCTGACCAGTGGCGCTGGCCTGGCCCAGGAGCGTGGCCTGGGGAGGCCCGCCCTGGTGGGTCCCAGGCGGAGGTGGTCCAGGTGCCACAGGTGTGTGTCGTGGTGGTGGGGAAGCGGTCACCCTTGCTCATGCACTGGTGGCTCTGGCCTGCTCCTGTGTTGTTGGGCCTCATCCCCAGGTCTCGTGGCCATCAGGCTCTGGTCTGACCCTGTGTGGTCTCGGGGCTCCCACGCTTTGACTTCTGGGTGGACCTGGCCCCAGAGGGCAGGAGGACTAGCATCCTTAGGGGCAGGCTACTTGGACTGCCCTTGTGTGTGCTGATGCCACGTGCCGCCTCCATGTCCTTGCATTCTGTGGCCCGCATGCTACCTCCACATCATCTTGCCCTGTTGTGCACCATGCTGCTTCCCACTGTCGCAGTGTGTCACCTCCATGTCCTTGCTCTGTCACCAAGTGGCCCCTCCATGCCCCCGAGCTCTGTTGCACCAGCCTGGCTGGTGGGCTGCATGCACTGACCCCTGGAAGGTGGACGTCCATGTGATTGAGAGGGCTCTGGAGTCTGTGGGTGAGGTTGGTTCTATTTCTGTCTTGCACGCTTGCAGTCCTTTGTGATTTATTTGCTGCAGGTTCGTAAGAATGTGTTCTTGTTTTGGGTCTGAGCTGATTCTGACCAGCTGTGTGCTCCAGCTGTTGACAGCTTGGATTCCACAGTTGAGGTGTTAATTTCTGGGTACTCCTTTCTTCCAGAGGAGAGTGGGTGCCGCACTCCTGGGGCAGGCCATTCCTCTGGTCCTGATGTTTGTGGCAGCTGTGTGGAGTGAGGATGGGGCTCCCTGCTTGATGCTGTCTGTTATCTGAGCCTGCTGCTTGGCTCCTGCTGTTCCCGGGAGGTGGCCCTTCCAGGTGCTGCAGCTTTTGTTTTCTCAGGCCAGTGAGTAGCTGGAAGCTACTGCTTGTGTTTCTCGGCTCTGTGCTGGGGTGCTAGGTTCTTTCCCAGGGAAGGGCTGAGGACAAGGGTCCCTCTGCGGAGGGCCTTTGCTGGTTCTGAACGAGGGTGCAAAGGCACAGCTCACTGGCCAGGCAAGGCACCAGCCACGTGTAGTGGGGTTCAGGCTGGAGTGACTGTTGGGCGTTGAAGGTCCTTTCTGCTGTGCTGTGTCCAGCGTGTGGTATGTCCAGAAGTACTTGTGTTCGGTCACTGTGAGTGCAGAGCCTGTGGAGATGGGGCCACTTCCTTGGGCTGAGAATGCCAAGGAGGAGTCCGTGCTCCATCCCTGTGCGGGTGGAGCAGGTGTGTCTTCCTGAGAGCTCAGCAGGGTCGCAGCGAGTTGCCCCAGGTGACCGTGGGTTCAGAGGGGTTGGGCTTGGGGTCTGCCCCAGAGCGGCTGGTGCTCACCAGCTCCTCAGAGGCCTGAACTGCACCGAGCTGGGGTGTGGGGCCTTTCTCCTGGAGCCTGGGTGGGGTTGCTTTTCTTGGTCTCAATCAGGAAGTGCCTCCAGGGAGCCTCAAACTAGCACCTCCTGCTTGGCAGTGGGCAGACTTGCTTTCCGAGCCACCTGCTTTGACAGGGCTTGGAGAACATGCCCTGGAGAGGGGAAGCTGTTGTGCTGGGCAGAAGAGCCAGCTTGGGTGGGGAGCTCTGGGGCCTGTGGTGTGGGTGTTACTCGCTCCTTTGTGGCTGGCTCTGCTGGTTTTCAGAGCAGCTCTCAGAGCCTGGGTGCACTGGCTGCGGTGCTGTCCCAGCTCCGTGTCACCTGGGCTCACCAGCAGGTGGCTCTGGTTAGTTCCTGTGTTCTGCTTTGTGGAAGTGGGTGCACCTCTCCAGCCTGGCCACTCCGCATGTGGGTCTTGAGGTGTGTGATGGTGAGTGCCCTCTGAGGTTCACCACCCTTCCACACACTCTGGGGAACTGTCCACCACTGCCCTTTCTCAGGCCCAGTGTTGTGAAGAACTGGAATCCACAAAGCCCTGTCCGCATGGCCAGTGTGTGCTGGACGGGAACGTGCAGAGCTCACTGTGCGAAGGATGGGAATGGGTAGAGCCTCGCTCTTTACCAGTGTGTGCAGGCTGGGAACGCGCAGAACCCATGCGCGTTACCAACGTGTGCAGGACGGGGAGGCGCAGAGCCCGGCTGGTTGGTGTTTGTGCCCTTTCCGACTCCTTTAGTGAGGGTGGCTCATCTCCTGTGTGCTGCTGAGAGCTGGGCATCTTCTGGGGGTCCTGCTGGAAGCTCCCAGAGGAGTTCTCTGTCCAGGTTGAGAACAGAGTGGAGACGGAGAATTGGAGGGGCTGGGGTTGGGGCTCAGTGGAAGAGCGCTCGCCTGGCATGTGTGAGGCCCTGGGTTTGATCCTCAGCACCACGTAAAAATAAATAAGATAAAGATATTGTGTCAACTACAACTAAAAAATAAGTATAAAAAAAAAAAAGAAAAGAGAGATGGAGAATTGGTGTTCCTCCCAGCAGACAGGGGTGTGGCTCTTGACTCTGGGTGGCCAGTGGCTGCGTCCTGTGCATGGGGGCGGATGGGGTTGGCTGGGGTTCACAGGTGTCATGGCTGCGTGTCTGAAAACGTGCACTGGCTTTCCTGAGCACTCCTGTTGCTTGTCACAGGCTGAGTCTCACTGTGCTTATCAGGAGTTGGTGAGTAAAGGCGGCTCGGGTCTGTCTGCCATTCCACAGCGTCCTCAGTCTTACTAGTGACAGGCCAGGTGCCTGGGCCTCCTGCCCATCTCCTCCGGTTTGTTCAGGATCCCTTCAGGTGGACATGGCAGTGGACTCCTGCAGGTCAGTCTGCACCCCTTCTCGTGCCCTCCACACGCTGCCAGGGCGGTGTTTATTTTGGGGACGTTTTAGGCATGTTGCTGCCACCCAGCCTGAATTCTGGTGCCCCTTGACCACAGGACTCCTTGCTCTCCGCTGCCTCCTGAGGAGGCATTTGTCCTCTGTCATGGGCTGCCCACCTCCATCCCGTACCATAAACGACAGCCACTCTGGGGTCTTCACAGAGCTGGGAGCCAGGATGCTCTCTTCTGTCTCTCCACGTGCCCATGTGGCAGGGCACAGACGGGGCCTTCCCTGGCTGCTGCCGCCGCAGGGGAGTGGCTTCCTCCAGGGGCAGCCTCTGAGAGCAAGTGGCCGTGGGACCTGGCAAAGGACCCACGCAGCCTGGCATGGAAGTCACGGGCTCCTTGGCACTGCTCTTGCCACCTCTCAGTTTGGGGGCATGGTGTTGCCCGGTGCCCCTTGAGTGCAGTCCTGCCAGGCGCGGCTGGGTTTGTGTCTGGGCCAGGGTCTGCTGGTTGTGCTGTACTTTCCGCCTCCGTCTTCCCTGTGCTCAGGGTAGTCTGCATCCGACCCACTGTTCACTGCCCAGCTTTCTTCTTTTGGGAGCTTCTGTCCCTCCACCTAGGTCTTTTACCAGGAGACCCTCTCACAGCTCCACCAGCCTCTGCTGGACACTCTCCCTCTTCCAAACATTGTCAGCCTCTTCCTGGGGACTTTGTGTGTAGGCATGGTCTTCACGCAGCGGTAAGCCCGGGGCCTCGGGACCCTGCCTGGAGGAAGCTCCCTCTTTCCAGGGTTATTGAGGGTGCGTATCCGGGGAGGTCCTTGTGTCATGATCTCTCTGCTCTTGCTCTGTGACAGCACGTTTTTTGTTCCTTATTCCTTGACCTGGGCACGTCATGGTATTGATTTTTGGATCTTGCAAGCCTTGAGTTCCTTGCACTGGATGAACCCAACTGGTGGTAGTGGGAACTGAGTTCGTGGTTTGTTGGATTCTGAGAGCTGCTTCTCCCCAGAGTTTTTGCCTATGCTTTCTTGAGAGATGGGTTCTTGTTGCCCATAGAGGTCAGCCAGCATGTCCACCAGGGTTCCACTGGCCCTGTGGCCGGCTGGGGAGTGTCTCTCCTCTCTCTCGGGGTTTGTGTGGGGTGGCATTGCCTTCCCACTAGGGACGCTCCATTAAATAATCAGTCTCTTTATCTTATGCAGCTCTCTTTCCTGGGGAATCGTCTTTCTTGGGATTTGTCATTACCTTCAGGTTTTCTGGCTGGTGGCCGTCACGATCACGAAGCACCTTTATCATCCCGTAACTTCCGGGGCCGGTGAAGGCCCTGCAGCGCCAGTTTCCACAGCAGGCACTTGTGTCGCAGTGGTGACCTCTCAGGCCAAGCACTGCCTCTGTGTCCTGGAGGGCATCCTGCCAAGTCACTGTGCCCTTCTGACCAGTTATTTCTCAGACGAGAAGCTGTTGTTCCCTTGCACAGCAGTTCTGGCTGTGACACTGCAGGACCGCCACAGGTGCGCTGAGTTTGTGACATGCAGGGCTCTGCTTCCTCAGTGCCCGCTGGCCTGCTGTCTTGTGGCTCGCAGCCCTGTGCTCCTGGCTGGCCCTGGCCTGCCCAGACCTTGGCACAGGGAGCATGGCAGTGTGTGCTGGTGGCATCAGGAGGACATTACTGTCACCCAGAGCACGTGGGGTATACCGTTCCATGGTTTTGGAAGATCTGGCAAAATCTTTCAAACTCAGCATCCATTCGTGTGCAAAACAATAGAAAAACCAGGGTGGTAGGAACACACCCCAACATTGTGGAACTTAAGTTAGAGTCTGTTTGATCTCGCTTTAATCTGGAGCGGTGTTTGTTAGGAATGTGGTGTGGTGCACGTCCATTGAAGATGGATGGAAACCTGCTGTCCCTGCAGTCAGTCCTGCAGCTCCTCTGAGCAGTCAACATGTCACTGTTCAAGGTGGCCCTGGCAGTGGCCAGCCAGTGTCCCGCAGAGGCTGTGGGCCACTACTGTCCATGGGTTCCTGATGTGCAGTGTTTGCTCACATTTCCCAGGTGGAGCTGATGGGAGGAGGAGGAGGGGGAAGGGCAAAGAAGGTGACTTCTGGGGACTGTGTGGACCATGACTGCCGGCCCCAGAAGGGAGTGCATGTGGCTGGCTGCCACTCGTACCAGTGAGTCTGGGGCAGAGCAGGATCCCTTTCTGAGAGATGTGACACCCAGGATGTGGTCCCCAAGCCGCATCTTTCTTGATGCCACAAGTGGAGCGTGGGCAGCTGCTCTGGGCCTCCCAGTGGCTCCTGAGTAGCTCCTGAGAAGCTATGTGTGTGTTTATGAGTGTCTGTGTATGTGTGCATGTGTATGCATTTCTGCTTATATGTGTATTTATGCATGTGTGTTTACACAGGTGTACTGCCTGTTTGTGCTTGGGTTTATGTTTGCCATTTTTGTATGTACACATTTGTATATGTGTATGATTATGCATGTGCTTGTGTTTGCATTTATGCATGTCTATGTGTGTTTGTGTGCTTAGGCATTTATGTTTATGTGTACATGTTCTTGTGTGTGCGTTCATGGGTGTTTGTTATTTATGTGCTTGTGCATGTGTGCATATGTTCATGTGATGTGTTTGTGCCTGTTTACATGTTTGTGTTTGGTTACATTTTTGCATATTTGGTGTGTGTGCACATCTGTTTTTACATGTTTGCATGTTTATGATCTCTGGGTTTATGTGTCTGTACATCTCTTCATGTTTGTGGGTGTTCATATGAGTGCAAGTGATGTTCTTACATGTGTTCATGAATGCATATTAGTGTCTACACATCTGGATTTATGTGTTTGCTCGTTCATGCAAGTGCATGCCAGTGTGTTTGCTGTGTGTTCACATGAGTCATGTCAGTGTTTGCACATTATGTGTGCTTGCTTGGGTGTTCATACGAGTGCATGTTAATTTGTGTTTACAAGCATGTGTGTGCATGTCTCTGGGTTTACATGTTTGTGCATGTTCATGCATCTCAACTGCTTCTAAGTCTGGAGGATGAACTCAGTAACTCACGAGCAAGGGGGCCCTTCAGCAGAGCTGCAGAGCTGAGCACTTCCAGGGTGTGGTTGATAAGTATGTTAATAATGCTCACACGTGTTCATGCAAGCAAATGGTACTGTGTGTTACGTGTGTGCGCATGTTTATAGGAGTGTATGTCAATGTGTGCTTACACGTGTTTATGCAAGCGCATGTTAAGGTGTTTATATGTGTGTATCTCTCTGGATTCACATGCTCATGCATGTTATGTGTACTTACATGTTTGTGTGTTCATGCGAGTACATGTCAATGTGCGGCCACATGGTTGCGTGTTTACATTTTTGTTAATGTTCATGTGTCAGCATGTTTGCGTGTGTGTTCATGTGAGTGCAGTCAGTGTGTTTGCATGTTTGTGTGCCTACATACTTGTGTTGTTCAAATGAGTGCATGTTACTGTGTTTACATGCATGTACATGTCTCTGTACATTGGTGCATGTTCATGGGAGTGCATGCCAATGTGTTTGCATGTGTGTTTGTTTGAGTACATGCCTGTGCATGTTTATGTGTTTGCCTAGGTGTTCTGGAGTGCATGCTGGTGTGTGGGTGGCAGGGAGGGTCTGCGCCCTGCTGCGGCTGTGGGATTGCCTCACCTGGAAGCAGGGCTCACGGGGCCTGCAGGCATTGTGCCTGAAGGGAGGGTACATGTCAACCATGCCCTGGACGTGCTCAGCTCTGCAGCTCTGCTCAAGGGCCCGCTTGCTTGTGAGTTACTGAGTTCATCTTCCAGACTTGGAAGTGGTGGAGAATTCAGGGGCTAGAGCCACTGCATCTGTGACAGCCAGGTGCTCCTCCTTGGCTGACAGACTCTGGATCCATCAGCGCACCTACTGGGGGCTGCTCGTGTGGGCTGGAGGCAACTAGGGCTGTTGTGGGTGGAAGTCAGTCCTGTGTGGGGCAGGGATATCACCCTGTGTTGACCGAGAGGAGAGAGTGAGGCTGAGCTCTTGGCTTCTCTACTGTGTGCAGGGAGTTGGCCTGTCACTTTTTTTCTTTAACATCTTTATCAAAGCTAACTTAAAGCCCCCGAGGCTCCATTCAGTCTGCACTCACTGCAGGATGGGGCTGTCCCTCACTGTTGGCCCTGCCCAAGTTGGCAGCATGAGGTGCCCGTGCAGGTCTCTTCTCGGGGTCTGCCAGTCTGCCCTTCTCCTGCTGTCAGGTGGTGCGTGTTCAGGGAAGGGATTCTGGGAGGCGCAGGGAGCTGGTCTGGTAACTCCACGTCATAAACTTGTGGATGTATTTACAACATAGGTTTCTTTTTTTTCCAGGCCCAAATATTTAAACACGGGAAGCGTGAGGACTGTCTGCCGTATGGTAAGGCGTGTTTAAGACAAGGTCATTGTCAGTGTTTGCCCCATGTAGTCCACACGCCTCCTGTGGAAAGGCGTGTTTAAGACAAGGTCGAGGGGCGCTTCCTGAAGGTCCCCCTCAGGGGTATCAGAAGCTGTCCCCTGGTGCCTGAACAGCTTTCTGCCTGTTTGCTTGGTGTGTGGGAATGGTGTGGCTTTGGGTCAGTGTCTGCATTTGAAGCGCAGGAGATTGCCTGGGGCCTGTACCTGAAGCCGGGCTGCCTGATGCCCAGGCCCGACTTGCTCCTGTGGGATCTGATCACAGCAGATGTGGCCCACAGTGGCTGCCGACTTCCTGGCGTCCTGTAGCAGCCTTGCTCCTCCTGTCATCACCCTGAGACCTCATCCCCCTACTTGTCACCTTGTACCTCCTCCCGTGTCACTTCATCTCCCTCCACATCACCTTGTCCCCACCCCTCCCTGCCTCCTTCCCCCTCTCCCTCACCTCTCCCCTTCCCCCCTTCCCCCCTACCTTACCTTGCCCACCTCGTCCCCCCTCCCCGTCACCTCCTCTGTCCCAGTGCTGGGCTCCATCCCCCTCCCTTCTTCCCTCCTCCCCCACACACCTTGGCTCAGTCTTGTCCATTTCCTTTCAGTCTCTGAAGTCCAGCCCTGTGCTGGGCCCAGGTCTCCATGGTTGCTGTCCTTGTGCTGTCCTGGCTTTAGCTGCTCCCGGGTCCCCCTCATCCCAAATGACCACTGTGGCCCAGGGTCCCGCCTTGCCTCCTCCTGTGCTGGGCTCCCTGCACGCTGTCCCTGGGCTCGGACTCTGGTTCTGCCCTCAGCATTCCTGCTGTGATGCCACCCTCACCCTAGGGCCCCAGCCCCTTGGCGCGCCTGGCTGCCCCTTTGTAGGACGGCTCCACACTGTGCGGGACCCTCCTGGGCCGTGCCGAGCAAGTGGGCCCACTCCTCCAGCTGCTCTCTAGAACCTGGGGATGGGCTCTTGGGTCCAGGCCCAGGTAGGCAGGGGCCGGCTGGTGTCGGGGCTGTGGCACCTGGCTGGGCGAGGGCTTCGGTGAGTTGCTGCTCTCGTCCACAGCCAGCACCGTGCTCCGGAACCTCGACGGCTGCAGACTCTCTGAGAGCAACCAGACCCTGCTGCGGAAGCTGGGGGTGAAGCTGGTGCAGCGGCTGGGGCTGACCTTCCTCCCGCCAAAGGTGGCCACATGGAGGTGGGTAGGTGCCGGTCTCAGGTGGCCATGGCTGCGCAGGCTGACGTATAGAGTCTTCTGTGCTCCTGTGCTTTTGTGGTCTCTGAGTGTGTCTGTTTTATGAGGAATGATTTTCCTCCAGACTACTTTGACGCCGTCTTCCAGGTAAGCAGCAGAGGAGGCTGGAGGGATGTCCAGGGAAGCTGCCTGGGCCCCTGGCACTCCCCAGAGTGCTGGCGGATGATGTGCTTGGATGCAGCCCTGGGCTGCTGGTGCAGGCTGCTGTGAGGAGCAGTGGTCAGTGCTCGGTGATCAGTCTGAGTCCCAGGCTTTCTCAGGGAAGGCCAGGCTCGCGTCTGCAGGTTTGCTGGGGAAGGGGAGCATCTCAGCTTGGCGGTGGCCCACGAGTGCCTGCGGTAGGTAGCAGGTTGACTGAACCCTGGCTCCCATGAGGACAGGTTGCTCAGGTTCTTGGGCTCCATGTTCTTAATGACTTTTTTTTTTTTTTTTAATAAATAGTTTTTACTAGTAGATGGACACAATATTTTTGTTTTTATTTATTTTTCTATGCGGTGCTGAGGATCAAACCCAGTGCCTTACGCATGCAAGGCAAGCAGTCATCCACTCAGCTACAGCCCCAGCCCCATGGCCTTCAGTTTTATCTTAAGTGTTAATGGCATTTTGGGAAGGGATTATTTTGAAGTGCAGCTGAACCTTTGTTCCAGATTGTAGCAGATGCCCGGGAAGTGTGCCTGGGGTTTGGCGATGTTTTCCTGAGTGCCTTTTGGGGAGATGTGGTTGCATCACAGGACATTAGTGCCTGGTTTCCAAGAGGCTTTGGGAATGGTTTAGCCCCACAAGGGGCCGGTGGCTTGCTGCACGTCCTCTGAGAAGGGCTGTGGTGTTGGCAGGCCTCTTTCTGCACCAGACGTCCGTGTGGCCCCTCCCCTGTTCTCACAGTGGCTCTCTGCAGAGCCGTGTCCCTGCTTTACAGAGAGGAAACTGAGGCACAGAGCAGTTCTGGAGTGCAGAGTTGTGTGGCTAAGTCGGTGTGTCAGCCAGACCTGGTCCCCTCCGGTATACCAGGGGAGGTGGTGCTGCCCCTGCATCGTGGAGAACAGGACCTGGGCGTGTGGCGACTCTGAAGCAGCCTTTGGGGGGTGAAACCTGGGGAGCCCCCGAGGGCTCTGTGGCAGAGCCAGGCCTTCACCGCAGCATCGTTCTCTGCACGTGTGGGAATTGGCACAGGCAGCCTCCAGGGCTCATGGTGGTGCTGAGCCGACTCCAGCCGCGTCCAGCCGCGGAGCCAAGCGAGCTCTGCTCTGTGCAGGTACCAGCGGGGCTGCCGGTCTTTGGCTGCTAACCTGCAGCTCTCGGCCCAGGATCAGAGTGAGCAGAAACCACTCGAGGTCCCGCCTGACAGTGATGAGGACTATGACATTCCAGACGGGGTGGAGAGTGTGATAGGTAGGTGGCCTCAGCACATGCCCTGCCCCTGGGCTTTGGTGTTGTCCCCGATGACTCTCCTTCCCCACTCCTATGGGCTGCTGCAGCCACTCCTTCCTACTGCCCTCACTTCTTCCCTTCCTTCTTGGGTGGCATAGTCTGACCATCCGTCACCTCCACTGAGCGTGTAGCCACTGACCTGCCCTCCTGTGGACACTCCCTGCCCAGCAGCCCTCTGTCTCCACACGCTGCCGTCTTGCACGCCTGAGCTGCATGCTCCTGGCTCCCCAGGGCCCAGGCCTCTGGTTCCTCACAGCCTGCTGTGTCTCCCTGCTTTCTCAAGGTCACCTCAAGTCCCTTTGCCCTGGGCCTTGCAAGGGTCTGCACCAGGGCCTGCCCTCAGCCTAGTGGCTCCCCCACAGTCACACCACTGGCCAGGCCTCTTACTGTGAGCAGCCTCAGGAGGCTGTATGGCCTCGCTCCCTGTAGGGACCTCTCCTGCCCCCTGGCTGGGAGGCTGGGCTGGCCGGGTGGTCTGCGCCCTGGCGTCAGCGCCAGCATCTGCTCCTCGGGGCTGGTTTCCCCTGGAGGTCAGATCTGCATCACAGCCCTTCCCTGGCACAGAGCTCGCCGCTAGCTCCCCCCTGCCTCCTCCCTGCCTCCTGACGCTCCTTAGGTTCCCCTTCTCAGGTTCCCCTCTGGGCTGCCCTGGCCACTCAGAGCCCCCGAGCTCCTCATCCCAGGCTGAGCCGCTGTGCATCTGCCCTGTCAGTGCCAGCTGCCCTGACACGTCTCCGTCCACTCTGCCTCCTCATGTCCCGTCTGCTCATTGGTTCCTCAGATACCCAAGCCAGGCCTTCCTGGGGCTGCCCACTGCCTTTTGGCCGAAGGTTAGACTCTGTCGGGCTAGCAGGACACTTACGTATGCCTTGGACCACCTCCTTGCTGGCCTGGGTCTGTTCTGAGGCTAGCCCCAGGCTTCACCTTCTGGGATCTTTCTGGATAGCCCCCAGTCTGCTTCAGTCCCCTGACCTCCCTCATGGCCTGGAGGCCCTGGCCCTTGGCTTTCAGCTGGAGAGATGGCTGCTGCCTGTTGAGGTCTGGGTGGGAACAGCCAGGGGCTCTCTGGTCACCAGGCAGGACGGGAGCTGCTCTGTGCTGTGACACTGCAGTTGTCCCCAGGGTATTGTTGGCTGCGGGTCCCCTCGAGCTGTCTGGACGGGCCATGTGTGTGCCTTTTCTTGCAGAGCAGCTGCTGGTTGGGCTGAAGGACAAAGACACTGTGGTGCGGTGGTCTGCAGCCAAGGGGTAAGTAGGCCGCCCAGGGGTAGGTGGGCCACCCGGGGCTGGCAGTGGGGGCAGGTGGGACTGCTCTCGCTCTGGTCTCCTGGGGTTGTGCATGTTTTGGAAGCTCCCTGAGGGCTGCAGGGCCCCTGGGCTTCTGTGGTAGATGGGTAGAGGCCATGTTAGGCAGCCCATGCCCTCACCAGCAGCCAGTGGGAGCAGCAGGTCTTGGGTGGAAGAGTGGCCTCAGTGTGTGCCTGTGCCGGGTGCCACTGTCCAGTCTATATGATGAGAGGTGGCCCCTGCCCTGCCCCAGGGCTTGGGCGTCCCTTCCCTGTGCGCAGGATACGGTTGTGAGCTCAGTGTGTGCTGAGTTTGCACTGCTGCTGTGCTTAGAGAGCTGCTTGGGACCGTGCCGGGGGCCACACATCCCTGAGCTGCAGTGCTGACAGCTGCCACTTCTCTTTCAGAATCGGCAGGATGGCTGGACGGCTCCCCAGAGTGCTGGCGGATGAGGTGGTTGGGTCTGTGTTGGACTGCTTCAGGTAGGCACTGTGCTCAGGACGGGCAGTGGCCTTCTCTCCTCACGCCCTGCGCCGCTGGCTAGGCCCCAGCCCCCTTGCCCCGCTTGGGCTCAGCTGGAGAGCTCTCGTTATTTCTGGTGTGTTTCCTTTATCGACACTGTATATCTGAGGCCCCGAGGCCATGTGGAGCCCGCTCTGAGCCTGTGCACACCAGATGTGCGTTGAGTGTGGGCAGGCCGGTGCCTCCCAGGGATTCCTGGGGTGAGGGGAGATGTGGGGTCGTCCCTACTGGGGTTGCTTGCCAGGCGGCTGCTGTGACCACAGCCTGAATCTGAGGTTGAGTTGGGTTAATCGACCTTCCTGTGAGTGCTGATTGACGGGTGTGTGACCTGCGGATGAGGGCGGTGGGTGGGGGTGAGCCTGGGGACTGCAGACCAGTGTGGAGGGCCCTGGTGGGGTTCTTGGCTTTGCTGTTGGAAGGCTCTGGGTTCAGGAGGGAGAGGGCGCAGGGTGGCCTTGGTCTGGTTGGGGAACCCCTTCCCAGTGGCCTTGCTGGCCGTCACTGTTCCTGGGGACCTGTCCCTCTGCCTGACAGTGTCTGTCTGCGGGTCCTGTGCTGTCAGTGTTGGGAGCCACTGCGTGCTGGTGGTTAGTCGGCAAGGACAGCTCTGCAGGCTCCAGGGTTGCCTTCCCTGGAGCAGCCTTCTTCTTGCACTTGGCCTTGGGGCTGCTCAGTGGCAGTTGACCAAGTGCAGGAAACATGTCAAAGACTGGTCATCTTTTTTGAAACAACCGTGCCCGTGGAGGCCGCGGTGGGTGAGCGTGCAGCCTCTGCTGGTGTGCCCGTGCTGTGCACTCCTCTGCAGTGGCCCAGGTTGCTGGGGCTTCCTTCCTTGGGGGAGAGGGAGCTCCGAGGAGCCGCCTGCAGGAGGGCGGGCATGGGTCTCGTGCTTCCTTCCTGGCCCCTCTCTTCTGTCGGTGTTGCTGCACCTCCCTCTGGTTGCTCGCCCGGGCCCTCCTGGAGCTTCCTCTGCCTCTTCCTCCTCCTGTGGGCCTGAGGGGCCTGGCGTGTGCTGCTCTCAACTGCCCTGCCTCCCCGCGCCTGGTCTCTGCCTGGGGCCTCTGTGTGGCTAGTTGAACCTCCAGTGTGCACCAGTTTGGAGGTTCGAAGTAGTCTTAGCACCCTCGATCCTTCACCCCAGGCGTGCTGACCGAAGGACCAGCACCCTGGCTCCGAGCACAGGCCCGAGGCCCCGACCTGCCAGTGGGTGCTCCCTTGCTGTGCACTGCCACTTCTCTGGGTCCCTTCAACTGCTTGGCTGATGTTTGCATCCCCTGGGTGTCCAGCGACTGGTGCTCTCCCCAGCCAGCCCGGAGAGACCACGGAGCACACACCTTCACCGAGAGAGGGGTGGCTTGTCTGAGTGCCCGCGAGGCAGGGCGACCAGGTTCTGTGCGTTCGCGCTGCCGTCTGGTCTGCACAAGCAGTGTGACAAACCTCTCCTGAAAACAAGGTGGTGGCACTTAGGTCTGGGGAGCCCCTGGCCCGCTGGAGCCTCAGACGTCGTGGCTGTGCCCGAGTCTGGGCAGCTTGCCTCCAGGAGGCTGCCTCCGGAGGCCTGGCTCACGCCCGCTCGTGGGCAGGAGGTCCGGTGACCAAGGGTGCCGGTGTGCTGCAGTCAGTGCGGACGGCTTCCCTCAGGGTCCTTGCTGTGCCGTCATTTGATCGGAGCTGGCTAAAGCCTTATTGTGTTTCTCTTTTGGGGACGTGTGTCTCCACGCTCATGTGGAAGCAAGTGTGAATCCCCAAGCACAGCCCCCATCTATCTGAGTTGTTCACAGTAAAGGTGATGGCAGGCCACACCTGCAGGTTCACGAGCCCCCAAAGGGACATTTTAAATGAATGTGAAATACGACCTTTGACCTGATGAGTGTTGTGGCAGGCCTTCATTACAAGTCCACGCTTTGGCTGTGCACGGGGCACATCTGAAGCCCAGCTCTTTGGGAGGCTGAGGCAGGAGGGACGCTGGAGCCTGGGTGGGAGCCCTGCTGAGCTCGACTCCCTGACGTGTATCGCTGCTGGCTGCTGAGTGAGGTTGTGCCTGGGTGTGCAGAAGAGCTGGGCTGTTGTGGCTGTGGCAGAGCACGTGGGGCGGGCCGCCTGACTAGACCTGTGGTTGGCAGGCGGTCTGGGTCCGGGCTGGGCCCTCTCCTGTTGGGGACCCAAGGAGTCTTGTTGGTGGTAAACTGGAGCATCTTATCTCTTGGGTCAACCGTGAGGCTCTTGGGCTCAGAGCAGGGGCTTGGCCTGTGTTCCTTGCGGAACTGGGCTTTGAGCTTAGAGCTGACCCCAGAATTCTGCTCTCAGTTTTCAGGAGACAGATAAGGCATGGCACGGCGGATGTCTGGCACTGGCGGAACTGGGCAGACGAGGCCTGCTGCTCCCGTCGCGACTCAAGGAGGGTGAGTAGCTGAAGCCCGTGGGCCTGCAGCTCAGGTTCCTTGCTGAGCTGCCTCCCAGGGTGGCTGGCGTGCAGCACATTAGACACGTGGTGCCGGGGCTCTTCCACAGCGTCCATGTGAGTCCCCCTTGCCTCTCCGCCTGCTGTGGCCCTTCTGTTCTGGGTGCTGTGTGCTGCGGTTGGAGGGCCAAGGGCCCTGTGATGTCTGAGTTTCTTGCCCCTTGAGGGCACCTGTAGTTTTAAAGCTCAGTGTTCCTCAGCATCCTGGATCACCTGCAGGGACAGTGGTCCCTAGTGATGAAGTTTGTCCCAGCTGGGAGTTGGGCTGGGGGAGCTCTGCAGTGGTGGCAGTGGAACTGAGCCTGGGGTCTACAAGGGATGCAGGTGGGGGTGCTGTGGCCCTGTGCCATTTGGGGTCTTCAGGGCAGGAGTGGGGCCTGCAGAGATCGGAAAGGACCTTGCCTGCGTGTGTCACAGAAGCCACCCACAGAAGTACTTCCTGAAGCCGGTGGCCTCAGCCATGCTACCTGCGTCCAGCCAGTGCCCAGCTACCCTGGCACTGAGATGCCTGGGAGATCTTTCAGAGCCTGCCAGTGGTTTCCTCTTTCTGCTTTCTTAAAAAACAGCTCCACGGAGATGGCTGCGGGGTGTAGGTTCACCCACGCGAAGCGCCAAGCCAGATGCCCTGGTGTGCTAGAGCTGTGCAGCACGGGCCGTGACCTAACCTGAGAGGGTCTCGGTGCTCCAGCAGAGTCCTGGGCCAGGGCAGCCACGGGCCTGCTTCCTGCAGCAGCCGCTCCTGAGCCTGGGCTCCCGGGGGGTGTGATGTCGTCCTGCTGAGGAGCCAGGGCTCCTGTGGGCCAGCAGAGTCCTGGGCCAGGGCAGCCACGGGCCTGCTTCCTGCAGCACCCGCTCCTGAGCCTGGGCTCCCGGGGGGTGTGATGTCGTCCTGCTGAGGAGCCAGGGCTCCTGTGGGCCAGCAGAGTCCTGGGCCAGGGCAGCCACGGGCCTGCTTCCTGCAGCAGCCGCTCCTGAGCCTGGGCTCCCGGGGGGTGTGATGTCGTCCTGCTGAGGAGCCAGGGCTCCTGTGGGCCAGCAGAGTCCTGGGCCAGGACAGCCACAGCCTGCTTCCTGCAGCACCTGCTCCTGAGCCTGGGCTCCCGGGGGGTGTGATGTCGTCCTGCTGAGGAGCCAGGGCTCCTGTGGGCCAGCAGAGTCCTGGGCCAGGGCAGTCACGGGCCTGCTTCCTGCAGCACCCGCTCCTGAGCCTGGGCTCCCGGGGGGAGTGATGTCGTCCTGCTGAGGAGCCAGGGCTCCTGTGGGCCAGCAGAGTCCTGGGCCAGGGCAGCCACGGGCCTGCTTCCTGCAGCACCCGCTCCTGAGCCTGGGCTCCCGGGGGGTGTGATGTCGTCCTGCTGAGGAGCCAGGGCTCCTGTGGGCCAGCAGAGTCCTGGGCCAGGGCAGCCACAGCCTGCTTCCTGCAGCACCCGCTCCTGAGCCTGGGCTCCCGGGGGGGGGTGATGTCGTCCTGCTGAGGAGCCAGGGCTCCTGTGGGCCAGCAGAGTCCTGGGCCAGGGAAGCCACAGCCTGCTTCCTGCAGCACCCGCTCCTGAGCCTGGGCTCCCGGGGGGAGTGATGTCGTCCTGCTGAGGAGCCAGGGCTCCTGTGGGCCAGCAGAGTCCTGGGCCAGGGCAGCCACGGGCCTGCTTCCTGCAGCACCCGCTCCTGAGCCTGGGCTCCCGGGGGGAGTGATGTCGTCCTGCTGAGGAGCCAGGGCTCCTGTGGGCCAGCAGAGTCCTGGGCCAGGGCAGCCACAGCCTGCTTCCTGCAGCACCCGCTCCTGAGCCTGGGCTCCCGGGGGGGTGTGATGTTGTCCTGCTGAGGAGCCAGGGCTCCTGTGGGCCAGCAGAGTCCTGGGCCAGGGCAGCCACGGGCCTGCTTCCTGCAGCACCCGCTCCTGAGCCTGGGCTCCCGGGGGGAGTGATGTTGTCCTGCTGAGGAGCCAGGGCTCCTGTGGGCCAGCAGAGTCCTGGGCCAGGGCAGCCACGGGCCTGCTTCCTGCAGCACCCGCTCCTGAGCCTGGGCTCCCGGGGGTGTGATGTCGTCCTGCTGAGGAGCCAGGGCTCCTGTGGGCCAGCAGAGTCCTGGGCCAGGGCAGCCACGGGCCTGCTTCCTGCAGCACCCGCTCCTGAGCCTGGGCTCCCGGGGGGGGGGTGATGTTGTCTTGCTGAGGAGCCAGGGCTCCTGTGGGCCAGCAGAGTCCTGGGCCAGGGCAGCCACGGGCCTGCTTCCTGCAGCACCTGCTCCTGAGCCTGGGCTCCCGGGGGGTGTGATGTCGTCCTGCTGAGGAGCCAGGGCTCCTGTGGGCCAGCAGAGTCCTGGGCCAGGGCAGCCACGGGCCTGCTTCCTGCAGCACCCGCTCCTGAGCCTGGGCTCCCGGGGGGTGTGATGTCGTCCTACTGAGGAGCCAGGGCTCCTGTGGGCCAGCAGAGTCCTGGGCCAGGGCAGCCACGGGCCTGCTTCCTGCAGCACCCACTCCTGAGCCTGGGCTCCCGGGGGGTGTGATGTCGTCCTGCTGAGGAGCCAGGGCTCCTGTGGGCCAGCACGGGAGGCTGCTCTGGGCACCAGGGGCAGCTTTCCTGAAGGGCTCGTGTCCGTTCTCTGGCTGTAGACTCTGGGGACGGCATGTCACGGGGAAGCGGTGCTTTTCCACCTGGTTTTGCCCTTGGCTTTCCCACGGCCACGTGTGGGGGTTTCCCTGGCCTCACTTTCTCACTCGGGTTTCTTTGGCGACTGCCTCTTAGTGTGAGAGGACACCTTGTCGCAGTTTCACTTTCATGCCCTGATGACCAGTGAGCATCCTTGAAGATGTGGTCCAGGGGTCTCTCGGTGGCAGGGGTTTTACAGCCTGAACTGGAGATGATGCGAAGGTCACACCGCCAAGTCAGAAGGCGTGGGGGTGGAGGTGGGGGTGGGAGTGTGGGGGCCTGGGGTCTGCTCAGTGGTAGAGCACGTGCCTAGCATGTGTGAGGCACTGGATCTGATTTTCCACACTGTGTATAAATAAATGAATAAAACAAGGGTCTGTCAACATCTAAAGAATATTTTTAAAAAGAAAAGAAAGAAGAGGGCCCAGTCTCAGGAAGCAGGGGCGTGGTTTCCCAGATGCCTTCTGGAGGTCCACGAGCTCAGCAGATGGCCTGGAGGGTCTGCGCAGACCCCTGGGTCCGCGATTGACCTCTGGGCTCCTGCAGTCCCTGGTTAACAAGGGCTCTGGGTGGAAGCTGCCGGTCGTGGTCAGGGAGGACAGATGTGAGGGGTGGGGTTGATTAGAGCCACAGGGAGAGAGCAAGGCTCCTGCAGGGCAGGTCTGTAGACCTGTAGAGAGGGGCCCTGGAGGGTGCCGTGGGCCAGGGGAGCTGGCCCCCAGCCCAGCCCTGCTAAGGCACTCGGTGTCCACCTGCCTGCACGCGCTCTTGGTCCACTCAGGCCTCCATGCCCCCCTTTGACTCGTGGGGGTCGGCCTGAGCTTGGGGAGGCCTGGCCCAAGTCTGGTTTCCAGCCCTGCTGCACAGACGTGCCCTGGGGGCCAGCTCCCTGCCGGCCCACTTGAACCCTGTCTCCCACCTGGGGTGCCCGTGAGCACTTCCGTGAGCGGTGCTGCTGTCGCTGTGGCAGAGCACTGGTGAGCTTCCTGGTGTGTGCCCAGGGGTCAGATGGAAGGCAAGGCTGCCGCCAACATCTGCTTTGGGGATGGCTGG
Source organism: Ictidomys tridecemlineatus (assembly GCF_052094955.1). Classification (NCBI taxonomy): domain Eukaryota; kingdom Metazoa; phylum Chordata; class Mammalia; order Rodentia; family Sciuridae; genus Ictidomys; species Ictidomys tridecemlineatus. The sequence goes on along the minus strand of NC_135479.1, from coordinate 408,175 downwards.
GGCCCGTGCCTCCGAGGAGGCAGACTGCCCACTGCACAGAGGTGCAGCCAAGGGGCCTCTGCTGGGAGTGCTGGCAGCCACTCTCCCTGCAGGTGACATGAGCTGCTGCTTGTCTGGCCTCAGCACAGGGAGCCCAGTGCTCTCGGGCTCTGTTCTGTGTTTCTGGGGATCTGAACACCAGCACTTCCTTTTATTTAGCTTTACTATTTTGTTAAAATGCGCATACAGGCTCCTGCTTTTGCATTTTATGGGTTTGTTTGGTGTTTTGCTTTTGGAAGGTTAGCGTTCTGATCTCATTGGGCTTTTGGTGTGATTCCTTTTGCTCCCTTGCAGTCATTACTCAAAGGAGAATTTTTTTGTTGATTTGAGTAACGACTGTCACTCCTGTTGGCGGAGCATCTTGGGCATGTGGATTCAGTCTTTCACCAGACTTAGGGTGTTTTCAGCCATGACTTCTCCGGTCTTCCCACGCTGTTCTCCCTCTCCTTCTGGGCTCCAGTCGCGTGTGCATCGGATGCCCGAGGCTCCCTCAGGCCTGGTGGGTTCTGCTCATTCTCCTCTACCCCTTCTTTCTGTCCTTCTCAGACTGGGTGACTTCTGGGGCCCGATCCTCACCTTCTCTGCTCGCTCCTGAGCCAGCGTCCACCTGGCTGTGATGCCCCTCTGGGGGTCCTTCACTGTAACTGACCTTTCAGTTGTGTGGTTCTGTCAGTCTCTCTCTCTGACTCTCATCATGATCCATCTTCCGTGCTTGTTTTGGGTTCTTTGGTTTCTGGTAGTGCTTGGAGCACACTTAAGGCAGTTGGCGGAAAGTCTTATGGTAGTCCAAAGTCTGGCCATCCTCACGGATTCTTTGTTAGTTTTTTTTCTCCCCTGTAGACAAATGGGCATACTCTTCTGTTTCTGTGGATGCCTTATGGTATTTCTGTTTTAGTTGGAAACAGATCTGAGTATTATGATACAGAAACTCTCGAGTCCTGAGAATCCTCTTCCTGAGGCGGTTGCTGGTGGCGTACTGAGGCTGCAGTTGTCTGTCACCTGGGTGGCTTTTCAAGACTGTTGTGGCAGTCACATTGTGTTGTGCTGTTTGGTTACTGAAATCTCTTCTGTGTCTCAAGAACAAACACCAGAGAGCTGTCCTTCAGCTGAAATGTAATGGCCTAATTCTTTCTTCCTTTTTTTGGTGGTGGGGGGCACCAGGGATGGAACTCAGGGACACTCAATCACTGAGCCACATCCCAGCCCTATTTTGTAATTTTTTAATTTAGAGACAGGGTCTCACTGAGTTGCTTAGTGCCTGTCTTTTGCTGAGGCTGGCTTTGAACTCGCTCACAGTCCTCCTGCCTCAGTCTCCCAAGCCACTGGGATGACAGGCGTGCACCACCACGCCTGGCCTACTTATTTCTCAATAGGTCCTAAAATCTGAGAGGTAGAATACCAAGAGGACTTCCGCCTCTGCGCAGACGGGCTCAGAGGCCTTGGTGCCTGGCCTAGTGCTGGTCTGCAGCCGTCGTCTTTTCTTCTGTAAGTAATTCTAGAAGTTGGTACATCCAGTTCTCTATGATTTTATTCAGTTACAAGCACCGTGCCACTCCTAAGTACATGCAGGGCAGCTAGTTCTCCAGCTTCATGTCTGCCGCCTGCATTAAAACCCAGGGCAGTTTTCTCTCACAGTTTCCTCCTTTTTTCTGTGAATTCATTTTCACTACTTTCCTGGAGAATTTTTTCCTGATACAGAAAACTCTACTCAGGAATATTTAATTGACTCCTTGTCATGTGTCTCCCAAAGCAAAATTTTTAGTGGAGATTTTGAGATGTTTTTTATCACAAAGGAAGAGTTTTTCTAGACTGAGTCTTAAAAAATTATCAGTATGGAACTTCACGTGGAACTCCACTATCAAACCCGACTTTTGTGTCTTTTTAAAAAATTAGTGAAAACAATTGGAAAAATCATTAATTCGAGTCAAGCTGAAAGATACTTTGCTAATGTGCAGCTAGGGCCAGTGATGTTAGTTCAGGGTGTCCCTGGCAAGGCGTGGTCCTCCAGAATCGGGCAGGGTTTTGCATGAACCCTACTTTCCTCTGTCTGAGCTTGCAGTGTCAGGGGGCCTCGTTCCCTCAGTCGACAGCTGGGAGCGTCGGCAGCTTTAAGAGCTGCAGTGCTCCTGGTGTGGTCTTCTCCCCGTGCGCCACGGGAGCCCACGCTGCCCCCAGCAGTGTGGTGGGCCTCGGGGCTCTTGTGGAGGGCCCCTGGTACCCACGCCCGGGTTCAGGAGCAGGCCGGCATGAGGGGGAGCCGTGTGGTGTGGGGACAGGGCAGGGAGGGAGCCCTGGCCCAGCTCCAGCCTCTGGGGCCCAGGACCCGGGATGGTCCTGAGGAGCCCCCAGGGCAGGCAGTGGCCACTGGTTTCTTCACAAGCACACGCCACGCACACCCCCACTCGCTGCCTGCTCGGGCTCACCGCTGCCTCAGCCATCCACTCTCTCTTCCCCATCATTGCAAAATACTCCAAAAGGTGCCACAGAATTTCACACGTCCCCATTTTATGTACCCTTAAAGTTCACATGAATTTATTGGGAGTTAGCAACATACAAGTCATTTTAGGGATAGGGAGTGAGACCGAGAGGTCGGGAAGTCGGCATGAGTAGCTCTCGCGCTCACCAGTGTGCCTTTCCCTGATGGAGTAGCGACCTCTGTAGATAGCCTCATGTTGGTGAGCCAGCCAGTGGGCGTGTTCTGCAGTGACTGCTGAGGCTAAGTGTCACGGACCAAAATGGCCGTCAGAACCGGGGGCGCGGTCCACTTGCAGAGAAGCAGGCCAAACCTCAGTCTGAGACATTCCTACCACCAGAGACGGAAGGGCCTTGCAGCGGCCTGAAGGGTGGAAAAGAGAGAGCCGCATCTGTGGCAGCCGCCTGGGGAGTGATGGCTCGGCTGGCGGAGAGGGCCCTGGGCCTGGCGGGTCTCAGGACACCCGGGTCCTCTTGCGCAGGGTGAACACCCGCGCGGCCGTGTCACTTGGCTTTGTCTTCTTACTTCCTTGCTGTGGTTTTCCTGTGTCTCTTTGACTTGCCCTCTTTTGTCCTTTGGGTCTGAGGTCACACTGAGTCCCCTGGCTCTCTGTGGAGCTAGGAGTAGGTGCATCTTGGCAGCCTGACTCCTGGGTGGTGGGCTCCCCCTCGCCCACCCTCACGTTTCCCGGGCTGTAGGCTGCCAGCTGACAGAGGGCCACAGCTGCCGTCTGCTTCTGCTCGTCACTGCTGTCCACCACGCGGGAGGCTGGGGCCTTCCCACCTGGGCCCTCCTCCTGCTGGGCCTCAGCACAACTTGAGCCATCTCGGGGACTTCCTCTCCCAGTCCTGGGAGCAGCAGCGGGTTCTGCACTTTGCAGTGGGCTGGGGACGGCAGGCCTTGGAGCCCGGGCATTGCAGGGGTCCTTAACAGAGAGGTTGAGGGGCAAGTCCTGCAGCTCTGTGAAACCTGGGGCCTCTGCCTTGGCACTTCCCGGGTACATGGCTCCACCAGCAGCTGCAGGTCTTGGCTCTGACTTCTTGGAGAGGTTGAGGGGGCCTGTCCTGGAGCCGTCCTCGGGGATGGCGTGTGCGGCCTCGGTGGTGGGAAGAGGGCTTGCTGTCTGAGCTGGAGGGTCTCCATTCCCGGCCTCGAGGCTAGAAGAAGCCAAGAGAAGGCTTAGTGGGCATTTGCTTAGGAAAAGGAGCAGGAAACATTTAATCAGGTTGCACTTGGCTGGCTGAGCACAACCAAGAAGCCTGTGTCAAAGTTGTGAAAGTAAATCTTTTTTTTTTTTTATTTTAATTTTTTTAGTTGTACATGAATACAATACCGTTTATCTAACCCAGTGCCCCACACGTGCCAGGCAAGTGCTCTACCACGGAGCCACGACCCCAGCCCAGAAGTGAAGCTTTCTTACCTGTGTGGAGACTCTGTGCTGTTTGCAGGAACCTGGGAGTGAGGGCAGTCTGTGTTCTTTGGGACGGGTCTGAAGGCTGTGGGGCTCTGTTCGGGCTGCGGGCGCCATCCCAGGGCACTTGGGGACCCTTTGTTGGAGAGGTCACACAGGCCTTCGCAGGCCTGGCTTGTCTGCGTGAAGTTGGTGGGGCTTGGCCTTCCTGGGGAGCCTGTGGCTGCACTGCCTGCCCGGGGGCTCATTTTGGCTCCTTCCAGGTCCCGCTGCCCATCTTTGGAGGGGTCTTTAGCTTCAGGAATCGGACTTTCTTTCTCGAATTCTGTGTGTTTTTTGTGGGAGTTTGAAGGGCTTAACTCGGAGGGACTCGAGGCTGGGTGGGCCAGGGTGGCCTCTTCAAGGAGGCGGGAGCTCTGTTCCCGAGTGATGCCAGCGAGGGGCGGGAGCCTGAGGCTGTAGGAGGAGAAGGCAGACTCTGGTCTGTAGAATCCATAAGGAACCGGCAGACTGGGGTGGAACTGCTGGAGGAATCTGTAGTGGTCGTACGTTGACGGCGACGGGGTCAGGTGCTTGGGGAGGGGCCCCGGGGGAGGCAGGAAGTGTCTCTGGTCTGGGGCCCCGTAGACAGACAGCAGAGTGGTGTCGCACTCGGGGGCGCTCCCGGCCAGCAGGTAGGGGGAGTAGATGGCGGCCAGCCCGTGCTCTGCGTAGAAGGGCGGGGGGTACTCTGGGATCGTGGGATGCACGTAAGGGGAGATGGCACTGAACCCCTTGGTAGGTGGGATTTTATGTGGAAACTCGGGCGGGAGGAATGGGGAGCCTGCTTTCCAGGGGTAGCCAGGAGCGTGGAACGCAGACTTGGTGTGGAAGGCTGTGGCTTTGGTGGTAGGGTTGGTGGATGACAGCGTTTCGGGCCCCTCCGTGTTTTCGGGCCCCTTAAGTCTGTGCTCCCCAACTGGAATGAACGCCGAAGGCCGGGCCAGGTCCAGAGCAGGCTGCGTCCCCCGGGCTGCTTCTGGGGCTTCCTCCTGCTGGAGGCCCGGCTTCTGCGGGAGGGCGTGGGTCCTCCGAGCCTGCAGCTTCAGGCTCTCCTGCACGTCTTCCTTGCCAGAGCCCTGCTGGGGCTTGGGGTCAAAGCCTGGGAGGCCGTCAGTGAGGGGCTGGGGAGAGGCCAGCTGTGCCGTGGGCGCCTGCTGCCGGGGGGGCCTGGGGTCGGGTGCGTGGGCCCGGGGGCACCGGGGGCCGCGGTCCTGCTCAGACACGAGCGTGATGGAGTTCTTGCAGAGGCCGTACTTCATGTGGTTGAAGAGGTGGGACTTCTCGTTGCAGGTGAACGGGCACTGGAAGCACTTGTACTTGAAGGGCTTCCCTGGGGGCCGCGGGATGTAGTGTGGCTTCTTGGGCTTCCTCTCCTTGAGGAGGCTCATGGTGTCTGTCAGACTGAGGTCTGCCACGTGGTGTGGTCACTGCCCGCTCCTCGCTGGTCCAGACACCGGGTCCAGGGAGATGAGCCCCCGTCTCGCCTTGTGGCCGTGTGCCCGTGACCGAGCCAGCTCCACGTGCCGAGGGCCCGGCGAGGAAGGTCTCGCACCCGCTGCCCGGAGCTGCAAAGCAGAGCAGAGGCTGGAGTCAGGGGAGGCTGTGGTTGGAAGGTGTCCCCATTCAGGCACTGGGGAGGGTTGGAGCAGAGGCACTGCCGGGAGCGGCAACGCGTCCGCTGCACCTGCAGCCTCTTGTCCTCCACTAGCTCCTGACTGAGAGAGCTGGCTGGGGGTCAGGTGGCAGGCGTGGAGGGTCAGTGTCAGTGCAGAGTGCTGCATTTCTCTGGGAGCCCTTATCCCATGATGGGACCTTCCCTGGAGAGGAGAGGGCTCTGCAGGGGCCAAGCCCCAGCTCCCTTGGTTGTCCCCAGGCGTTGTCACAGGGCCATTTGGCTGCCTGCTTTGCAGTGACCTGTGCCCAGGCTCCCGAAACCTGGTGCTTAACCAGGGAAGTGCAGCCGGTGCCCTTGTGTTACCAGCGCACTGTCACCTGCTCCAGCCTGGCCCTCGTGAGTGGCACTGGGGTGGTCTCACTGCAGACTTAAATGCCATGTTAGGTCCACTCAGGTGGCTTGCCGTGCTGTCAGGGCAAGTCAGCAAGTCCTAGTGACTGCGTGGGTCCACTGCCTGCCTCGTCAGCACTCACACTCACCCTGCTCTTCCCTGGCTGTGCCTGCAGACACAAGCACCAAAGCCACTTATCCCGCACGGTACGAGGAGGCTGCAGCACGTGGCCTGGATCGTGGAGGAGGCTGCTGGCCTTCAGCCCCTGGGAAGTGGGCCTGGCCTCAGCCACGTGGCTCACGCCTGCCCCTTTGCTTCCCCTAGGGTTTTGCGGCGTGTCCCAGCCCTAGGTGTCCTCTAGAGCCACCCTGCACTGTGTGGATGTGCCCCCAGTCCAGAGCTGAGGACAGGGCAGTGCCGGCCTGGGAGGCCTGGAGAAGTGTGTGAGGGACAAAGAGCCCAGACCAGGCACTCCATCGGTACAGGAAACGAGAAAGGAAGGGTCTCCTCCAGTCACCCACAGAGGAGGTGCAGTGGGAATGGTATGAGAAGCACATTTTCAGCTGTGAAGTGGAGTCGGTGAGACTCGGCCACAGAGCGGCACCGTGGCCAGACCCTCAGGGAGCAGCTCTTGGCACAGCAGCCACTGGGATCTGCATCTGGGAGGTTCCGAGAGAGCTGTCTCTTAACCTACTCATGGTTCCTGGAAGCGTAAAGAACCGCCCAGCGACCCCCACACCTGTTCACTCCGCTGAGCTTTGAGGACGTTTCCTGCTGAGAAGTGGCTGGGTAGGAGAGTGGGCCCTGCTCGTTGGTGAGACCCTCCGTGGGGGAAAGCAGGGAGTGCTGGTGGAGCACAGCCGTGGGACGAGTGTGGAGTGGTGGGCCTGCCCAGTGCCGCTGCTGCAGCCACGCGCACCTGTGCCAGAGCCGAGCAGGGAGTGCGTGACGGCAGCTCTATGGCTTCTCTTTTTCCTTCTTTAGTAAAAGAAGAATCATGAAGGAATCCTTATGGGTTCAGCCTGTACTTTGGGGGGCAGGTCTGGCCTGGGTAACAGAGCAGGGTTTCCTTGCCTCCCAACGGGTGAGGGAGCCTGGGGCCCAATTCCAGCCCTGCGGGCCAGGGAGATAACTCAGCGGGCCTGTGCGGGCACGCTCCGTGCGCTCCCGATTCCGGAGGCGTGAGAACCTCTGCAGGCCTGGTTCCCATGGCTGCCTGGGATGTGTCATGCCCAGCCCTGGGAGCTGATTTCATCACTTGCAGCATCGTGACCAAGGTGATGACAGTTGCAGGCACTTATCAAGTGGGATCCGTGTCCTGCGATACCCAGGGCGGACGTGGACTCCAAACTGCACTGGGAAGGACGGGAGGTCCCTCAGGATGTCAGCAAGCGACAACAGCGTGTCCAAGCAGTTTGGCTCAGTGCTGCAGAGCTTTGGGGCCTCAGAGAAGCACATGGCTGTGGTGGGCTGCCCTCGGGGGTCCCAGGTCCCTCCGTCAGTGAGATTCTGGTCTGAACCACTTGCCTTTCCTTCTCCAGGTACTGGGGACTGGACCCAGCTGCTCATCCCTGAGCCACATCCCCAGCACTTTTTGTTTTCTGTTTGGAGACAGGGCCTCACTAAGCTGCCCAGGCTGGCCTGGAACTTGCCGTCCTCCTGCCGCTTCTCCTGAGCAGCTGCGAGTACAACCCCCGGCCCCCATTTGCCTCTGTTCTCTGGCCACTTAGCTTTCAGGATGGCAGAGGGGCTGGGTGAGCCCCGTGTCCTGATGCCGGTGTCTGGGAGGGGAGAGCTGCCGTCCGGGGCTTACTGTTGGTGGGGACCAGCCCAGAGAGGGAGACCCAGGTGGCACTCGGGACTGGGATAAACTGACCTCTTGGTTGCACAATTGCTAATTGAAGCAGGGGCGCTTGGCTGCAGGTGTCAGACAGGCACAGCTACTTGCCTATAAACTGCAGCCGTGCTGGGAGGTAAGTGGGATAAAATGGAAGCTTTTGTAAGCTTTCGGGCGATGATGTCAGCCCGGGAGCGCTCTCTCCTACTCAGAGGTTTATGGGGATGAAGAAGCTAACCTACAGCCGTGACCACTGTCTGCCTCCATGTCTGTGGCAGAGGTTTGAAGTCGTCCCGCCTGGTCAGTTTATGCCTATTGGAGTTTATACTCTCTGGCAGCTGCTGGTGTTAATATTCAAAAAGAGCACATTGTTGCCCAAATAGCAAAGTCCAGAGCCTCACTGTTTACAGTAATGGGGATTTGCATTCCAAGGCAGAGTTTCTAAAGGTGAGGGAGCCTGGGACTGCCTGCTGCTGGGCGGTGCCTCTCCCCTGTTCATCCTGCCTTTGCTGCCCTGCGTCTTTGCCCTGTCTCACACTTGCCGCTGGGGGCGGGCGGGGGGGGGGCAGGAGGGCGTCTCCGCAGCCTCCTGGCCTGGGTGCCCTCCCTCTTCTGCCTGCCCCAGTACCGCCCTCTCCAGATTACTTTGGCCATAGTGCAGACGGTGTCCACACTGAGGACAGTGGGCACAGTCGCTTGAAAACACTTGGTGTGCAACAAGTGCTTGCACTGAGGGTCCTGCTGTGACCTCAGCACTAAACGGCCAGTGTCCAGCTGCTCGGCTGTGCCACAGAAGGAAGGTCTTGCCCGTCAAGTACTTGACTTGGGCAGGCTCCCGAGGGTGGACATTTAGGGTGGCGCTGGCCCTAGGCCGTGGGGAGCGGCTGGCTTGTTCACAGAGGTTCTGAGGAGTCTGAACGTGGGCAGCAGACCAGGAGCACTTTTAAGGACTTTGTAGGACACACGGGTAATTACAGCCTGGCTTTGTGGGGCAGCCCTGGGCGGGCTGGGCAGCTCTGCCTGACCTGCTGTTGGCCTGCGTGCCGAGCAGGGCCGTGAGGCTCCTCCTGCTGGTGTCCGGCTGCCTGGCACAGAGCCCCGCAGGTGCACCGTCCTGAAGGGCACGCTGTAATCACAGTGCTGTGATGTGGCAGGATTGCGCCACTCCAGGACACGCCAGTGTCAGCTACCCACCGGGTGTCGCAAGAACGGGATCTGTGAGTCCAGTGGCACTTTTGCAGCGACTGGCCACCACTCCCTCCCAGACTTTCTGTGCCCTGAAATGAAGGGCCTTTAGGACAGCCATCACCCAGGGAGAGGGCAGTCTCTGGGGTCTCTGGAAGAAAGGGGCAGAGCAGCCAGGGGCTGGTGCCAGCACAGTGCCCACGCAGGTTGCCCTGAGCTCGGCTCTCCTCGGCCATCCTCAGCCACCCCACTAGGATTCTGTAGGGTCTTCGCTTCAGGAGGCAGGTGCTGGGCTAGCCTCGCAGACAGACCTGCAGAAGCCATGTCTGACTTTGCTCAGACTTGACCAGAGATTTGGTCAATAATTTTTTTTTCCTTTTTTTGGTTAGTGATTATTTTCATATAGATTCATGACAAATTTCATAGAAGGAAAAACAGCTTGTGTGTGGTGTGTGTGTGTGTGTGTGTGTGTGTGTGAGTGTGTGTGTGTGTGTGAGAGAGAGAGAGAGAGAGAGAGAGAGAGAGAGAGAGAGAGGGAGGGAGCGCGCACCACCTTAACAAGAAACAAAAGCATATCTCCTTGGCCAAGTTTTGTTTTTGGAAGGTTGTGTCAAAACAGAACTTATTTTAAAATTGAAAAGTTGTAAAAAATCTGCTCAGGAGGCTGAGGCCAGCCTGGGAAACTTAGCAAGACCCTGTCTCAAAAAGGGCTGGGGATGTGGCTCAGTGGGTAAGCACCCGTGGATTTAATCCCCAGTATACCTGGCCCAAGAAAAAGTTTTAAAAAATAAACTAAAACTAAAACCAGCGACGAGCAACCTTTATGCCCGCACACACCTTTCTTGCCCTTTTCATGTAGAAACCAGAGTTCATTGTAAGGCATGGTCAACAGCTCACACTTGGTTCCCATCCCCAGTTCCAGCCCTGGGTTCCCAGCGGGCGGCCCTGGCCACACTCTAAGTGAAGTGCCAGCCCCAGCAGAGCCTCAGCCCTGCCTGCTCCCCGCTGTGCACCTGCTGGGTTCTGAGTAATCCCGGCTGGGAGGGAGGCAGAGCCCACCATCCAGCTGCTCCTCAGCCAGGTGAAAGACGCAGGGGGTAGTTCTGAGAGGAGAGAGGTGCACGTACCTGCTGAGTACCTGCTGCCTGCGTACCTGCGGTGGCCTGAGGATGTGTCTCTGCCGAGCTGACGGCGGGGCTGAGGAGCAGGTTCTGTTCTCACGCTGGCTCGCTGGCTCGGTGAAACTGGAGCCGGCTGTTCCAGTGGGAGGGATTTAAGTGTAGGAGTCTAGCCCTCAGGGCGTAGAGATGCACCTGATATTCCTCCGCCCGCAGCTAGGATTCGTGGGTTTGCGCCGACTGAGCTCCCCACAGCCTCACCGGGCACGGTCCCGACCAGCCAGGTGCCACCCCCAGCCCCACGGGGCACCCCTGCTTGGCCCTGAAGGGCCAGTGCAGTGCTGTCAGGATGCCAGCGGGGCAGGGGGTTAGGGTTGGCGTGTTGTGGGCCAGGACGCAGGTCACTGGGTGAGGGCGGCTGCTCTGCGATAGACTGAGGGTAGGCAGACACCGCGGTGACTCCCTTCAGAACTGGGCATGTGTGTGCGGCAGCAGAACCTTGGGCTCTCCCGAAAGGTGGCTGCCTGGCCACGAGGCTTCGGCCTTCCTGGGCTCTGTCCCCGAGGGCTCGGTGGTGGCTCCCCTAGAGCTGGGCAGCTGGGAAGGAGCTCCCTTCCCGCTTGCTGTGGGGGACCTGCTGGAGCATGCCCGGGACGGCACCCTGCGCCCGAGCCTTGGTGGGAGCCGCTGCACTCCCTCTGTCCCCGCACCAGTGAGGCAGACGGGCCACGGGGAGCCGGCTTGTTCTCGGCCCCTGCTCGTCCCACCTTTCGCCAACTTCAGTGAGGTCTGGCGTGTGGTGTTGACTCGGGGACAGGAAAGGAGGCCGTGGGAGCTGTTGGCCCTGGTCACGCCTGGCCGCTGACAGAGGCTGGGGCACCGCAGGCACGGAGACACCCGAGGGCACGCTGTCACTGCTCTCCCCGATGTGAGACTTGTGCTCCCACTTGCTTATCTCTGTATCCAGTTCTTGGACACTTCCTGCAGTTGCCTGGCCCTGGAATTCAGTTACAGCAGTCCACAGTCCTGCCATGACAGAGCAGCTCCCTGCTGTCCTCTTGTCTCCTGGCGTGGGCAGGCCCTGCAGCTCAGTGGCTTGAGACACCCACTGCTTCCTGATGTCTCCTGCTCTTGTGGTCTGGGGCCTGGGCAGGGCTCTGCTGGACAGCTGGGCACTGGCCAAGGTCACTGGGTGGGACTGAGGACCCAGCTGCTCTGGAGGGTCCAGCAGAGTCCCAGCATGGCCTCCTTGGGAGGACTCGGGGGGTGGGCAACCTCCAGAGAGCAAGGCAGAAAGGTCCTGTGCCTGAGGCCACAGGCTCTGTGCTGGCCAGACCTGCGAGGAGGCGGGGGTGCCAGGTCTGGGCCTGTGCCCCTGACTGGCACCCTTGGACCTTCCCTTGGTGAGCTTTGTGCTGGAGTCTGCTGCCGGCGCTCCCTCCCTCTGCTCCAGTGCTGTGTTCTTGACCTCCCCCAGGGCAGGCTCGGCTCGGCTCCCCGTCCCACCTGGGTGCTGCTCCTGGGGCCCTCTGCCCTGCTGGGTGCTGCTCCTGGGGCCCACACAGCCTCTCCTGCACCCGACCACCCTACACACTTCCTGATGCTCAGGTGGGCCGCTCTGGACTCTCAGTTTACAGTTCTCCTTTCAGGGTGGGGTCTGCACTCAGTGGGGTTGAGGTGCATAGCCGGGCAGCGTTCAGGATCCCCTGGGCCTGCCTGCATCCCTTCCTACCACCCTCCAGGTGGGGCTGTCCTTGAGCCCAGCCTGCAGGATCACTGTCCCCTCTGTGTCCTTAGCTCTGGGGCTGCTGTGGGGGATCCAGTTTCCCAGCATTCTGGGTGCTCCTTTTATTTGGCGGGGGGGGGTATCAGGGATTGAACTCAGGGGCACTCGACCACTGAGCCACACCCCAGCACTGTTTTGTATATTATTAGAGAGAGGTCTCACTGAGTTGCTTAGCACCTCGTTTTTGCTGAGGCTGGCTTTGAACTTGCGATCCTCCTGCCTCTGCCTCACAAGCATGGGAATTACAGGCGTGTGCCACCACACCCCTCTGGATGCTGCTGCTGCTGCTGCTTTATTTTTAAAATTCTTTTAGTTGTATTTGGACACAATACTTTTTTTTTATTTGTGTATTTCTATGAGGTGCTGAGGATGGAACCCAGCGTCTCACATGTGCTGAGTGAACGCTCTACCGCTGAGCCACACCCCAGCCCCTGGTGCTCCCTTTTGATTCCTGAGTTTCTCAGCGGGAGTGGGTGGGTGCCCAGCCTGTGCACTTCCCCTCCCTGTGAGCTTTTCCTCGTTCAGTGTGCTCTGTCTGCTGCTCCAGGCCCTCCGTGACCGAGTCCAGGGGTCCGTCTGTCTCGTGTCGGGGTGGCTGTTCAGGAGGCCTGAGCTTGCCATGTCGCAGGCCTGGGACTCACGTGGCCTGGGGTGTTGGGACCTATGTGTGCCCAGCCTCCTGGACCTTGTTGCTACCTCTCCTGTCCTCTCTGACCCTGAAGCTTGTGCCTTGGGGGAAAAAGTCCTGTTCTGCTGTTTTTCCTGAGGCCCAGCCCGCTGGGTGTGTGCGCGACTCTCTGCGCCTTGCTGTGAGGTTTCTGACCAAGGTGGTCACTTCTTAGGTAGGGACTGGGGAGCATCGCAGTGGACCCTCACTGAGCATGGTCCAGCTGTAGGAGCCTTGGAGTGCGGGACGCCGGTTGTCCAGTCAGTTGTGCCACGTGGGCCTGGTTTCCAGGGCTGAGCTGTGCTCTGGAGGTGGCCCAGACTGGGCACAGTGTGGTGGCCTTGCAGTTGGCTCGCCGTGCTGGGCGAGAGCACCCTTCTGTGTGAGGGTCCGTGGGCCTCCTCCAGGTCGGAGGAGCCACTTTCCACACCTGCCTCCTGGACGGAACTTCTTGGAAGGAGGAAGGAGTCACTTGGGCTTTGGACCTTCCAGTGAGTCCACGAGGTGGTTTCCACTTCTTCTCTCTCTTTCTGGGGCACTGCGTCCAGAGGAAGGTAAAGAGGAAGTGAAGGTGCTTTGCAGCAGCCCGAGCCTGGTTCTGTTTACCTCTGCCTCCTGCAGTGTGGGCAGCGAGGGGCACTCAGGACACCCTGTCCTCTGTGGCCCCGGCCAGTACTGCCTACTGGGTGTATCTCAGGTCGTCCCTGTGGCACGACCAGGCCTGGGGGCTGGGCCTGGGGGCTCGGGATGTGGGAGGAGGGTGACGTCTCCACCAGGTGCCAGGTTGCCGGGGTGAGCAGGGCAGTTGGGGCCTGCAGTGGGCCTCACGCCTGTCCTGGGCGCCTGCCAAGAGGAGCCACCCGAAGGCCTGGGACCCACTCCCGAGGCCCTGCAGGTTTGTGACTTGCCTTTCCTTGGTGCACTGAGCCAGTCCACATGCCTGCTTCTCCCTTCCTGTTGAGTATCACGTCTCTTAGGGTTTCTGGTTTGTGGTTCTTTCCCAGTGGGAATTGCCACAGTGAGAGACTGTCCAAGGAAAGGGTTTCCCTGGCTCCCAGTGCTGGTCTCGAGCTGGTTCTGCACGTGACAGCTCCCATTCCCCAGGGACCCTGCCCTCCCTCCCCCCTCCTTGGGTTTGGGACTTCTGTGGTCCTTCTTTTCCTTCTCTGGTTTTCTTCCCTTTTTACCAAGTTTCGGGACTGAGGCTGGATTGAGGGAGGGCCCTGACCCTAGGCACTGTCCTGGGATTACTCAAAGCCACCAGCCAGGCCTGCCTCCCCTTCTCTCATTTCTTGGAGCAGGAGCCCAGGGGTGAGTCCTGTGTCTTGCAGATGCTAGGACCCCTGACGGACAGAGCTGTGTTTCACTTCAGCTGCTGTCTCCGCCTGGAACCAGGGTGTGGCCTTGGCCTCTGCTGCTGAGTGAGGCCTGCACCCTGCAGCTCTGGGAGGGCTCACCTGCTGCGGGGCTGGCGGTGCCCTCTAGCAGGGCCCTCCCCGGGGTACAGCTGGCTGTCTAGAGGTGGGGGTGACAAGAGGGCCCGCAGCAGTGGGGAGTGTGGCTTGTGGGCAGCTCCTCCCTCCTGAGCAGGGGAATTCTGGAATCCTCCTGAACCTTCTGGCTGAGTGAGGGGAGCCTCTCCCTGTTGGTGGCCAGCCTTGGTCCTGGGTGCTTGGCTGCCTTTGTCTAAGGGGAAGCCTGAGTCTGGTCTTGGGCTGGGAAACTTGGCTGAGGCCTCCAGGATCCCACACACCACAGGGTTCTGCCGGGGCCTTGCAGCCTGCCTGGCTGGCAGGCAGGCGCCTTCTCGCGGTTCCAAGAGAAGGTGGCGCTGGGTAGGAGGTCATTGCCCTGGGAGAGGTTGGCCACCTCCCCTGGCTGGCATCGTGCATAGACTGGTCATTTGTCCTAGGCTTTATCAGCTCCAATCCCAGCATTAAATGTGTGGTGCTGGTGGCAACTCTGACCCAGGTGACCAAATCATGGCTTAAGACCACACACACAAAAAGATACCTGTCTTTCTCACTGCCGAGCCAGTGCGACCACAGAATAGCGAGAGGTGTACATACACACGTGCTGGTGACGTGCACCTCCCAGAGTGTCTGCGTTGCATGTGGATCCAGAGCTCGTGGTGCATCTGCACATCTGTGGGGGGTCCACGTGGCTGGTGAAGCCTGGGCATGGTTCCCCTGCAGTGGGGGGAGGTACATGCCCACTGCCCGTTTGCAGGCAGCAGAGAACCTCAGCCTCAGAGCTGCGGGGTCCCAGCCCACAAAGCGGTGGCATCAAGCCACCAAGGCCCCACTGTCCAGCTGAAAACCACTGGCTGGAAAGGGTGGTGTGCTGGTTTGGAGCCCACGCTCGGCGTCTTTCCCAGGCGACCCTCGTGCTGTGTGTGAATGCTTGACGTCAGAGGTGACCTCTGCCCAGCCTGGATCGCGGTGCCCCCTCTCACCTGGTGGGCTGCATTTGTCAAGTTCTGCTGCTTTTTACTGAACACTAGACACGGTTGTTTTTAAAGACGCTGTTTGTTTAGTGTTTTCTCCACAGATACAGGATTTCTTTGGTCCGTGGTGTCCTTTTGCACCTCAGAGCTCTCCTCTGGGACAGTCTCGCCTCTTCTGGCTTTTTCGAGTCCCTTCGACTCAGGTGTGTTGGCAGCCACCGCGGCAGTTCCCTGACCGTCGCCCTCCCTCCTTGCTGGGCTTTCCTGCTCTGCTCAGAGCTTTGCAGCCCACTCTGAGTTCAGATGCAGGTTCTCTGTTGGCCTTGTGTTATGTGCTTAGGTTTTCTGTGTCTGACTCACAGCTGTCATGGTTTCTGGAAAGTTGGGATCCCTGTGTTTCTGTTTTCTCCTTGTGGGACCGATGCAGGTCCTTACTCTGACTTCTGGTCCCTTTTCTTCATGTTTTCTTTCTCTTCTTTCCAACTTGTATTTTCTGCAGTTCCTTCTGCTCATTCTTTATCTTCACCAGGTTCTTGTATCTGCTGGGTCTTTTCCTTTGTCAACGCCAAACATTGCATTTTTAATGCCAGTAGCATTTTCTGTATCTACACGTGTGTACGTGTGCTGTTATACTGTAAGGTGTCAGATCATATGTGATGTGATGTGTAGGTTATGGGTAGGTCAACATATCCAAATTGACTGGTCATTGCTGGTTTCTTAACTGTGGCTCGTTTTTGATTTCATCTTTTATTAAAATACTTCATGTGCAGTTTAACAAACTTGTTTGAAAGGTCTGATGAGGGTGCCTCCTCACTTGTGTGGAGCCAGGAGGGGTTGGGGTCTTGCCCTGTTCAGGGTCCCACTGACCAGGCAGCCCAAGTTCTGGGGGCACCAGCACGTGCAGTGTGTAGAAACCCCTTTGCCATCACAGAGCTTCCTTCTCACTGTCCCCTCGGGAGGCAGGGAGGCCCAGCTCCTTGGGTCTCTCTGGGCATCACTCCTGGGCAGGTCTGTTGCACGTCCAGGCCCCTCGGCCTCCCGGCCCTCCTCAGTCCCAGAGGGCGCTGCGCCCTGTGCCAGGCCCCTGCTCGCCCTGCCTGCTCAGCACCCTGGAGAGGTCCGCCTTGGGCCGTCTCATAGCCCGTTGAAGGCCACTGCTCCTCTTTGGAGTCAGTGTGGAATTCTACCTGCAGTCGCCTCAGGCCACCTTGTAGGGGCAGCTCAGGATGTCAGCACCTGCAAGGTCACACTGCCACTGCTTCGCTGGGCCCCGAGGCAGTCTCATCACCTGCGGGGAACCTGGGGACTGTCCAGTTCTTTCAGGTCTTCAGCGGTGACTTTGGGTTCAGCTCTCTCAGGCAGGATGCTGCTGGGGTCCCCCAGCCTCAGGGCTCCCAGGCTGGGCCTCTCCTGCTGTGGAGGGCCCATTCCGCCTGCGCCCTTGGGCTTTTGGCTCACCCAGACTGGTGGGCTCCTCTGTTCTCTGGGGTGTGGGATTGCTGGAGAGCCTCTCAAGGTCCGCTGGCCTGCCAGCGTCCCACAGTGGTGCTGGCAGGGGCAGGGCACAGGGCACCTTGTGGCAGCCTCGACTCGCATGACCCCTGGTGACTTGTGGTGTCCAGTGCCTTCTCAGTGCCCCTGGTCCATCTGTGCACGTGTGCTGGCCCCTCAGGGTCCTTTACGTACCTGGCCTTGTTCTTTGACTGCTGTGAGTCAGGGCAGAGCTGGCCCTCACTTCCGGGAGGAGCCTTTAAACCTCCTGGACGCTTTGCTCCTTTCAAGCTGTTGCACTGGGTCCCCTGTCATTAGCTTGGGTGTTTCTGGGCCAGCGGCCCGGGGGGCTGAGGAGTGCACCCATGCTCCCGGAGGGCGCCTCCTGCCCGTGGGCACGCCTGGCTCGCCGAGCTTCCCCTCTGGTGGAGTGGTGGTGGCTGGGGGCGGGAACCCACAGGCTCTGGCCTTGGGGTAGCTGAGAGTCAGCGGGACATGGCGGAGAGGTGGGAGGAGCTGGCCGCGTCTCCTGGGGGCGTTGACTTGGTGAGGAGCATCTGGGGTTGCTGCGGAGAGGTCGCCAGGCCAACCTGAGCCCAGGGTGCTGGCCATGTCCCTCAGGGGGAGGCAGCCACCTGGCCAAGGCCAGTGGTGCTCTGGCCTGAGCGCAGGGAAGTGGCAGCGGCCTTCTGCGGGCATTCGCAGGGTGCGGGTGGGCAGAGCTGACCCCAGGAGGGCCTGTGCCCTGTGCTCCGGGCAGTTGTGCGGGGCTTGATCCTTCTCCTCCTTGAGGGCTTTGTGATCGCTCCCCTGGATGCCTTGCTGACCTTGGCCAGCCGCAGGGGACAGAGCCCGTGGGGCTGTCGAACGCCCACCGTGGATGCAGGGTGCGTTTGTCTGTGACTGCGTGGAGGAGAAGCAGCCAGGTCTTGGGGGTTCTTTGGGCCAGGGCCTGCTGCTGAGGTGGGCCTGGTGGCAGCCAGCGGGGGGCCCTGTGGTGCCTGGCCTCCCTCAGGGCAGTTATCGTCAGGTCTCTTGTGGGATGTCCTCGTATTCTGAGGTGTCCCCGGGGTGAGGGCCGGCAGGGCTGGTGTGTGGGTAAGAGGCATGGCCCCCTCTGGGGAGCGTGGTGCCCTCCTTCCTGGGCTCAGCCCCGGGCCCTGCTTCCTCTGTTCAAACCTGGGCACTGTGGACAGGACTTTGAGCAGGAGGCTCTGCTCCCCGTCATCAGGCGCCTTTCACTGCCTTTTGTCCCTGACCATCTTTAAGGAAAGAGTGTGGGTGGTCCTGAGCCGGTCCTCTGTGGAGGCCGCTGCTGCTTGGCGAGGATGTGGGCATTGCTGTCCATGGATCCGTCCAGAGGCCTGGGGTGAGAGGCCCAGATTCCGGGAGACCTCTGGTCATGCTGCAGTGTTCTGAGCACCTTGGTAGGTGTGGGCCCTGCCACAGTGGGGACGCTGATGGTCTCTCAGAACGCATGCTGAGTCCGCAGAAGGACTCTCGGTCGGGGGTATAAACAGCCCCGGTGTCATACAGTCTGGTTTTGCTGCCAGAAGATTTCAAACCCTCTTTTCTGAACCTTTAGGCTTGGTCATCACGGGGATTCTGAGCCGGTTGGGTCAAGAGTAGAAGGGTGGGGGGCGGGGAGCCAGAAGCCCACGGATGAGTGCCTTTGATCCCGTGGCTCATGCTGAGAGCACAGTGCACCGCGGGGGCCCAAGGCCCTGCTCAAAATCAGCAGGCGGGGCCTAGTGTCAGCAGTGGACCCGGAGGGACACACACGCCATCCCCCACACTTCTTGAGCGCGGGTGCCTGGGGGAGTCTGTGCTCTGCAGGGCTGCCCTGTGCAGCAGTCCAGGGCACACGTGCTGCATGCCCATCTGAGCCCAAGTGGTCAGTCTTCTGCCTCCTTGGTGAGCAGTCAGTCTTCTCACGGGGTCTGTCCTCACTTCAGCTTCTGTTGGTCGTGTTGTTGTTAAACACCTTCACACTTGTAGCTGCGCAGGAGGTTGTGTGGACGTGTGCAGGAGGCCTTCTTCCCCTCCCATGTCGTCGTGTGGAACCGACAGTGTCCAGGCTGGGGCAGAAGCTTCCAGGTAGGCACACGTGTGTGTGTGCATGGGCTCTGCTGTCCACTCAGGGGTAGACCCCGAGCTCCTGCCAGGCCCTTGTGCATGCTCTGAGCCTCATTCCGCCCTTTTAACTTCCCTCCCAGAGCCTTGCAAAGGGGCCAGGCTGGCCTGGAGCTTCCATCCTCCCCCCTCGGCCTGCCGTGTCGCTGGGACTAGACGCCTGGCCTTTTCAGAGGTCATCGTTTCTCTTCATGTTTTTGGATGTGGTTTTGGAAGGTTCTCTCTGAAGTCCCCGTCTCGCTTCTGGAGGAGCAGCTCTGAGGTTGGGGGGTCTGAGTGCAGGGGCCCCTGAGCCGCCCTGCTGAGGCGGGCAGTGTGCTGGAGGTCTGGAGGGCAGATGGCACCTGGTCTCCAGCTGCAGGACAGCAGGCCTGTGTGTGGGTCCCTGGTGTGTCTCACCACTTCCTGGGAGTTGGCTGAGCCACTGGGAGCTGGTGCCGGCTTGGCTTAGGCTTGGCTGGCAAGTGGGGTGTGGTGTGGCAGGAGCTGCCCTGTCCCTGGGGGACATGGCGGAGCACGCACAGGCCGCTCCTTGTCATCACCCAGGCTCGCTCTGCAAGTTGCAGGTGTTCCTGAGGGCCGAGGGCCTGTCCTCAGGCCAGACCTCGCCTCCGGTGTCGCCGAGGCTTACGTGTGCCATGTCTGGCCGTGGCAGAGGCAACCCTGACCCTGTGGGTACTCGTGGGGTCCTTGGGTCGAGTGGCTGGGAGGGGCCTTGTCTCAACTCCTGGTCAGGGGGCTGAGCACCTGGCATGGAGCAAGAGTGTGCTTGGGGCTCTGGGGTCACTGCACCATGCCCACAGTGTCTGAGGCCCCTGGGGAGGGCAGAGCCAGTGACGCCGATGGGGAGCACGCGTGGCAGTCCAGGTGTGCTGGGCAGGTGCCCTGGGTGCCAGGTGGGGTTGCTGGCCCTCTGAAGGCAGGGCACACAGGTTCGCCCCTCCTGCCTGGTGACGGGTGCCGTGCCGCTGGCAGCGGGGGCCTCGGGGGCAGTTCTGCAGTGGGGCCTGGGAGCCCAGAGGCCTGTGGGCAGGCGTTCCGTCCGTCATTTCCTCTTGCCCCCAGCAAACTCAGTGTGGGCATTTTTTTCTGAGCAAGTTGGACTGCATTCTTGAGGACGGGATGGTGGCTGTTGGTACAAGAGGCAGGCTCTGTGGCAGGGGCCACACCTGCTCTGGGAAGCTGGTGCTCTCCGGGCTCAGGCTCTGCATGGGCTCCTGGACCTGAGTGTGGCCCACATGCAGCCCCATTGTGGGATGAAGTGGGTCAGGGGCTGGGAGGTGAAGTCCCCAGGGTTGACCACGGCCAGCACCCCTGCCCAGGGCCCTGTCCACAATCCGCTTCCCTTGCTGTGTGGGGGTGTCCGTGTTACCATGCTTTCCTCTGCTGTCTGCTGCTGGGCTGTGCACGTTCCTCACTGTCCAGTTGAAGGTGGATCTGCACGAGCTCTGTGCGCGGAGCCCACACAGGGCACTCGCCCTGGGGCTTGACTTGTTTTAGGATCGGCGCAGCTCGTTGGCTCGGAAGACGTCACTGTGGTGTGGTCTTGAGGACAGGCTGTCTCCTCCTCTGGGGAGGAGGCCTTGTGCTCTTCGTTCGGAGCCTGCAGGCTCTGCAGACCCTGATGTAGGCATGTGGGGACCTGAGGGTTAAGCTTCTCTCCCCTGGAGGCTGCTTTTCCTTGGGGAGTTGGCATTGAACACATGACATGCTGTCTGGAGGGAAGGGTGCTTAAATTACATTGCTGGGCTCCCTTGCCAAAAGGAAGCCCCTGGGGTGTGTGGTACAGTTGACAGGCATTCGCAGTGTGTAACTGGAGCCAGGAGGAAGGTCTGTTCAAAGCTTTCGAATGGTTTCCTTATTTTAAACCTGTTGAATCTGGAAGGAGTTGTGTGCTTTTGAACTTCTGTGACGGGGACTTCATATAAAACCTTGGGGCCGAGGTTTCTGGGCCAGCTGTGAGCCCACCTGGCGAGTGCCATGTCCACCTCCCCTGCCTGGCCCAGTCTGGACACAGCCAGGTCAGGTGGTGGCAGGGCCCATTGAGGAGCAGGGACGCAGGCCTGACACCTGCTTCGCCGGGCTGCGGCTGCCACCTTGAGGTGCACCAGAGCCCGAGTGGGGTCCCTTCTTCCCGTTGAGGATTAGTCATTGCTGTCACTCTTTAGCTTTCCAGCAGGCATGGGCAGAGCTTCCGCCTTCACCCGCCTTCACGGGCCGCCCTGCGTGGGGGCTGGCAGGCCCAGGGCGCTGCTGATCGGACCCTGGAGCTGGCTGTGGTGTTACTGAGGCCTTGGGTTTCTCAACAGGACGGCAGCACGGGTTTGTGCAGACTCCTTGGACTGGGGTGCAGCAGACCAGCTGGGGTTCTGCTAGGTAGCACTGGTGGGCAGGGCTGACAGTGGGCACGTGGGAGCAGAAGCGGCTGTCACCTGATGTGGCTGGTGGAGGTGGACCCTCCTCAGTGCCCCTCACCAGCCAGAGATGAGGGCACCACTCCCTGCACCTGGGGACAGAGCCGGGGTGGAGAGCGCGGGAAGGGGGCCGCGCCTGCCGGGGCCGGTGGTGCTCCCGGGTGTGGGGCTGTGAGAGTGGGTCTGCCCTCCGCCTGCTGGGGGTCCAGCTTCATCCTGCGGAGCCCGAGCTGAGACTCGGCCATCTGAGGCCCTGAGCCATGCCCCCTGTCTGCACCCCACGAGGTGGCCCACCGCAGTGCCTCGGCTCATCGGGCTCCACAGTCCTTGTTCCCTTGACGCCTGCCCTGCGGCACAGAAGTGGGTCAGCATGGCACAGAGGCTGGGGTCCTCCAGGTGGACCGGGGTCTGGTCCCGTCGGGTTGGAGTGGTGCGCCTCCCCAGCCACGGCAGCAGTGGTCGCCCGCTGGGCTGTGCTTCCTGGGAGGCGAGCGTGGCCCTTGGTGGCCACGGCAGCAGTGGTCGCCCGCTGGGCTGTGCTTCCTGGGAGGCGAGCGTGGCCCTTGGTGGCCACGGCAGCAGTGGTCGCCCGCTGGGCTGTGCTTCCTGGGAGGCGAGCGTGGCCCTTGGTGGCCACGGCAGCAGTGGTCGCCCGCTGGGCTGTGCTTCCTGGGAGGCGAGCGTGGCCCTTGGTGGCCACGGCAGCAGTGGTCGCCCGCTGGGCTGTGCTTCCTGGGAGGCGAGCGTGGCCCTTGGTGGCCACGGCAGCAGTGGTCGCCCGCTGGGCTGTGCTTCCTGGGAGGCGAGCGTGGCCCTTGGTGGCCACGGCAGCAGTGGTCGCCCGCTGGGCTGTGCTTCCTGGGAGGCGAGCGTGGCCCTTGGTGGCCACGGCAGCAGTGGTCGCCCGCTGGGCTGTGCTTCCTGGGAGGCGAGCGTGGCTCTTGGTGGCCACGGCAGCCCACAGGAGCAGAGCTCATTCCACTGGCTGCTCGGTGCGTCTGCCTGGTGCTGCCTCCTAGGGTGGAGGTCCATGGGGCCTGGAGGCTGTGGCTGATGGTGAGGCTGGTGGGCAGCCGGTGGGGGTCGAGTGCCCTCAAGAGGGAGTTGGGAGGGGCAGCCTGTGTGGCCCCGTGGCCCCTGCTAGAGCGGTTGGGTTTGGCAGAGCAGGGCGAGCGGAGTGGGAGTGGCTGCTGTCGGTGGGCAGGCTCTGGTAGGGGAGGTGGAGCAGCCCAGAGTGGCTGGCCTGGGTGACTGCCCAGCCCTGCACTAGGCTTGAGAGGATGGTGTGGCCACTGGCCAGAGCAGCCCCTGGGGGGCTCCATCTCAGGTGAGGGGCCGTGACCTGCCCATGTGGGTGTCTGGCTGCGAGTCTGTGGAGGGGTGACCTTGACGTTGTGGTGAGGGGCCTCCTGTAGCCTGTAGCCCTGCCCACTGCCTGTCCTGTGGGGCTCTCATGCCTGGTGGAAGCAGATACAACCAAAGTGAATTTATTTTGAAATAAACTGATTTTATGTAGTTCTAGGTAAGTTTATAAATTTCACTATTTTATTGGTATAAAAATATGCACAAAAAACATGAAATCACGTTCATCTTGTGTTGTGATTTAAGTAGAATAAAAAATTCTTTGGAGCAGAGAGGCAGAGGGGACTCTGATGGTCACCCTGCGGCTTGCTGTGTGACCATGGCTCGAGCGGTGTGCCCGGGCCCCTGTCGTGGCCTCCTGCCCTGCCTTGCCCTGGACCAGGGCCATCTGCCCCAGAGAGGGCTGCCTTGGGTGCCAGGTGGTCTGGAAGCTGCTGGCTTCCCTCCTGCCATGTCATGGAGATGCTGGGCCGCATCCTGCCAGGGAGCGTGCACTTGCTGGGTGTCCCGTCGAGGGTGTGGCCGTCGGTGGCCCTGCGCCCCTGTCATGCAGGGCCGTGACTGGCTCCTCCCCCTCTGGCATGGCGGTCGTGTGCTTCTGGTTCTTTAGTTTCCCAGACAACGAGCGAGCTGTCTGTCACTCTGTGAGCTGTCTGTCACTCTGCGAGCTGTCTGTCACTCTGTGGCCGCATACTTGTCCACTTTGGGCCGTCTTTCAGAAAGTCTCATTTGACATGACTTTGAAAAAAATTGATATTCTTTGAGTTACCAAAGTTTTTTGAGGTTCTTTTTTGTTGTTGTTGCATTTCCCTAATGTTACTTTCAGAAGGTTTTTAAAAATTGACAGCTGGTTTAATTATAAAGTGTGTTAAACGTTTAAATAAACGTATTTTAATTAACGTACGTGTCTCTAACATACCCTTTCCAAGTGCTGAAATACACGAGCCTCTTTCGGAAGAGGCAGGTAGGTAAAGTTGTAGACTCGGCATGCAGTGCCCCCAGTGCCCTGGATCCTCCCAGGGGCACTTGTGCAGCTGCGTGTGTGACGGCGGGCCCCTGGGCCGGGAGAGACTGCCTGCCGGCCTCCCGACCCCATCCTCTTGGAGACCCGGGAGGGGCCGTCTCCTGAGGCCTGGGCCTTTCCAGCACGGGCTGTGGGCCTGTGCTCCCCTGCAGCCCCGTCCTGTCCAGGCCGTGCACTGTCCTCTTCCCACGAACCGTGCTGACTGTCTGTCTCCTGCCCAGTTGTTGCCGTGATCCTGAAGGCGCTGACCTACGAGGAGAAGCGGGGCGCCTGCAGCGTGGGTGCCCATGTCAGGGACGCTGCCTGCTACGTGTGCTGGGCCTTCGCGAGAGCCTACGAGCCGCAGGAGCTGAGGCCCTTCGTGACCTCCATCGCAAGGTAGAGCCCGCTGCGTGGGTGTGGTGGGCCTGGGATGCCGCACGGACAGTGCTGCACGGGCGGTGGCCGTCGGTGAGCAGGGCCGTGGTTTAGAAGACCAGAAAGCCGGAGCTGCTCCGAGGACTGGGGTTCAGCTCAGCAGGCCCAGGTGGCTGCCGGGCCTGGAGTGCTGCAGAGGTGTGTGCTGGCACCAGGCAGGAGGCCCAGCAGCCTGGGGGCGTCGTGCCTGGAGCCCACACCCCCGGTGCTTGGAGCTGCAGGACGGCGGGAGCACTCCAGAGCCTGGGCTCCTCTGAGCCCAGGCTCCGTCTAGCCCTCATTTCCTGGGCTGATAGTGCACTGACCGGGAGGGGCTGGTGTGGTGGCCAGCAGGGCCAGCACCCCTACAGGTGTCCTGGGCGGTGGTGGGGCCCGGACAGGGGAGTGGGTGTCCTGGGTAGGTGCCCAGGTAGGTATCCTGGTGGGAGCGTGGGCATCCCAGGTGTGGGTGTGGGTGTTCCAGGTGTGGGTGTGGGTATCCCAGGTGTGGGAGCGTGGGCATCCCAGGTGTGGGTGTGGGTGTTCCAGGTGTGGGTGTGGGTGTTCCAGGTGTGGGTGTGGGTATCCCAGGTGTGGGAGTGTGGGCATCCCAGGTGGAGTGGGCATCCCAGGTGTGGGTGTGGGTGTTCCAGGTGTGGGTGTGGGAGTGTGGGCATCCCAGGTGGAGTGGGCATCCCAGGTGTGGGTGTGGGTGTTCCAGGTGTGGGTGTGGGAGTGTGGGCATCCCAGGTGGAGTGGGCATCCCAGGTGTGGGTGTGGGTGTAGGTGTCTGGATGGTGGTAGGTGTCCCAGGGGAGGGGTATCCGTGGTGCTGGCGCATGTCGCCGATCGGAGTGGGTATCTAGACGGTGGTGGGTGTCCTGGGTGGGGATGTGGGTGTGCCAGGTGGTGGTGGTGTCCCTGGTAGGGGTGTGGGTAGTTCTGGTGGTGGCACATGTCCTGGGGTTGGGGGCTGGTCTCTGGATGGTGGTAGGGGTCCTGGGTGTGGGTGTGGGGAGATGGCTGGGTAGTGTCTCCCAGCCTTTGTGTGCTGTGGTCTGAGCTCAGGGTCACTGGGTTCTGAGGCCTCTGGCCTGGCTGTGTTCTCAGGCCCCAGATGCCTCAGTGCTCTGGAGCTGAGTGGGGTGAGGAGTTTCCACTCTGCAGAGGGAATGGGCAGCTGTGACTCCAGGGCTGCCCCTCTGTTACTCAGAAGGGGCAGGTTTGACCTCTGAGCTGGCCCTGTGCAGGCTCTCTGAGATCTGGGTTCTGTGGTGACTGTAGTGCCTGGTCTGCACAGAGTGTGGCGGATTGTCCTGGGGGACGAGTGGGGCTCTCGGGCAGGGGTGGCCTGGAGTGTGGCTCCTACTGGGGCCTGGAAGTGGCTGGGCCAACACTAGACAGCCCAGGCGCAAGGCTGGGAAGACCTGGATCTCCGACGGGCGAGGCCGGTGTGCAGCGTGTGCAGCCTGGTCTGTAGAAGCCCCCCTGGGTCCTCCTGTCCTCTGTAGTGGAGGCTGGTTTGCCGACTTCCAGGCCAGGCTGAAGGAGTGCTGATGACCGGTGCCTGCCCGTCACAGAGGGAACCGCAGTCCTGGCCTCCGCCCCAGGCCTCAGTGCCAATGCTGGCTGCCCCTGGAGGTCCTGCTGGGAAGGGCCCTGACCCCCTTGCCTGCACCTGCCCTGGCCGGGTCAGTGGCGCTCTGGGGAGCTGCGCCCTGCAGGTTTCAGGCTGGTTCAGCAGGTTTGAGGGAGCTGCCTTGCCCGCCCTGGCCTATCTAGACTCAGGCATCCGGCGGGGGAGGCTGTGAGTCAGGGTGTGCCAGGTGAGCTGCAGCCTGCCACCAGCCGCCCTGCCCAGGAGCCTGTGCCTGCCCGAGTATCGGTCGGGGTGCGCCCCTCCAGGCCGCTCGCTCCGCTCCTCATGAGTGACCACGTTTTAATTACCAGCTTTTAAACCCATTAGTTCTGGCACATGATAGAATCTCCACATCTCTACTTTCACACCCTTTGGTGGATCCTGCAGAAATTGACAGTGGGATGAGCACCCGGTCCTCTGAGGGAACAGATGTCCTGTTGGGGCCAGGCCTGAGTGCGAGGGGCCCTGCCCATGCGTGTCCTCCAGGGAGTTGGCAGAGCCGTGGCTCACTTTCCCCGACTGCTGCACAGACTTGGGTCAGCCGCTTCCGGCCTTCCTGTGTGAGCGCACGTTGCCTGTTTTGGGAAGGTGGGCGGGTCCGTGTTTTCAGGCCGCGTCGACTGCCTGGGGATCCTTTCCTCACCTGAGCAGGGTCAGCTAGAGAGGACGGGTGCTGTGTGGGATGAAGGGGCTTCCTCTTGGCCAGGGCAAGCGGAGCCCGAGAGGCACAGTGGGGATCCCGAGGATCGCTGTGCACGGTCTAGAAATCCCTCCTGACCAGTGATCAGAGGCAGCTTGCAGAAGGAAAGAAAGCGGATGCCACACTTGCCAGGCTGCTCTGGTTGTCACCGCCCAGCGATTTCCTCACCTGAAACTCTTTTGCAAGCCTCCTGTTGACGTTAGCTCCCGCCCAGGCGCAGGACTGCGCCCGTGCCAGGGGCAGCTCCTGACTCTTGCCTCCACCACGGCAAACCGGCTGGGCAGCGTGGGCTGCGAGGGGCTGGTGATTGGCTCAGCAGGATCTCTTCCTTGAGGGCAAGATTGTCCTGGAAAATCAGGAAATGGCAAGCGTCGCTCAAAGCTACGTCTTGTTCTCACTCATCCTGCCAGTGGCCCGACTCCCAGAGGGCAGAGCACTGCCATCCGGGCAAAGGCTGGCAGCGCTGACCAGAGGCCAGCCCACGTGCGGCTGCACCCTCTCTGGCTGGGTGTGGCCAGATCACCAGGGAGCGCGTGGGTCCTGTCGTGGCCTGGGGGAAGGCAGACAAGTGAGGAAGAAGTAGCTCCAGCCTGAAGAAGTGTGAGCAGGCCCTGGATTGTCAGTCTGGTGGTGGAAACTCTTTACTCCTGAGTGCTGGACTCCCGTTGCCTAGGGGAATGGCCTGTCTCCTTTCCTGTGGGCGTCCTCACTGGCCCTGCGAAACGAGGGGCTGCGGCAGGCAGCGGTCCTCCTGCCGTGGCAGGCCTGGGGAGGGCCTCAAGCCCAGCACAAGTGGGCTGCAGAGGACAGTGGGCAAGTCTCCCAGGTGCAGGCTTCCCTGGGGGCACGTTGCACATGTGCCTTGAAGCACAGGGAGGCACCGCGGAGGAGCTGAGGCCACCCCTGGGATGACCGATGCCCGTGGCCTGGAAAAGGACTGGGCAGGCCTGCTGGGTGACGGGCGGTTGGAGGCTCCTCTCCTCTGCCCTCCTCTCCTCACTGGTCCCTGGGTTCCATGGTTCACAGAGTCGCTCTGTACAGTGGTCGGACAGGGAGGCCCAAGAGGAGTGCGACCCTAAGGGTGAGGCCGGAGCCTGTTTCTTGGTGGCAGTTGCTAGTGAAGAACAGAAGTTCTTGGTCAATTTTTTTTTTCCTAGAAAACATGATTTTATGGATCTTAAAATGCAGAGCTCCTGTTGGGATGTGAGGTGGTAAATTTCCCTGCTCCTGAGAACGTGCTTGGAGCGAAAGCCCAAGCATGTGGTGTTCACGGCAGCTGTAGAGGGTCACGCTGGTGCAGCCCTCCGTTTAGCGAGAGCTCCATTTAGTGAGTGGCCGCTCCCAAGGCCAGAAGGCCTGTTGATGTGGAAGCCGCCCCCCGACGTCCAGCTGCTGACCACTGTGGATAGAGTTCTCATCCTGGGCCACAGCTGCTCTCCAGGCCCCGATTCCCGGGTCCTGGGGACCTAGGAGTGCCCAGGGCACAGGGCCCTTCCCCGAGGCCCCTCTGAGCAGCCCCCTGAGCAGCGGCGGCCACTGGGTGATGTGCATGTGCGCCTCCGGCTCCTCTGCCCCTTAGCTCTGAGACTGCCATCTTTCCTGGCCTCGAGTCACTTTCATCAGTGCGGGACATGTGCCATGAAACTCCTGTTAGAGGTCCTGCCGAGAGGCTTCCAGTGTGCAGAGCTGTGCCACCATCGGCCACTGCCCAGTTCCAGAACGTTCCACCACCCCAAGCAGACCCCTGCTTCCTGGCCGTGCTGCCCTCCCCTGCTGCCTGCTTTCTGTCCCCCTGACACGTGTGTGGGGTGGCCGGGGCGGGCTGCGGGCACCTTGGGCCGAGTGCCTCAAGCACCTGCCACTGTGGGTCCTCGGTGTCTGCTGGCAGGGGGTTCTCCTTCCTTCATAAATGGTGCCGGTGGGGGTCCGCGGGACACTCCTGCCTGCCCTCCTGCCCTGGGCATGCTCGTCGGCTCCATCCCTGCGATCCTGCTGTGCGGCTGGGCTCAGGCCAGGGCCGTGAGATGCCAGGCGGAGCCCACCCTGGGCCCTGGCTCTCCACTGCTTCGTCGGGTGGCACAGAACATCCTGGTGGCAGTGGGAGGAGGTGGCAGGTCCTTCCAGGGCCACTCCCGCCATTGCCCCACCTCCCAAAGACCCACCCCAGTATTGACAGTCCTTGGCCCAGGGGCGCCCCTCAGGTCCTGGCGCAGCGCTGGGGTCCTCGGGGGTCCGCCCCTGGCAGCCTCTTCTCTGACTTCACGGGGTGCAGGCCTTCTGTGGGAAAGCTGTCTCGCCTCCTTTATTGGCCCACACCTGTGCACCAGGGGGCCGTCCTGTTGTCCCGTCACAGTGCCTCCTGGCTCGGGTCTGTCCTCTTTGTAGGAGACCGCCTCCCTCCTGATTCTTTTCTGTTCCAGCCCCAGGGGTTGCTCTGGGTGGCCCTGTGTCCCGAGTCCCTGCCTGGTTGCTCGTTTCTGGCCTATGGCTCCTTCTAGCAAGGTGCTGCTGAGGTCAGAACAGCTGGTTCTCGCTGCTGCCAGGCCCACTTTGCTGCCCATTTAGGCCCTGACCTGACCTTGGGTGCTGCCAGTCCCTGCCCCAGACACCTGAGGGAGGTGTCCCAGATGTGGAAGCCAGAGGGTAGCCGCACAGCTGTCACAAGGCCTGGGAGGGGGCCCACGCACAACCAGGCAACATGGAGAATGGGGCTGGGTCATGTTCACTTGGCCCCTGAGATCACTGATGGGTTGTGAGGGGACAGGGACCAGTAGAGGAAGGCCAGGTGGCCGGTGCCAGACCTGCGGCACTGCCCTTGTGGAGGTTCTGTGTGAAGACCCAGTGGGAGCCGTGCAGTGGCGGGAGCCGTGCAGTGGGGGGGGGCCGTGGAGTGGGGGGGCGTGCAGTGGCGGGGGGCTGTGCAGTGGGGGGGGCCGTGCAGTGGGGGGGGCCGTGCAGTGGGGGGGCCGTGCAGTGGGGGGGGCCGTGCAGTGGGGGGGGCCGTGCAGTGGGGGGGCCGTGCAGTGGCGGGAGCCGTGCAGTGGGGGGGGCCGTGCAGTGGGGGGAGCCGTGCAGTTTCGGGGGCCGTGCAGTGGGGGGGCTGTGCAGTGGGGGGAGCCGTGCAGTGGCGGGAGCCGTGCAGTGGGGGGGGCCGTGCAGTGGGGGGGCGTGCAGTGGGGGGGCCGTGCAGTGGGGGGGCTGTGCAGTGGGGGGAGCCGTGCAGTTTCGGGAGCCGTGCAGTGGGGGGGCTGTGCAGTGGGGGGAGCCGTGCAGTGGCGGGAGCCATGCAGTGGGGGGGGGGCGTGCAGTGGAGGGAGCCGTGCAGTGGCGGGAGCCGTGCAGTGGGGGGGTGTGCAGAGGGGGGGCCGTGCAGTGGGGGGGGGCGTGCAGAGGGGGGGGCCGTGCAGTGGGGGGGCCGTGCAGTGGGGGGGCCGTGCAGTGGGGGGAGCCGTGCAGAGGGGGGGGCCGTGCAGTGGGGGGGCCGTGCAGTGGGGGGAGCCGTGCAGAGGGGGGGGGCCGTGCAGTGGCGGGAGCCGTGCAGTGGGGGGGGTGTGCAGAGGGGGGGCCGTGCAGTGGGGGGGGCGTGCAGAGGGGGGGGCCGTGCAGTGGGGGGGCCGTGCAGTGGGGGGGCATGCAGTGGGGGGGCCTTGCAGTGGGGGGGCCGTGCAGCTCCTGATTTCTCTCATCAGTCTCCTCTTCTCCTCAGCGCACTGGTCATCTCCACTGTGTTTGATCGAGATGTGAACTGCAGGAGAGCGGCCTCGGTGAGTCCCTGTGTTTTCTCTCCTGGCAGCCAGCAGGCTGCACAGGGCCTCCTGTCTGACACCCCGGCCCCAGCTGCCCTGCTGGGAGGGAGGTGGGGCTGCAGGGAGCAGGGTACCTCTTCACTGGCTTCCTGGGCGGCCCTGAGCCCGCCGGGTGGGTGTCCCTAGGCCAACGCTGACTGGGCTGGGACGGTCAGGTCCTGTGAACTTGGCCTGCGGGGACCGCAGGGCCCTCACTGGGGGCCTCCTGGCCCAGGAGGAACCGTCACTGAGCCTCTGGCAGCCCACAGGGGAGCTTGGTCCCCCCTCCCGACTCATGCTGCCCCCCCCCCGCCCCACTCCTCTGCACGTGGGCTGGGTCGCAGCGAGCCCCAGGCTCTCCAGAGGCTCCCGGGGCTGCCAAGGGGGGACGTCCTCTGGACCCCTGTGTAGAGAGCCTGCTGAGCCGTGTCAGTGCCCTGTGGACGCCATCAGTGGTGAGGTCGTCTGGTGGCAGGTGGGGGAAGCTGGGACTGGAGGACTGCACTTGGTGCCTCACAGTCTGGGGTGAGTGCAGTCACCTCCCACACTGACCGGTCCAGGAGCCCACCAAGAGGCTGTGCCTCGCAGAGGTGCAGGCTGTGAGGCTGCTGTGGGCGAGGGACCCGGAGCCGGAGCTCCCCACGTGTGCACCTGGCTTCAGCCTGGAGGCAGTGAGAGACAGTTGTGCTCCCTGCCACGGCTGCCAGCATGGGTTGCTCCATGAGGGTGGGCACCTAGCTCTTGGGGCCTGTGGGGAAGTGGCCGCCTCTCTCAGGTCTCGGGTGGAGGAGTACACGATGCAGCTGACCTCCCAGAGACCGGGAACCAGATTGTGTGCCAGGCCTGCCCGGGCGGCCCCTTAACATGCTCTCCTGGGGTTTTCAGCAGGTTAGTGGAAGGGTGCTTGTGCCCCACAAGGGGCACGGAGGGCGAGATGTGAAGCAGGGCGTGAAGGGCTACTTCCTGCCAGGCTGGGTTGCAAAGAGACCTGGAACAAGGGCAGTTCTTCCAGCCGAGAAGGACTGCAGGGTCCCCGCACCACAGGAGACAGCCACGCGGCAGCACGTGGGATCATTAGTGTCAGCCAGCAGGGGCAGGGGGGGAGGGGGAGGGGAGGGGGAGGGGGAGAGGGGGAAGGAGAGCGGGGAGGGGGCAGCTGGGGAAGTCGGAGAAGCCCAGGAAGATGGGGAAAGCAGAGGTAGAGAGATGGGAGTCAGGAAGGTGGGGGGTGGGGAGCCAGGAAGATGGGCACAGGGCAGTGGTGGAGCACCACTTAGCTCTGGAACTGACCCTGTCACCGAAATCCACAGCAGAGTTGCTTCAGCAGCTTGTAGGGCAGCACTGTGGTCCGTCTCTTCCCGCTCTGCCATGCATGGGCAGTGGCCTCTTCTCATGTGGCCATGAAAGGAGAGTGGATGGCAGTGGCACCCCCAGCTGGGCCGCCCCGTGGCTCCCCAGCGCTCGGCACCACACGTGGTGTGCCCAGGGCCCTGTTGTGGGTGACAGGCTGCTGCCTGATGGGTGGTGGCTGTGGCTGTGGCTCGCTCCCAGGGAGGAGGTAGTGCACACATATGAACACGTGGAGGGACAGACAGGCACCTGTCACACACGCTGGCCGTGGGACAGGCCGGCCCAAGCCTGGGCGCCCTGCTGGCCTGCACTGGTCTGTGGCCCTGGTCTCTACCCTTCTCCACCAGAGGCCACTGGACACCAGGAAGCTCCTCTGCCTCCCTCACCCCTGGGCTCCTGTGGCCGGCCTCTGGCGCTGGGAGCTCCGAGCACTGCCAGGCCCTGCCGCCCTGAGGGCCCCAGGTCCACTCTGCTGGGCGGCCCCTGAAGGAGGTGCACAGTGGGGTGGTTTTTCAGGCTTCAACCAGCACGTGCACCTAGGCCAGGCCATGGTGGCCTCCAGGCTGGTTCCCAGCCTGCTTAGGTGCGGGTTTAGAGGGTGAGAAGGCTGGTGGAGCTGGCTCCCCGAATGAGGCTGGGCCTGAGGCCCTGATGGCTGGCCAGCCACGCCGTTGTAGCCTCGACCTTCAGGCCCTGGCTACCCTGGCTGGGCGACCACGGCCACACCACTGTGCTCCTCCGTGGTCTGTTGGTCCAGTACAGTCGCTTCTCTCCTGAGCAGGGAGGGGAGCAGCGGGTGGCCCCTGGCCCTTCTCTGTGTCTCCGGGCTCTAGTGAAGAGGCACCAGCAGCCACCGCCAGGAGTCAGAGCTCCCGCACGGAGCCCCGTGGACAGCCAGGGCTGGGCTTTTACAGGAGAGTGCGGTTCTTGTTTCTCGGCAAGTGCCGAGCGAGCGTGCAGCTGGGGTCACCCCCGCAGGCTGTGTCTATTCTGCGTGTGTCGTCCTGCCTGCCCGTCCCCTCTGAGCGTGGACACCAGAGGCGAGCCTCTTGGCAGGTCTTGTGGGTCACAGGGCGCCTTTGGTCAGTGGTGCCTGCCCAGGTCCGTTGCCAGTTCTGACTGGACTGTGCTCTCCTGAGTTTCACGTTCTCAGTGTCGCCTGGGCTATCCAGGTGTCTGGGTGGCGGTTACGGCTGTGACTGTGCTCCGTCTTCTCATCCTCCTCTTGGAGTCCTCTGGGGCCCGCCACCCCATGCTGCTCATGACTCTTTTCTCTGCTTCTGCTTCTGGCTGGGGTTCTGAGCCGTCTGTCCTGTCACGTGCCGCCAGCCATGTGTGCCGCCTCTGACTGCACGCTGTCCTGATGGCTGAGGTCAGCTCACCTAGGGGGCTGAGACCCCAGGCTCTTCTTCATGACTGGCTTACTACCTGGGGCCTGTGCTTTTCCACGGAACCTCCTTTCAATGATGTCACCAGGATGCTGAACGTTTGAAACCTCACATTGTGGAAGTGGAGTTGTGTCTGTTTGCACTGCCTCTTGGTGGTTTTTGTCCTTTTCTTTAATGCACTTAGTGGAACCCTTGCAGAACGGGCACAAGAGTGCTTGTGGCCTCCAGTTGGGCTCCCGGTGTCACTGCCCAAGGCTGCTCTGAGCTGCCCACGTGTCCCATCCCTCACCCCAGGGGTGCCCTGCGGTGGCACTCTGGGGGTGCCCGCCCAGGCAGGGCGTTTCTTCCGGCCCTCCTGCGTGGCCCTCTGGCTGCACCTGTTGCTGAAGGCCGTGGGGCCCTCGTCTCTGCCGGTCTCCAGCTGATGAGAGAGGACGCTGCCCCAGATGCTTTGGCAAGAGTCTCGGGCCCCACTGGTGACTAAGAAGAGCTGAGGTGTCCTTGTCACTGGGCCGTGCCTGGGAGGGCGCGATGAAAGGAACCTCCCGGGGACTCACCTGGGACCTCCTCAGACCCACTGTGTGGCCTGCGGGATCCCGGTGCCCAGACAGGGTGTCCAGCCAGGGTGCCCACAGGTGGTGTTGGCAGGTGCCCCCCTGGAGGCAGCCCCAAACGCCCGTGACTGGTGGCTGTGGCCTTGAGAGTCCCCAGAAGGTGTTTTGGGGGCTGGGCCCACAGCTCAGTGGCAGAGTGCTTGCCTTGCACTGGGTTCGATCCTCAGAAACACATAAAATCAATCGATCAATCAGTCACGGTATGCTATCCGTCCACAGCTAAAAAGATAGAAAAATTTTAAAAAAGAAGGTGTTTCGGGCCTGCTGGCTCCTCCTGTGTTGACCTCTGGGTCGTGAGCCTGGGCTCCGACCTGAAGCCGTCTGCTGGGAAGGCCGCTCTTAGGAGGCGTCTGATTGCATGCACTGGACCCCGAGTTGTGTTTTGAAGCACTCCAGGACAGAAACCGTGACAGGCCACCTCGGGGCTGTCGCCCAGCGTGGGGCTTGGCTCAGCAGTCGGGGGCTGGTCCAGCGGACGTGGCTGTGCGCGGCTGGGCCTCTCACCGCTGTTTCTTCTCTCTGCCCCGCAGGCTGCCTTCCAGGAGAACGTGGGTCGACAGGTAAGACTGCTTCATGTCCTCCTTCTCGGAGGTGGGGGCCTTGGATGCCCTCACTCCTGTTGTTGGATGTGGAAGAAGATCCCACCTGAGGGCTCAGCGGGAAGCGCCTGTCCCCAGACCTCTCCCCGGGGCAGCTGCAGGGTGGTGGTGGTGACTTGGAGCACACGGCGTCAGCCGGCCTCACTGCCTGGGGTCCTGCACCCACTGCCCCCTTGGTGCTTATGGTGTTGCCTCTGCCCTGGGGACACAGGCACTGTGCCCGCTGTCCTCTGATCCTGACCCCTGCACAGGTCAGCCTCACCAGGAGAGTGGGAGAGATGCTGAGGCTCTGGGCCTGTGGTCAGGCGTGTCGGGAGAATGGGACGGAGCCCAGAGCCCGGCCGGGGCCTGGGCCGGGTGGCAGCCGCAGGGACGAACCTGAATGGGAACAGGGTCCCTGCGAGAAATCACCTGAGGAAAGCTGGGTGGACGGGAGCATCTGGCTCTGGGGCTCACCACAGCAGGTGCCTCCCGTGTTGGCGATGCTGCAGGTGGGGGCCAGGGCAGGGAGCCGGAGCCAGGCCCTGCACGGGCGTGGTTGAGATGCCCGAGTTCTGGGTGAGGAGATCGGCAGATGACCTTGAGGTGACCGAAAGGTGAGGGTGTCCCTTGGAGGGACCTGCATCTCAGGGAGAAGCAGGAGGCCAGGGCGGCCCAGAGGTGGGGCACTGGCACCAGCCTGTGGTGATGCGTGGCCCTGGATGGCGGAGCCTGAGTTAAGCTGGCATTGCTGAGAGAGGTGGCCTGCCGAGATCTCCGTCCCTCCCTGGTCAGTCAGTAGCACTGCCTTAGCTGGCAGACCTGCCTTCTGACCTCCTCTGGGCCTCCTGCCACGGTCAGCACTTGAAGGCGTGGCTGGTTTGCCTCTTGGCCCTCTCGTGACCCTCAGTGGTGCTGATGTCTCTCCCTAGAAGGGGCGCCCTAGCCCAGTGGGGCCCAGACCTGAGTGACCACAGGGCCACTGAGTTTGCCGTGCTGTGGGCTGGGGCCAGATCATAGGGTCCCCTGCCAGAGCCCCGCATGGGAGCTCCCCCCGGGAGCTACACCTTGCAGCTGGTCATTCTGACCTCACCTGTGCTGTCCGGCCTTCTCTGGTTCTGCAGGCTGAGGCAGAAGGGAGGGGCCTATGCCCAGCACCTGCCCCAGTGCCCTGGCTGCGAGCTGACCCCTGGATGCAGAGGATCGAGGGTTCTGCACGGGTGTCCTGAGCCAGGCAGGGAGGTGCTTGTCACCCTGGGGTGGCGTTGCCTGCAGGTCTTGGGCTGGGAGTGGGGCTGCAGCTGGACGGCAGGGTCAGAGGTGTGATGGGCAGCATGGGGTGGACGAGAAGGTTTAGGATGCTCCTGGAGCTGTGGGGAAACTCCTGGGCGAGGCGGCAGCGAGTCCAGACCGGACGCTGACAGTCCCGGGAGATGGCAAAGCCATGCGTCTCGGAGGCCGCGTCCCTCATGTTGAGGGGACATTTGGGTGTGGCTGAGACCTTGCTGAGTGGCAGGCGGCTACTGTGGGGACACTACAGCTGGAGCAGCCGGCTTAGCCCTGGCGTGGAGCCAGGTTGTGGGAGTGGGAGGGTGCCGAGTGGACGAGAAGCAGGCTCCGTGGCGTTGGGACTTCTCCCTGGGGTGGACCCCTGAGGGAGGAGACCTTTGCCCCTCTGCCCTGGGGTTCCCTCTGCCCTGGGGTCCTGGGCAGGTTGTGCTGAGCAGGCTCTGCGCCGTGGTACATGTCCTAGTCAGGGCCCCGTGCCACGGCTCACCACACGCAGCCCCTGCTGCCCCGCGCAGGCGAGGAAGCCCAGAGAGGGGACCTGCCTGGTAGGACAGGGACTCTGCCCCCTAGCCTGCCCTGTCCCCATCACATGATGTGCCCTTGGTAGGACCTGGCCCTAGACCGTTGTGGACACTGCCCTGGGCGCTGCCAGTTGCCCTGCTGTCTTCTGCAGAGTGAGCTGTAGGCCTCCCCTGGGCACGGCCCTCTCTCCCTCTCACTGGTGTTGGCCTGTGGAGCCTGTGCTGTGGCCAGACCAGCGGCCTGGGCCAGGAGGCCCTAGTGACGGCACCAGCCCCAGCTGCTGGCCCAGCCTTGGAGGAGTTGGCCGAGCTCAGGTCGCCGTCCGCCTGCTCCCCACAGGGAGGCTGGCTGAGCTGCTGTTCCAGCCTGTTGGCCCAGTTCTCAGAGACGTGGGTCTTGAGGACCAGGTGCCGGGCAGCAGTGATGGTGTGGAAGGTAGTGCAGGGTCTTGACGGTGGCCCTGTGGAGGAGCAGCTGTTCCTGGGGGCCAGATGCACCTCCCTGTCCCTGGGACTGCGGATGGGCCATGTCTGGTGTCCTTGCCCTGTGGCCTCCCTGGAGCCTGAGAAGCAGGGCACTGCTGTAGGGTGTTTCCCTGGTGATAAGTAGCCCGTGTTCATGGCGACTCGCATCCAGATCGCGTTCCTCAGTGTCCGGTGCCTGGCGCTGGCTGCATGTGCGTCCCTGTGGTATGTGTCCTGTGGTGCTTGGATGCAGGTGGCGCTCAGTGACCCCCTGTCTCCCTCAAGTGTGCAGCAGGTGGCTGGGGTGTGGATCCTTTACGCCCGCTGTCTTAGGCTATGCTTGCCTGGTGCTCCTCTGTGGCGGGTCGGGACCCCTGTT
This sequence comes from Ictidomys tridecemlineatus, assembly GCF_052094955.1. NCBI lineage: Eukaryota > Metazoa > Chordata > Mammalia > Rodentia > Sciuridae > Ictidomys > Ictidomys tridecemlineatus. The sequence goes on along the minus strand of NC_135479.1, from coordinate 371,636 downwards.
GGCCCAGGACCTGCTGGGCATGAGGAGGGAGCCTTGTGGTGCCGCCTGGCCGGCACGTGCTCGGAGGCCCCCTGCTGCCTCTGTGGTCAGCGGGGCCAGGCTGTCTACCTTCTGTGCCGCCTGGCTGGCACGTGCTCGGAGGCCTCCTGCTGCCTCGGTGGTCAGCGGGGCCAGGCTGTCTACCTTCGGTTGAGGCTTCATCATTGTGTTGTTTCCAGACATTGGAATGTTCCCCCAGAGAGGTCACCTGCATCAGAGGTGACCTGCAGACTGTGGGGCCATGCCAGAGGGCGGTGGCTCCCTGTCACCGTCCCGCCATCGGAGGCCATGTGAGGGTGGGCTCTGGTCTGGGTGCAGGGCCAGGAGCACCCGCCTTGCCATGGTGCCACCCCTGCTGGCAGGCTGGATCAGTCGCACCAGCATGGCGGAGAGGCTGTCGGCAGGATTCAGAGTGGAATGTCGGCGCTGCGGGGAGGCCAGCCTGGGTGGTGGGCATGTGGCTGCAGTGGGCAGGTGGGCAGTGTGGATGTGGTCCCACCTGGGGTCATTGTTTCCCCAGAGAGCAGCATCAGAGGTCGCCTGCAGACTGCTCTTCCCGCTCTCACTCTCCACAGGGCACTTTTCCTCACGGGATCGATATTGTGACCACGGCCGACTACTTTGCAGTTGGGAACAGAGCCAATTGCTTCCTGGTCATAAGGTGAGTCCTAAAGGCCCATCCCAGAAGCGCAGCTTTCTGTGGTGTGGACGTGAAATCGGGGGCTCTGCTGCCCATTCCTGTCCTGGGAGGGTCTGGGATGGGCTGGGGGAGTCATGGGTGGCTCTAGAGCAACTGCACCCCTTCACGAGGTGGCAGGTGCCAGCTGACCCTGGGCCTCTGGGCCCCCTGGCCCCTGTGGTGGTAGCCCCTGTGTCCTGCAGCTGGCTGTTTCTGTCTCAATAATCTCTCCAGCTTGTTGGTCAGATGAGTGAGAAGGTGGCCCTGGAGAGTCCTGGTCAAGGAACGTGCGGTGCACAGAACCTGTGAGACCCGAGTTGGTTAGCCGGGCCGTCACTCCCACCTGTGCCCGGAGGCCTTGTCCCCGCCTGTTGGTCAGCCGGGCCGTTACTGACGTGAAAAACCGTGTGATTTTGTGAAGCAGTTTGTTTCCTGAAGTTAGGAGACACGTGAGAGAGGTGGACCCTGACAGCCCTGCTGTCCACGCACAGTGTTGATTCGTAGCCCTGTCGATCTGCGCGGTGACTGCTGGCCTCAGCATTTGCAGGGGCATCTGGGTGGAGCACGCTCCATCTCTCAGTGCTCCATGTCCTGTTTCCCTTCTGGTCACCTCTTGGACATGGAGTGACTGCCCACTGTCCTCTGATTTTCTTGGGTCGAGGAACAGATGCTTAAATCCAGCCTGGGCACAGGCTGCTTCTCACTCAGGTTTCCACATCCACCTAGAAGTGACGGGTGCTTTGCCACGTGCATTCTGGAAAAAACACCTGGGTCCCGCGTGCCTCCTCGAGCGGTTTTCACCTGGTGATACCTGGACCTGGTTGCTGGACCAGAGCCTCTGAGGGGACGCACCCAGGAGCAGGCTCCACCCATACGCAGGCACCTGGGGCACCTGACCAGGATGCCCTCCCCAGCCAGGTCCCGCTGTCAGGCTGAACCGGGCGAGGGCGGCAGGTGGGCACTCAGCTCACACAGGGTATCCCCCAGGGAGCAGAGCATGGGGCCTGCACCCCACGGGGAGCTCAGAGCTGCGTTCTGGGGCTGGGCCTAGAGGGCCCACTGGGGCAGGGAGCAAGGTTGGGTTGCAGGGAGGTGCAGGGCAAGAGGTGAGAGACGTGAGTGGGAGAGATGGTGCCTGTGGATGCTGGGGAAGGCTCGGCTCTGGCCCCAATGATTCAGGACCTTGTGGCTACTTTCTCAGGTCCTCTACTACCCGGGACAGAATTGGAGCACACCAAAGACCCTAGGGGAGGCAGATGAGGATCTGCGAATGCATGGCAGTGTCCTTGTCGTCCCCCGTCAGCACTGGTGACACACCTGAGGTGTGCCCTCTGACCTGTGCATGGAGGGGCCTTTGTCCTCTCCTGTTAGCACTGGTGGCACACCTCAGGTGTGCCCTCTGACCTGTGCATGGAGGGCCCTTGTCCTCTCCTGTTAGCACTGGTGGCACACCTCAGGTGTGCCCTCTGACCTGTGCATGGAGGAGCCTTTGTCCTCTCCTGTTAGCACTGGTGACACACCTGAGGTGTGCCCTCTGACCTGTGCATGGAGGGGCCTTTGTCCTCTCCTGTTAGCACTGGTGACACACCTCAGGTGTGCCCTCTGACCTGTGCATGGAGGAGCCTTTGTCCTCTCCTGTTAGCACTGGTGACACATCTCAGGTGTGCATTCTGACCTGTGCATGGAGGGGCCTTTGTCCTCTCCTGTTAGCACTGGTGACACACCTGAGGTGTGCATTCTGACCTGTGCATGGAGGGCCTTTGTCCTCTCCTGTTAGCACTGGTGACACATCTCAGGTGTGCCCTCTGACCTGTGCATGGAGGGGCCTTTGTCCTCTCCTGTTAGCACTGGTGACACACCTGAGGTGTGCACTGACCTGTGCATGGAGGGCCCTTGTCCTCTCCTGTTAGCACTGGAGACACACCTGAGGTGTGCACTCTGACCTGTGCATGGAGGGGCCTTTGTCCTCTCCTGTTAGCACTGGTGACACACCTGAGGTGTGCATTCTGACCTGTGCATGGAGGGCCCTTGTCCTCTCCTGTTAGCACTGGTGACACACCTGAGGTGTGCACTCTGACCTGTGCATAGAGGGCTCTTGTCCTCTCCTGTTAGCACTGGTGACACATCTCAGGTGTGCCCTCTGACCTGTGCATGGAGGGCCTTTGTCCTCTCCTGTTAGCACTGGTGACACACCTGAGGTGTGCCCTCTGACCTGTGCATGGAGGGGCCCTTGTCCTCTCCTGTTAGCACTGGAGACACACCTGAGGTGTGCATTCTGACCTGTGCATGGAGGGCCTTTGTCCTCTCCTGTTAGCACTGGTGACACACCTGAGGTGTGCCCTCTGACCTGTGCATGGAGGGGCCTTTGTCCTCTCCTGTTAGCACTGGTGACACATCTCAGGTGTGCATTCTGACCTGTGCATGGAGGAGCCTTTGTCCTCTCCTGTTAGCACTGGTGACACACCTGAGGTGTGCCCTCTGACCTGTGCATGGAGGGGCCTTTGTCCTCTCCTGTTAGCACTGGTGACACATCTCAGGTGTGCATTCTGACCTGTGCATGGAGGAGCCTTTGTCCTCTCCTGTTAGCACTGGTGACACACCTGAGGTGTGCACTCTGACCTGTGCATGGAGGGCCCTTGTCCTCTCCTGTTAGCACTGGTGACACACCTGAGGTGTGCATTCTGACCTGTGCATGGAGGAGCCTTTGTCCTCTCCTGTTAGCACTGGTGACACATCTCAGGTGTGCACTCTGACCTGTGCATGGAGGGGCCCTTGTCCTCTCCTGTTAGCACTGGTGACACACCTGAGGTGTGCCCTCTGACCTGTGCACAGAGGGATATTTGTTCTCTCCTTTTAGCACTGGTGACACACCTGAGGTGTGCATTCTGACCTGTGCATGGAGGGGCCTTTGTCCTCTCCTGTTAGCACTGGTGACACACCTGAGGTGTGCACTCTGACCTGTGCATGGAGGGGCCTTTGTCCTCTCCTGTTAGCACTGGTGACACATCTGAGGTGTGCACTCTGACCTGTGCATGGAGGGCCTTTGTCCTCTCCTGTTAGCACTGGTGAAACATCTCAGGTGTGCACTCTGACCTGTGCATGGAGGGGCCCTTGTCCTCTCCTGTTAGCACTGGAGACACACCTGAGGTGTGCACTCTGACCTGTGCATGGAGGGGCCTTTGTCCTCTCCTGTTAGCACTGGTGACACACCTCAGGTGTGCCCTCTGACCTGTGCATGGAGGAGCCTTTGTCCTCTCCTGTTAGCACTGGTGACACATCTCAGGTGTGCCCTCTGACCTGTGCATGGAGGGCCTTTGTCCTCTCCTGTTAGCACTGGTGACACATCTCAGGTGTGCCCTCTGACCTGTGCATGGAGGGCCCTTGTCCTCTCCTGTTAGCACTGGTGGCACATCTCAGGTGTGCATTCTGACCTGTGCATGGAGGGGCCTTTGTCCTCTCCTGTTAGCACTGGTGGCACATCTCAGGTGTGCCCTCTGACCTGTGCATGGAGGGGCCTTTGTCCTCTCCTGTTAGCACTGGTGGCACATCTCAGGTGTGCCCTCTGACCTGTGCATGGAGGAGCCTTTGTCCTCTCCTGTTAGCACTGGTGGCACATCTCAGGTGTGCCCTCTGACCTGTGCATGGAGGGGCCTTTGTCCTCTCCTGTTAGCACTGGTGGCACATCTCAGGTGTGCCCTCTGACCTGTGCATGGAGGGGCCTTTGTCCTCTCCTGTTAGCACTGGTGACACATCTCAGGTGTGCCCTCTGACCTGTGCATGGAGGGGCCTTTGTCCTCTCCTGTTAGCACTGGTGACACATCTCAGGGGTGCACTCTGACCTGTGCATGGAGGGGCCCTTGTCCTCTCCTGTTAGCACTGGTGACACACCTGAGGTGTGCATTCTGACCTGTGCATGGAGGGGCCTTTGTCCTCTCCTGTTAGCACTGGTGACACATCTCAGGGGTGCACTCTGACCTGTGCATGGAGGGGCCCTTGTCCTCTCCTGTTAGCACTGGAGAGACATCTCAGGGGTGCACTCTGACCTGTGCATGGAGGGGCCCTTGTCCTCTCCTGTTAGCACTGGAGACACACCTGAGGTGTGCACTCTGACCTGTGCATGGAGGGGCCTTTGTCCTCTCCTGTTAGCACTGGAGACACACCTGAGGTGTGCATTCTGACCTGTGCATGGAGGGGCCTTGTCCTCTCCTGTTAGCACTGGTGACACATCTCAGGTGTGCATTCTGACCTGTGCATGGAGGGCCCTTGTCCTCTCCTGTTAGCACTGGTGGCACATCTCAGGTGTGCCCTCTGACCTGTGCATGGAGGGGCCTTTGTCCTCTCCTGTTAGCACTGGTGACACATCTCAGGTGTGCCCTCTGACCTGTGCATGGAGGGCCTTTGTCCTCTCCTGTTAGCACTGGTGACACATCTCAGGTGTGCATTCTGACCTGTGCATGGAGGAGCCTTTGTCCTCTCCTTTTAGCACTGGTGACACACCTGAGGTGTGCCCTCTGACCTGTGCATGGAGGGGCCTTTGTCCTCTCCTGTTAGCACTGGTGACACATCTCAGGTGTGCATTCTGACCTGTGCATGGAGGAGCCTTTGTCCTCTCCTGTTAGCACTGGTGACACACCTGAGGTGTGCACTCTGACCTGTGCATGGAGGGCCCTTGTCCTCTCCTGTTAGCACTGGTGACACACCTGAGGTGTGCATTCTGACCTGTGCATGGAGGAGCCTTTGTCCTCTCCTGTTAGCACTGGTGACACACCTGAGGTGTGCCCTCTGACCTGTGCATGGAGGGGCCTTTGTCCTCTCCTGTTAGCACTGGTGACACACCTGAGGTGTGCCCTCTGACCTGTGCATGGAGGGCCCTTTGTCCTCTCCTGTTAGCACTGGTGACACACCTGAGGTGTGCCCTCTGACCTGTGCATGGAGGGGCCTTTGTCCTCTCCTGTTAGCACTGGAGACACACCTGAGGTGTGCATTCTGACCTGTGCATGGAGGGGCCTTTGTCCTCTCCTGTTAGCACTGGTGAAACATCTCAGGTGTGCACTCTGACCTGTGCATGGAGGGGCCCTTGTCCTCTCCTGTTAGCACTGGTGACACACCTGAGGTGTGCCCTCTGACCTGTGCACAGAGGGATATTTGTTCTCTTCTTTTAGCACTGGTGACACATCTCAGGGGTGCACTCTGACCTGTGCATGGAGGGGCCTTTGTCCTCTCCTGTTAGCACTGGTGACACATCTGAGGTGTGCACTCTGACCTGTGCATGGAGGAGCCTTTGTCCTCTCCTGTTAGCACTGGTGACACATCTCAGGGGTGCACTCTGACCTGTGCATGGAGGGGCCTTTGTCCTCTCCTGTTAGCACTGGAGAGACATCTCAGGGGTGCACTCTGACCTGTGCATGGAGGGGCCCTTGTCCTCTCCTGTTAGCACTGGAGACACACCTGAGGTGTGCCCTCTGACCTGTGCATGGAGGGGCCTTTGTCCTCTCCTGTTAGCACTGGAGAGACATCTCAGGGGTGCACTCTGACCTGTGCATGGAGGGGCCTTTGTCCTCTCCTGTTAGCACTGGTGACACATCTCAGGGGTGCACTCTGACCTGTGCATGGAGGGGCCTTTGTCCTCTCCTGTTAGCACTGGTGACACATCTCAGGTGTGCACTGACCTGTGCATGGAGGGGCCTTTGTCCTCTCCTGTTAGCACTGGTGACACACCTGAGGTGTGCATTCTGACCTGTGCATGGAGGGGCCTTGTCCTCTCCTGTTAGCACTGGTGACACATCTCAGGTGTGCATTCTGACCTGTGCATGGAGGGGCCTTTGTCCTCTCCTGTTAGCACTGGTGGCACATCTCAGGGGTGCCCTCTGACCTGTGCATGGAGGGGCCTTTGTCCTCTCCTGTTAGCACTGGTGGCACATCTCAGGTGTGCACTCTGACCTGTGCATGGAGGGGCCTTTGTCCTCTCCTGTTAGCACTGGTGGCACATCTCAGGTGTGCACTCTGACCTGTGCATGGAGGGGCCTTTGTCCTCTCCTGTTAGCACTGGTGGCACATCTCAGGTGTGCATGCTCAGTTTGTGCACTGTGATGTGTGGGGTTTTTTTTTTGACAAAAAGTAATCTTTAGGGACTGGGACTGTGGCTCAGTGGTAGAGCACTTGCCTGGCACGGGCGGGACCGGGTTCGATCCTCAGCACCACATAAAAGTAAAGGCATTGTATTGTGTCCATCTACACCTAAAAAGTAAATAAATAAAATTTTTAAAAAAGTAATCTTTAATGGAAGGAGAAAGTGAAAATGCGCAATTTCAATATGTATCCTATTTTCCAAAGCAGCAGTGTGTTTATTTGTATGTTTAAACAGTACATTTTTTAGTTTTTAAAATCTGTTGTGATCATCTGTCTGTGACAGAATGCACTCTGACATGTCATACACAGATGGAATGTACCTTCTCCTCCTTCCAGTGGTACGTGAGGTGGAATCCACCAGTCGTGTTTTCATATGCCCACGTGGGGTAGTAGTGTCTGAGTCATCCTGCTATCCTTCCTACCCCTCTGTGCTGTGTTCTGGTGGGCGAAAGTCTGTCACTACAGGCCAGGCGTCAAGGCCCCGTCCCCTGCCCCCTGTTTCATCACGCAGGGGAGCAGCCGCAGAGCTCTGCACTTGCCTGGCCTCTGCCCAGGCCCTCAGTGCAGCCCACGTGGTGGTGCCGGCAGGTGCCTGGCCTCTGCCCAGGCCCTCAGTGCAGTCCACATGGTGGTGCTGGCAGGTGCTCTGCTCCTTTCTTTTGGGGCCTGTTCTCTTCGGAGGACCCGGGTGGTCTGTGTGTGTGCTTACTGCCCAGGGACACCTGGTTTGGGGCTGTTGCAGGTGAGGCTGCAGCCGGGCTTCCTGGTGCCCGCCTGTCTGGACGTCGGATCCACTTGTCTGGGATCAGTGTCTGGGAGCAGGGTCTGGACCGGGCTTCACCGTGTGCACTGTGTCGTGTTCTGGCAGTGGTGGCTGAGGGTGTGGGGCCACCTCCTAGCACCTGTGTGGCCAGCCTTTAGTGTGGCCCCGCTGGGGATGAGTGGGAGCAGCCCCGGACTTGTTTCCCCATGACTTCTCCTGGCACTCACTGGGTGAGCTGCTTTCTCCATCTGTGGTCTCTCCAGTGTCCTGCACACTTCAGTGTCCTAGCCCTTTAGTTGGTAGTTCCTGCAGCACACGTCGTTTCGTCTCGTGAGACCTGCAGTGTCACATGGGCACCAGGAGTGGAGGGTGGGCGAGGGAGGAGGCTGCGCACTGCTGCTTCCTGGGGTGGCCTGCCTGCAGCACCGGGCCTGGCCGTGTGCATCTGCCTTCTCGGCCTTGGCTGCCTACTCCAGCTTCTCCGTCCTGAGGTCACAGGATCCAGCAGCTCGTCACTGAGCCATGGTCCTCCTCTGCCAGGGTTGAGGGACTTGGGTGAGCACAGCTGGGTGTCCGAGTGCTGTTGCTCTTCTGCAGCCGAGTCATGGCCTGCTCTGGGGTGACCTCCTGCTCTTGGGAGTCTCCTGGACTTCCGCATCTGCAGCCTGGAACAGCGTCAGATGTCGTCCTGGTCAGTTTTCAGTCGCCTGCCTTCTAGTTTCTCATGGATCAAGGTGGCCTCCGAGTGGACTGTCTCCTAGCTCACTAATGACACCTGTGCCTCTTCCAGACCTGCCATGGCCACTCACCCTGGCTCCTCGCTAGCCCATACTGATCAGACCGGACTCACCACTTCCACATCCCTATGAGGCCAAATGTGCCTGTTCTGCTTGCCTCTCCATCGAGCTGACCGCAGCCTTCTGCCTGCTCCCCTGTAGGCCTGACCCTTCTGCTTGGCCCTCCCTTACCACCTGCTGCCTGCTGCATCCCCCTCCTACACCTGCCTGGACCCACTGCTTCCTTTTCCCACCCGTCTCCCGTCCCATCCTCCACACCTGCGTCCTCACCTCCTCCTGTGTGTGTCCCTGCCCCTCCTTTAGCATTCTGCAACACTTTCCTTGGTTCCCCTGGACTCGGGTGGCCGTGGTCAGAGGACTCCCTGGCTGGTGGTGGTGCTGGGACTAGAGCCAGGCCATCTGGTATCCACCTTCTTCCTCTGACAGGTGTTGGTCATTGGCTGTCTGCCCTGCCCTGCGTGCCTGTGGCCTCTTGGAGCACCCTGGGGACAGTTCGCGGGATTGTCCACAGGTTCCCCTGGGGTCCTGTTGGGTTCCTGTGTGTTCTGGGAAGGTTGCGAGCGGAGGCAGCTCTGGCTCTGTTGGGCGCTGGCTGGCCCTCACCTGACCAGATCTGGTCCATGTCTGCGTGAGCTGGACCAGATGTGGCTCTGCAGGCCTGGGGCCGCCGGGTCGTGTCTTGTCCTCTGGTCGTCTGCACTGTGCAGTGGCTGCCTGGTGGGGACCACGTCTGAAATCACTGCTGAGTGGAGCTGCCTGCCAGGGGCTGTTGGTGCCTCAGAGCTCCCTGCCTGCTGGACCCTGGGATGGCACCGAGATGGCTTCCATTGACTGCCCTGTTGGCCCTCGGGTCTCCCCTTGCCGGCATGTGTCCTTTTCTGTTTCTAGTGCGTCTCTGGCAGTGCCACCTGCGGGGTCTTTCTGGTCTGCTGTTTGTCTTGACTGTTGTTGGTGTGCTTTTCCTAGCAGCAGTTTTTCTTGGAGGTTCTGTTTGTGTCAGTTTTTCCTTTCTCTTTCTCCTCTTGCTTCTCCTCCTCCAGTGCTGCACCACTGAGCCACGTCCTCCTTAGACTTTTAATTACTTTCCTTGAGACTGGACCTCAGCTTCCTGCCTCAGCCTCCTGGGTCGCTGGTGTGCCACTGCGCCGGCCATTCACCTTTTTTCTGTGTGGCTCTGGGGTCTGAGAAGTGATGGAAGGGCCTGCCCCACTTGAGGTGGTTCTTCAGTTGCCCCTTGTTGTTGCCGAGCGGTGCAGCTTCCTGCTGTTCTCTTCCGTTGGTTGCTTTCTTGGTGATGCTGGGGCTGGAGCCAGGGCTCGGGCACGCCAGGCAAGCGCCCTGCCGCCAAGCCGCACCCGGCCTGGAGCTCTTGTGGGGACACAATGTGTGTGCAGGGCGCAGATCCGCGCGTGTGTGCGCTGTGCTCACCAGAGACTTGCACCTGTGCGGCAGCAGTGCATCCCACCAGCCCAGACACTGCCGTTCCCACCTGCCCGACAGTGGGTCAGCCACACCTGTGTGGAATGTGCTACAAGTGCAGTCAGAAGGAGCATGATTGTTAGTGTCCAGGTTCTTCTGCTTCGCACAGTGGCCAGGTCTCTGCATGGCCCGGATCCTGCGGTGCCGTGACTGCCGTCGGTGAGGAGGAGGTGGTGCCCTGATCTGAAGTTTTGGCACTGTTCCATGCAGCTCTCGCTGGTGACCTGGGTTCTTTCCCGGCAGGGCCATCTGCAGGTCTGTTCTCTGCTGACTCCTGGTGTCTCTCCATCTTTGGAGGGTCCCTGTCTGCTGGGTGGGGGCTGCTCTGCTCCCCACCTTCTCTGCCTCGTTGGCCTCTGGGGGAGGGACGTTCCTGTGCAGATGGAGGCCAGTTCCTTACTCGGTCTCGCTTCCTCTTTGCTCTGGCACAAGCCCTTTCTCTCTTTTCACCTGCCTGTGGCTCGTCCTTTGCCCTTCCCAGCACACTCAGCGGCTTTCCTGAAGGGTCACTGACACGCATCACCTGCAGCACACAGCTTGTGGTGTGATGTAGGCGGGCACCTTGGGCGGTCAGTGGGCACACGGTGCGCACACTGCAGCCCAAGAGCCCCGGCCTGCTCTAGGGAGGCCCGTGTCACCTGGTGTGCCATGGGCAGACTGGAGTCGCAGGACTCGCGGTGCCGGCCCTTCCTGGCTCAGCTCTCAGGGTCCTGTGTCCTGTTGCAGCTCCTGCTGGCTGCTGACAGGCCGCGCTACCCGGGGCGGCTTCAGTCCTCGTGGTCCCTTGTAAGGTCCTGCGCTGTCTGTGGATGAAGCTCTTTTGTCTCGGCAGCTGCTAGGCAGGGGCTGCTGGGCTCCGAAAGCCCGTGAGCGTGCTGAGGCTCAGGCCCCTGCACCCTGCTCACCCTCTTGTCTCTTTCAGCGTGTTTATTGCTGGCTTCCCCGAGTACACACAGCCGATGATAGACCACCTGGTTGCCATGAAGATCTGCCACTGGGACGGGTATGTTCCGGCCTGTCGCTGTGAGAGCTCGGGTGGGGCTCGGGTCACGCTCGGGTGGAGCTGGGGGGGCTCCTGAGGGGCTCGGGTGGGGCTCCGGTGGGGCTCCCGTGGAGCTTGGCGGCTTGAGCCCCTGCTGTCACAGATGCCCTGATTTAAAGCAGGCTGGGAAGGGGTGCAGACCGCAGTCCCCATGCCTGGTGCAGGGTCACTGCTGTGTCCTGGGGAGCTGGTTCCTGTGGCTGCTGAGCAGCCTCATCTCCTGCACCCCACATGCTCTGCCTCTCTGGGAAAGCCCAGCAGGTGCGGGCGGCTGTTCTGTAGTCACAGTAGCTGCCGTGCGCTCTTGGTCTTCCCAGGGGAGAGGTGAGCATCAGTGCTGCGGCCACCAGCTTGGGCTTCTCAGGGGACATGCAGACCTGGGCCTGAAACAGCACTGTCCGGGTGGCGAGCAGCTTCTTCAGGGGTCAGTTGGCAGCCCCGTTTCAGGATGGGCCTGTCTTCAGCCCCTCCAGGGGCCTTAAATTCTTCACTGCTGCCTGCTGCTGGTGGACACAGTCATGCTGTGTGGCTGTGCCCGGCCCGGGTCGGCTCCACAGTGGGGCACCTTGGTCCAGCATGAGGTCTCTGTTGACCGTCCCTCCCCCTCGGGCTCTGATGTGAGAGCCTGTAGCCTGGTTGCAGGGATTCCAGTGTCGGGAGCTGCTCGCTGTGGGGTAGAGCCTGGGTTGATTCTCCAGGCGCAGGCGTTGAGCAGCGCGAGCATGAGGGACCAGAGTCCTGGTGGAGCCACTGAGACCTTGTTCCTTGTTTCCAGCTTTGGTGCTGACTGTTGGTCCTGCTGGGGGGTCTACTCGTAAGGCACCCACACTCCTGCTATTCTTTGTCTCCCTGGGTCATGATGTCCCTCATTTTTGGAGTGTGCTTAGACGCCTACCTCTGGGCACAGGCCGGTGGCTGTGTGAAGGGCAGAGGATGGGAGCTTAGTCCCTGTCCTACGTAGCTGCTGTTGTGGTGCCACCCTTCCAGTGTGAGGGAACGGGAGAAGCAGGGCTGGGCGGGGCTGCGGGCTGTAGGGGTGTCTCTGTAGCAGGTGCAGCCCCTGCCCCGTGGGCCTGCCGGAGCCTGGGCTCTCCCAGACCTGGGGCACTCCCACCCCTTGGCTGCCGCGGGTGGTGGGTGCAGGCACCTCTTGTGATGGGACGTTTCTCCCTCCCCGCCCAGGGACGTCAGAGAGCTGTCGGCAAAGGCGCTGCACAACCTGGCCCAGCTGGCGCCCGAGCACAGTGCCGCTCAGGGTGCGTGCCGTCGGAAGACCCCTCCTGAGCCTCCCTTGCAGAGAGATGTCTGGAGAACCTGTGGGCTCCATGGGGCAGGAGAGTGGGGACGCAGCTGGGCGTGTCTGCCGGGAGCTGTGGGTGGGCCCCGCTGAATTGGGCTCCCCGTGGAGTCTGGCCTGGCCTGGGAGCTGGAGCCGTTGGCAGCACTTCCTGGGCAGAGTTCCTGGGGTTCTCCCTGCTCCCACCGGCACTTGTCCTGGTGACTGTGGGAAGTTAGGGTGACACGGGAGCTGTCTATTTCACAAGGGCTGAGCGCGGCAGGTCCTGAAGGTTGGTGCTCGGTGGCCCCTCAGGGACATGCACTGTCACGGTCTGGTAGTTACACCTGGGTGTCAGAGTGCAGTGTGGGCCTGCCCACCCACCTGAGCACGCAGGGGCTCAGCCCTTCTCCCACGGGGTGCCCTGGCCTCTAGCCAGCTGCTCCCAGCGCCAGCTGAGCGCCCTGGGCCTCTTCTCTGGTCCTGATGCTGTGGCAGGCTGGAGACGACCCAGTGGTACACAGGGGGTCACTGAGCTAAGGTGGGGCAGCTCGCGTGTGTGGTCAGGGTACGAGAAGCCCTGCCCTCTCCCTGGGCCACACTGGAGCTGAGAAAACGCGAGCAGAGCTGCCTGGTGCCCTCCGAGCCCCTGGCCTCGCCCGCCAGCCCCGCCGGCCCCTGGCCACCCTGCGGTGTTCTGGCCAGCCGGGAGCGGACAGGGAGCTCTGCAGCAGGGCCTGCCTGCCCTGCTCCTTCCTTCCCCTCCTCCCACGTCACCTGCTGTGCTGTGGGTGGGACGCGTGTGCCAAGGCCCCCTCGTGAGCCCGGGAGGGTCTCCTGCCTAGAGGTTGCACCTACTGCGTGGCCTGTGCTGTCACATAGCTGCCATGGGAGGGACTCGAGGGGACGGTCCTCCTCTGACGAGCTGTCTGCTGCCCGTCCCCCAGTGCTCCCAGCCCTGTTGTCGATGGCGCTGAGCTCAGATCTGCACACGCGGCACGGAGCCATTCTCGCCTGCGCGGAGGTCACCTATGCCCTGTTCAAGCTGGCGGTGCAGAGGGACAGGTAGGATGCCACCCACGTGTGCTGTGGTCGCGGTGGCCTGGGTAGGGAGCAGCACTTTGGCTGTCCTTGGGACAGTGGAGGTCATGAGATTCCCACGTTCTCTTTTGGGGGCTGTGAGTGGTTGGGACCACCCACCCTCCTGACCAGGGCTTAGCCGCCACCAGGGTCCTGGAGCCAGCCAGGTGGGTGATGGGGACATTCACCTCTCCAAGGAGCATTGCTCAGCTCCCGCACTCTGTTTTTCCTTGGGGTACTGCAGGTTAAGCCCAGGGGGTGGCTGACCACTGAACCACGCCCACAGCCTCTTTTTAATTTTTTTTAAGTATATTTTTTAGTTGTCAATAGACCTGTATTTAATTTATTTATATGTGGTGCTTAGAATCGAACCCAGAGCCTCACACGTGCCAGGCAAGTGCTCTACCACTGAGCCCCCAGCCCAGCCGCCCTCTTTCATTTTAAGGTAGAGCTTCACGAAGTTCCTGAGGCTGGCCTTGCACCCCCGAGGTGCAGGGGTCCCAGGTGTGCACCACAGTGCCTGGCCCATGTTCGCTTTCATCCCTTTTAATAATCTGGTTCTCGAGAATATGCTCCGAAAGCTCTCCTGGAGGTTCTTCCAGTTCGTGGGAGTGACAGAAGTGGGAAAAGTAGGGAGGAGAGGGGTGCGCGGACATGAGCCCCGGGAGCTGCTCTTCTCAGAAGTGAAGCCTGGGCGCACGCGGTGCCTGTCTCTGACCTGGCTTGCACTCTGCTTGGAGAAAGCTGCCTGCAGCCGCGTCACGTGGCTGAGACGATTCCTTGGGCAGGCCGGGAGTGGATGCAGACGTGGACCCCACTCCTGTCCCACTGGCCTGGAGGGATCTGTGGATATCTGCTCAAGGGCATGGGCTCCCGGCCCTGGGGCCTGCGTGCTGAGGTGGCAGCGGGTGTGGGAAGAGGCACAGGGCACAGGCCACCCGTGGCAGCACGTTGTGGCCACACAGGTGGGGCGTAGTCCCAGCAAAGCACATGGGTGTTCACTGGGGCCAGCCGGTGCCCAGAGCAGAGCCTGGGGGAGGTGGGTGCCTGTGCAGGCCCCGCTGTGTGCACCCACAGGCACCCTCACACACTGGGCCTGGGGAGCCCTGTGGGAGTCCATGTTCCCAGAAGCCAGCAAGGGCCAGCCTTGCCGCCAGCCCTCCTGAGGCCACGGGGCTGCCTGTGAGCTTTTCTCAGCTCCGCCCGGCCTCCTGCTTCCCGGGCGGTCACGTGGCGGTGGGGCCTGCTCTCAGCAGGCTTTCTGCCCTAACGCAGGACACAGGGTCCTCAGCTAACTACCTTAGAGAGCGAGGGGAGCCTGCCATGCCCCCTGCTTGGCCTGACGTGAGGGCTGCCCTGCCAGTGTGCAGGGCTGGTGGGGCCTGAGCAGGGGCGCCAGCTCTCGGCTCGTCCTTGTGGCCTCAGCACTGCGTTTGACCTTCTGCAGGCCCGTCACCGACTATCTGGAGGAGAGCGTGGTGCAAGGCCTGAGGCAGATCCACCAGCAGGTTTGTGTGGCCCCTGAGTGTGCCCTGGGCTGAGCCTGTGCAGCGGGGGTGGGGTGGGTGACGTGGTGGGCTCTCTTCCTGCTTTAGCTGGAGGCCATTCCCCAGGGTTCTGGGAAAGGATGTGGGTGCCAGGACCCTGCTTGTGTGGCCAGAGGTTTTCAGGGGTTGTGTGGCGCACTTAGTTGGGTAGGACTGGGCCGGTCTCCGCCACTGCCCCACTGTGGTGTCCCTCTGTCCTGGGCCAGGTGGGGGCACGTGTAGCCCAGAGACCTTGGTTTCCACCTGTGCATTTCAGATGAGCTGAAATGGAACCCAGGGTTTGGGCCACACGTTTTTCTGGGGAGCAGTGTGTCTCTCTGGGCAAAGCGAGAGCTGCCGAGCGTCGAGGGCCGTCTCTGCACTTGTGGATCAGGGGCCTTGGGTTCCGGATCCTTCCTGTTTGTGCCCCTGGCTTGCGTTTCTCACCTAAGGGAAGCCTGGCACACATGCCCCCCGTTGGTCACACCAGAGCTGGCCCAGCACGGTGGCTGAGGAACAGTTCCTTGGCCTCTGAGCCGGTTCTGTGTCCTGTGGATCCTAAGTCCTCACAGGACCTCCGGTGTTCGGAAGTCTCTCAGGCGACCGGTGTTCGGAAGTCTCTCAGGCTTCTTGGGAGAGGAGCGGCAGCGTCCCTGGGCATGAGTTCCTTCCCGAGCGGCTCCCAGGGGGTGTCAGTTCTCACCCGAGACAGGACACAGCTGCCTGGTTCTCTCACTGGGTGGCCTTCCTCTTTGGCCTTCAGTTTTCCTTCTGTGACAGCCCCCAGACAGCAGCGTGGGGCCGGCAGACAGCAAGGTGGGCCGTGAGCTGGCGCCCGCCCTGCCAGCTCTGCACCGTGTGGCCCTGGTGTCGCTGGTCACCACACAGTGCTGCTTCTGAGAACTGACTTCCCTCTCTCTCCGCAGCTCTGGGAGCGGCAGCTGTACAGGTGAGCTCACGTGGCCTCTGCACTCTGGGCACTTCCTGGCCCGGGCGGGGGGCGGGGGGGTCGTTCCTGGCTGCAGAGACCAGCAGCTGGCCAGCACCTTCCCGTGTGCTGCAGTCCCTGGGCTCCGGCCTTCTCATCTCATGCAGATGGGCTCGTATGGTTCTGAGCTTCACCTGAGCTGCGTGTGCTGCCCCGGGTTCCCCCTGGCTGCCAAGAGCCTCTGCTGTGTGCCTGCGCGGTGGCTTCAGCCCTCTCCAGGCGAGGCTTGTCTTGGTGTGCCTGGGTGGCCACCAGGAGTGGCCTTGCTGGGCCATGGGCTTGGGTGTGCCTCCAAGACTCACGCAGCTTTCTGCAGAGGCCACCCGCACCCAGAGACTCAGGTGCTGAGCCCACGCTCTCAGCCCCTCTGTTCAGACTTCATTCAGGCAGTGGTTTCTGTCTCCTTGAGCTGTCGGCTCGGGTCGTGTTCTGGACCTGAGCTGGGGGCGGGCACGGCATGTGGCCGCTGATGCCCCTCAGGTGGGTGGTGAGCCCCACACTGCTCTCCTGTGCTCTGCAGGCTGGGCCTCCCTTCCTGCCTTCAGGGAGTGGAAAGGGAGGCCGTGGGTGCCCACCCTCCAGGGCCCAGGTCCTCCCACGTTCCACCCTCGGGAGCCCTCGGAACCGGCTCCTGTCACGTCTCACAGTTCTCTGCTTCCAGCCTTTCTTCCTGGCGAGGTCTTTGGAAGCCCCTATCAGCCCTGCCGGGTCCTGGCCTGGGCACACTGCAGTCCCAGTGCCGCTCTCCCTGGAGTGCTGGTGACAGAGCTTCAGCGCACCCCTTCTTTGAGCCACGTGACAGTGTTAGGCCTGCTTGTGACCGAGAGTTGGCAGTGCTTGGCCTGCCCTGTGTGGCCAAGTGATGTGGTGGCCCAGGAAGGACCAAGTGTCCAGTGGAAGCTCAGTCAGAACAGCCCAGCCCTGAGGGGAGGCCATGGAAGGTGGTCTTGGCCTTTCCATTTCCTTCCTGTCGGTGGTCCCTTCCTCAGTCACGTGCTGACCGGTCAGCGTTGGAGTGTGCTGAGCGCCTGAGTCGGTGGCGCCTGGAGAGGGCCCTGGGTGTGCGGGAGGGCCTAACTGAATGTTCTCTTGACTTCCAGGGGTCTGGGAGGAGAGCTCATGAGGCAAGCAGGTAGGTGTGAGGGCGAGGCTGCAGCCCCTGGCCGTGGAGGGGACCTGCTCATGGCCTGACCCCGCTCCTCGGGCAGCAGCATCCCACTAGGCCTTCGGTGGCACAGGTGCTGGGTGGTCCCATGCTCTTGCTGGCTGGCATGTTGGTGACAGGTGCTGCCCAGCTCCGCTGAGCTGCCCCCGGGCGCAGCTTGCTCCTAGCTTGGGTGGTGGTGGCCAGTGGTGGTGGCCAGGGGAGGACGTGGGGAGCTGAGGGCTGCTCTCAGGTTTGCAGCCGGCGTTCTTTTCTTGGGTCCAGTGTTCATTTAAGTGTGGCCGTAGAGCAGGGGTGAGTTTTAGGCCAGTTTGGAGGTCTGCAGGGAGCTCATGGAACACACTACAGGACCATCTGTTTCCTGAAGCCCGGGTGCTTAC
Organism: Ictidomys tridecemlineatus; assembly: GCF_052094955.1. Taxonomy (NCBI): domain Eukaryota; kingdom Metazoa; phylum Chordata; class Mammalia; order Rodentia; family Sciuridae; genus Ictidomys; species Ictidomys tridecemlineatus. The sequence continues at coordinate 354,293 of NC_135479.1, read as the reverse complement.
TGGCTGACCTGGGCATGCTCCTGGTACTGATCCCCAGTGCCCTGTCCATCCTGGTCACCGAGGTGTGTGGGGAGCCACCGGGTGGGCTGGTGAGCAGGTGCCGGCGTCCCAGATGTGGCCCATGTTGGATTGCCGCTCTCGGCGTTGGATGGGTCTGAGCCCTCAGTGCCATCTTTAAGCTGCCTGCCGGCCTGGACGGTGGCCCAGGGCCGGCTCTGGCTGCCCTGGCCAAGAGGTTGCCCCCTGTAGCCTATGGTGGCCCCTCAGAGGCTATCGGGAAGGATTTGGGTTCTGCAGGCAGAAGGTGGGCTGATCACCTACGCAGGCTGCATTCCCAGGCAGGGCTGCTGTTGGTCCTGGGCATCATCTGGTGGGCAGTGGCAGGTTGTGCTTGCAGTCCGGTTGTAGGAGGGGACGGACATGGTGCTGTTGGCCCTGTGGGACCCAGCACCGGGGTGGGGCCCTGGCCCCAGTCTGGAGCTGAATAGCTAAGGTCCCAGGAGCAGTTTGAAAAGCGGTGCCTTCGTCGGGCACAGCGACCCACGCCATGCCCGGTGCTGACTGCTGCTGCCCATGGGAGCTTCTGGCTTCTTGGTCTCCAAGTGAAATCACAGCGGGTCTGCGGGGTGATATGCATGTTCACTGCCCTGCGCCGATTGCAGGGTGGAGAACCGGTCGCACCCAGGTCCCTGTGGGTGCCTCAGACCAAAATTCCCCCAGGGAGGCCGAGGGGAGCTGGTGTGGAGCAGAGTAAGGAGGCTGGCTCAGCGACTGGTTACGGCCCGGCCTGCCCTGGGAGCCGTGAGGGCATAGACCAAAACCCATTTTGGGGTGGGAGGAGCTCAGGAGGTGGCAGGAGAGAAGAGCAGCGAGACCTAGCTTCCTGAGACCAGAGTCTGCGTTCTGAGCTGCTTCTGGATGCTCAAGTCCGGGTGAGGGGCTCTGCCTGCCAGAGGCCAGTGCAGTTGGGCAGTGAGCTGTGTTGTCCTTGGCAAGACATGTTTTGGGTGGAGAGTTGAGTAGCAACCCCATACTGTGTCCATCCAGCACCCTCAGCTGTCTCCCACGGGTCACTGCCCAGCCTGGTGTGAGTGAGCCGGACCTGCTCTGCTCCTGCGTCGGTCCTTTAGGTGGTGCCTCACCTTTGACTCCATTGGTGCTCCTGGCCTCGGCCTCCCGTGTCTCTGCAGAGACACCGTGGGGTGCTCACCACCCGCCCTGCGTGCCTCTCAGCTGGGGAGTGTGCACCCCTGAGGAGCTCCACTTCTGTCTTGGAGATGGTTCTAGCTCAGGAGGGTCAGGTGCCTGGCACTGCTCCGGTCACTGCTGACGGCCTTACCACTGGAGTCCTCTGAACTGTGTGTCCACCCGAGCTTGTGCCCTGGGGGGGCCGTGTTGGGGTGCAGAATAGCTGCCTCCCGCTTGTGGAGCGCGCTGGTGCGGCTGGGTTCCCAGCACACACATCCCTCCCTGGGAGCCCCGAGATGGTGTGCCCAGCCACCCAGCTGAGAGGTCACTGTGGCCTCCGGGGGCTCCCCAGTGGGTGGGGAGCTCTGTGCACTGCGTGACCGGGTAGAGGACAGTCGGGCTGGGGTTTGGGCAGGTGACGCAGCTCTGTGCTCCTTTCTAGTGTGTGTTTTGGTGGAGAAGCTGTCGCTTTCCCGAATGCCCTTCAGAGGTGACTCTGTGGTCGGTGAGTGCCTTTCTCCCCAACGGGAGGCGTGGCTGCTTCAGGTCGCAGTGAGGAGGGGCGGGGACGCGTGTCCAAGGGCCGCAGTGGGAAGGTTCTGATTCTGGAGTCCCTGTCTCGAACTCGTGCCCGCTCTGCCACCCCCATGGACTGGGGGCCACCGCCAGGTGCCTCCTGGGGCTCCTGGCCTGGCCCTGGCTGGCAGGCTGGGCAGTCCTGGTTTCCAGCTGTTTTTCTGGCTGAATAGAAAAGCGTTGGCTGCCCCAGCTCCCTGCGTGTAGTTGGGCTGAGTGCTTAGGTTTGTGTGGGTGGCGGTTCCTGGAGGAAGAGACACGAGGCACCTGCAGCCTCGCTGGCCAGGGCAGGGTTCCCAGGTGGAGTCCCCTGTTCCACAGCCTGGGGCGGGGGCCTCTGCAGCCTGCAGGTCACTGCAGGGGCTTGGGCTCCTCCCAGACCCCATCTCCCAAGGACGTGGCTCGTGGGTGCAGCTGCTCACAGGTCACCGGTATCTGTGGCCTCCACAGGTGGCTGGCAGTGGCTGATCGATGACACCCTGAGAAGTCTTCACCTCGTGTCCAGCCAGGCCAGACAGCAGATCAAGGTAGCTGGCCAGGCCCGCGCCCTGCAGGGGAGGCAGCGCGAGTCATTGCGCGGAGGTGTTCTGGTGTGAGGGGGACGCACCTGTCGCCAGGCTTGGGGTTCCAGTGCTCTCTGTGTCACTTACGGCAAGACGTGGAATGTGGCTGTTAGCGACCAGAACGCCATCTTTTTCTTGGTGTTTCTGTCCCTGCTGATGACACTTGCCTTCAAAAATTGTCCTGGGCCCGACAGTAACTGCTCGGGTGGCTCCTGCCTTCGGTGGGCTGTGTAGTTTAGGTGTGGCGACTGCTTAGGGTGCCCGTGTGCGGACCTGCCAGAGGGTTTTGTGGAGCGTGTCTGCGTCCCAGCCGTGTCCTAGGGCAGGGCCGTGGGTGTGTGGCTGGCGAGCTCTTGTTACTGAGATGGGAGTGGGCTGTGGCTGTCCCTTGTGACCGCAGCCTCCCTGTGTCCAACATGGCTAGCAGGATGCACCTGTTTTCTCTTGTTCCTTAAACGACTGTGGGGTTGAGAGCTGCAGCTCACTGTGCCTCAGTGCTGTCTGCAGTAGTCAGGTGCTGGTGGACTCTGGTGGGCGCTCCGTGGCCACCCACCCAGCCTGTGTTCCGGGTGGCTTGACCGTCCTGCATGGCAGCCCCTGACGGCCCTGGCGCTGGTTTCTGAGGGGCTCGTGCAGCACAGCTGGGTCCCCTGGCCCAGCACCCCTCCTGTTCTGACGTCCAGCCCGGCTCTCCTGGGAAGGGGTCCACACCTGCGTCTCTGCGGCTGGGAGGGACGACGCTGGGTGAGCCGTGGGAGACGCGGACTGGCTTGTGTGCAGGAAGCAGCTGCGTCTTCCACTCAGCCGGAGAAGCACTGGCCATGAGCAGCAGGCTGCGGCAGCCAGGGGCCCTGTGGGCTTTGCACAGCCCTGTGCCTGGACACTGTGGAGAGGGCTGCTCAGGCGGGGCCTGTCTGTTCTAGGAGGCCGCGGTCACAGCCCTGGCCGCTCTCTGCTGTGAATACTACGTGAAGGAGCCAGGCGAGGCCTGTCCTGAAGCTCAGGGTAAGTGGCCGGAGGCCCCAGGCAGCGCTCCCTCCCCTCCCCTGCCGCCTGTCACCTCCTGTCCCTCACAGAGCTGCGTGTTCACTCTGTGCTCCCTCTTGGCCAGCACTTCTGTGCTCTCCCAGCCCGCTCGCGGGGCATCTCTGGGACGGCGCCTCAGCCCTGGGTGTGCTGCCGCCTCTGAAGGAACCCTCGCGCCTGTGAGGGGCGTCCTTCCCGCAGAGCATCTCTGTTCCTAGCAAATAGAAAGGGAGAGTCACGGCCCCTGGGCCGTGCTCACAGCCCTCCTGACGGCCTTCCTGCCTGCCTCCTGGCCTCAGGCGCTCTCAAGCCTTGAGGCCACCTGTGGGACACCGGCCTGTTGAAGGTGGAGCTCGCGTCCTCACGCTCCTTCCTCCTGCAGAGGCGCTGATCCCGCAGTACCTGGCGGAGCTGCGCGGCCCCGAGGAGATGGCCCGCTGCGGCTTCTCCTCGGCCCTCGGCGCCCTCCCAGCCTTCCTCCTGAGAGGCCAGCTGCAGCAGGTGAGACCACCAAGCAGGAGTGGGAGGCGGCCATGGCACAGGGCCTGCTGCCAGGGCAGGCAGGGCTGGGTGGGGGCAGAGGCTGCCCTGCCTCTGGGAAGCGCAGGTGGCTCGGGGGGCTCTGCTTCCTTTGGGGATCTCACCACACCTCAAGGCGGTGGCAGCCTGTGTGGCGTGGAGCCGGGCTCTGCCCTGTTAGGGTGCTGGGCTCGCTGGCTCCCCGTTCAGCCCCCAGGATCTCTCAGGCAGAAAGGCCCAGGTGCCTCCGATGCCTGCCCCGGGCTGTTGCCAGACCTTTGCCCCAGGCTCCGGTGCTGGCCATCCCCCTCAGTGTCCTCTTCCCTCATGTGGTCACGTGGCTCCTCCCAACACCCGGCCTAGTCCTCTCCCTGGGAGGGTCCGAGCATGGGTGCAGGTTCAGCCTGCCCCAGCGGCCTCAGCCCGCACAACTCGTGCACTTCCTACCCAGGTGACACACCTGCTGGCTCCTATGTCCCATCCCCACACCCCCCAGGGCCATGTGTCCGTGCCCACCTGCCGTGCTCCCTCCTGCGCGCCCTGGGGCCCAAGCTTCAGCGGCCTCTCTACCTGCAGGACAAGCCCTGTCACTGCCACATGCTAGAGCCTCATCCTGGGGTCCCTCTGACCTGGAGACGGAAGCAGGTGTTAGGCCTGAATTGGCACCGGGTGGGTGAGGTTCAGCCGCAGGAGCCAGCCGCTGCACCTTCTCAGTCCCAGGCTGGAGCAGCAGAGACCGTGCCAGGCCGTGGAGGCCATGTGGTGGCCAGGGTCAGGGCTTGGCAGCTGGGAGAGCTGGGGGCGCCCTCGCGTTCTTCCTAAGCTGAGCTGAGAGGGTCGAGTCTCCCAGCTGCGCGGGAGGCGGTCCTGCTGCGGCCACCCCTCCCCGGCCGGCCGTTGGCCTTGGAGGCCATGCGTTGTGGCTGAGGCTTCTGTTGCCCTCAGGTGCTCACGGGCCTGATGGCAGTCACCCGCTCCTCTCCCAAGGACGTGAGCTTTGCCGAGGCCAGGAGGGACGGTTTGAAGGCCATCGCGAGGTGAGCCGCAGACCAGCAGCCAGGCGGACGTGCTGGGGACCTGGGTCTGCTCAGGCCTCACCTCTGGCTTCCTGAGTTCTTCCCCTGCAGAGCACATTTCCAGCTCTGGGGGCCAGGGACGGCTGAGTGCTGCCCAGCCGCGGTGTTGCTGGGCCATCCTGCAGTCAGCCTCCATCTGGGAGCTGGGGACTGAGCCCAGGCCAGTGTCTGTGACCAGATCGTGGCCCCTCAGGGCTGTGGGGCACTGGCCTGGCAGGCGCCGGGCCTGGGATCGCCCCCAGCACAGAGCACCTCAGGAAGGCGGGGAGTGGGATTGGCGCTGCTCCAGGCCACAGCTTGAGGCTGCTGTGCCTGCCTTCCCTCTGTCCTCCACAGCTGTGGACCCGTGTCCCCTCCGATGCTGAGCCAGGGTGGGCAGTGGGAAGACGGTGGTCCAGCCTCACGGCTGAGGCCTCTCTGCGCTGTCGGCTCGGGAAGGCTCATCAGGCCACTGTCCGGGAAGGACTGGGCCACAGCTCTCGTGGGCACATGGCTGGTCTTCATTTCAGAATTTGCCAGACCGTCGGTGTGAAAGCAGAGGGGCCCCCCGATGAAGCTGTGTGCAGAGAGAACGTCGCCCAGGTGTACAGCGCACTCCTGGACTGCATGGGCGACTACACCACAGACAGCCGGGGCGACGTGGGGTCCTGGTAAGGGGGCCTGCCTTGTGGTCTCTTGTCCCTTCTCCCCCTGACACAGTGCTGCGTCCCACGCTGGCACCCCTTGGGTGTCTCCTGCTCCTGGTGACGTTCATCCCAGCCTAGCTCCTAGCTGGAGGTGCAGAAACAGGAGTGCCACCATCCTGTTGAGAAAGGACCCCACGTGGCCTCAGGAGGGGCCCTGTCCTGGGCTGCTGGCCGTGGCAGGACGTGGAGTTACAGATGTGCCATCGTGGGAGAAGCTCCCACAGGGCATCGCTGACCAAGGAAGCCCTGTCGTGTCCGTGGCTGTGTGAACTGGCCGAAGGGCGTCTGCTCCTGGTGAGCCAAGCGCTGTCTCGCCGCTGTGCCCGGAGCCGGTGAGCTGTGCTGGTCTGTTGGGTGCCAGGCGCAGCAGAGGTCCCAGCCTGGCACCGTGAGGGCCGTGGCCCTGTCTTTGGCCCGTTGCCGCCCTTGCTCACTCGGCTCTGCTCACTGACAGGTGTCCCCTGGGCCGCGTGGATGCAGCTGGGGGCCTGACCCTGGTGTGCGTCGTGCTGCGTCCTCACTGCTCAGATCCTAGTTGGGGTCTCCCCGTTTTCTGCTGGTTCTCCCTGCCGCTCGAGCACATCTCCCCCTGGGTGACTGCTGGGCACTGCCCTTGGGCCCTTCCCCCACAGGGTTTTCGGAAGGGCCTGGCGTGAGCCCTCTTGGATGTGGGCAGGCCTCCCTACACTGGCCTGCACAGGGTCTGGGTCCTCCCAGACGTGGGGGTCGGGAGGCTGGCCAGGGTCCTCCGGGTATGGCTGCAGTGTGGCAGTGCCTGGGCAGCAGGGCAGGTAGGCACTTTGGCAAATGTGGTGTGCCCTGCAGTCTGACCCCTGAGCGGTACCTTCTCCTGTGAGGTGGGGTCTGCCCCTGCTGGCTCTCCTGGGCAGTGTCAGGCCTCCCGGAGGCCATGTGTGCTGCGGGGACCTGGCTGCATGCCATCCGTAGTGGATGGCCCTGGCCGTAGCAGAGACCAGGCAGTGTCCTGCACAGAGCTGGGCCCCTCTCTGAGGCCCCTCCAGGTCTTACTCTGGGTGACTGGGCTCCTCCCTGCAGTGTGAACCAGAAGAAGGACCACTTCTACCTGGTCCCCCCGGATAAGACCCCTGCCTCTTGAGAGTCTGGCCTGTTTGACAGCAGCTTTGAGGGCTGAGAAGAAGGGGGGGTCTTGGGTTCTCTGGGGGCCGCTGTGGCTGCTTTCCAGCAAAGCAGAAGGGATGAAGGCTTCCCCTTCCCTGGGCCTTCCCTGGCGGTTGTGGCGTGGCCTCCAGGGCCCACTCCTGCAGCCACACCTGCTGGCCTGGGCCTCTCACAGCTGCGAGCCCCTCCCTCCTAGTCCCCCTTGCGCACTGCTGCGGCCAGCGCCCCAGTCCTCCTCAGTGGTCTGTCTGTAACCCGCCTCCGCCTTCCTCGTTTTAGCGCCGTGTTTTCAAGTGTTTCTCATAGTTTTCAACTGACTCCTTGGGCCCAGAGCCACGTTGCCAGGGCTTTCTCCAGGCAGGCCACGTGGAGTGCGCGGCCTCCGTGACAAAGGCTCACTTGTGCCCTGGCTCCCAGGTGCAGCCTGGGAGGCCCTGCGCTTCACCAGGTCCCTCCCTGGGCCCGTGGGCTGGGGGGCTCCTCCTGGCCTCACCTGGGCCTCGCGGCTCAGGGGTAGGGGTGGGTGGAGGAAGCACAAAGGTCACCCGCCCAGTGTCCCCAGTGTCCCCCAGCACACCTCGCACCCCCCACCCCTCCAGCAAACAGGGGCCAGGTGGGCGCCACTCTGCTCAGGGGGCGGGAGGCCCCCATGTTGGGAAGGAGGGCCGTTGTCCGGAAGCAGGTCAGCAGGCTCCTCTGCAGGGCGTGCCTGCCACAAGCCGGCTGGGCGGGTCCTGTCTGTCCTCACATGCGAGAGACAGACCCCATCTTGTGGTGCCGTGTGCCCCTGAAGCGGGTGTCGCAGTCTCTGAGATTCCCGATTCAGGCCCCGAGGGGCTGTCGGCCTCGTGGTTTCCCTGTGTCTCAGGACCTTCCTTCCGGAAGAGCCTCGGGGGCTGCCAGAGGCCTGGTGAGTGCAGCTGGAGCCGCGGGGCTGGAGCCCAGTTGTACCTCACCTTCCTGGGTCTCTCTGTCCTGCAGGGTCCGCGAGGCCGCCATGACCAGCCTGATGGAGCTGACGCTTCTCCTAGCGCGAACTCAGCCTTCGCTGATTGACGCCCACGTGTGAGTGGCCAGGGGCGACTGGGGCCGCCCGTGGGGCAGGCACCTTCTCCTCAGATCCCATCTAGGTCCCTGTCCCGACCTCTGCAGCCTGTGGCTCTTGTCCAGGGCCACTTCTCCCTGGTCCCCCCAGGACAGACCCTGCCTCTTGAGAGTCTGGCCTGTTTGACAGCAGCTCTGAGGGCTGAGGCAGGTGCCTCTGGCTTAGGAGCCCTGCAGTTGTCGCCCCCCTGCCAGGACAGGCCCGTCAACTCAGCCCTGGCCCAGGGATTCCTGGTGGGGGGCTGTTCTGCCCCCATCCCGCCCTCTCCCCACCCTCCTCGCCCACGGCCCACCCTGTAGCCCCCTTTGGTTCCCTCTGCCCAGTAGCCCCTGTGGCATTCAGGGCTGGCGTGGTCTGTCCTGTGCGGCTGTGCTGACGGGCCCTCGGTTGGCAGGTGTGAGCGCCTCATGTGCTGCGTGGCCCAGCAGGCCAGCGAGAAGATCGACCGGTTCCGCGCCCACGCCTGCAGCGTGTTCGTGACGCTCCTGCACTTCGACAGCCCTCCCGTGCCCCATGTGCCTCACAGACAGGAGCTGGAGAGGCTGCTCCCCAGGTACTGGAGGACGCGGGCCCGGGGGGGGGGGGGTGAGCCTGGCCTCAAGGAGCTGCTCTCCTGCAGGTCCGACGTGGCCTCCGTGAACTGGAACGCGCCTTCCCAGGCCTTCCCCCACATCACCCAGCTGCTGGCGCTGCCCACCTACCGCTACCACGTCCTGCTGGGGCTGGCCGTGTCGGTGGGAGGCCTGACCGAGTCCACGGTGAGCGGCGGGAGACGGCTCCTCTGGGACCCGGGCCAATGCTGCCTTCTCTGCTGTGGCTCTGGGGACGGTGTGCTCCGGAGCAGGCGACCAGCTCTGTGCTGAGCCTGGGGCTGGTGGCCTTGGCCACCAAGGCAGATTCTGGAGAACCGCCCCACCTGGTGAAGGGGGAGTGGTGTCACGTGGAAGTGGCCAGGCTGTCACCACCTCTGGTGTAGCTCGGGGCCCACTGTCATGTGGCTCTGCCACGGGCACCCGGATGCCTTAGTGGCCTCTGGTGGCCTTGGCTGGCCTGGTGTGCTTCTGTAAAACGCAGGAGTGGTTTACAGCTTGGCGCTGGTGTGTAGCTGGGTGTCCTTCCCACGGGAGGGGTGGCTGGTCTCGACCCTCCCTGGGAAATCTGGCATGAGCCTAGTTCAGAGGACGTGGAAGGGCCTCTGCCCAACCTGGCTGCCGCAGGCCCGCCCCTCCCGCTCCAGACATGCCCACGCGCAGCCGCCACTCCAGGGGAGACCTTAAAACCAGTTGCAGAAACTTGTTCGCTGCAGGAGACCTCTTGCATGTCCCAGGGCCCACATGGCCCTGTCACCACACTGTGGTCACACTTCAGACAGCCTGGCCAGCACCCCCAGGGTCCAGACTCCCCAAGTGGGTCGGGGACACTGCGCTTGGCGAGTCACACACGCTGCTGCTCATCCTGTGGTGTGTTCCCCTCCTGGGTCTGGCTGATGCCTTGCCACCCGAGGGGTCGCGTCCCCACAGGCTGTCCACCTCCACCATGCCAGAAGGCTCAGCTGGCAGCCCGGGGCCTCCTTACTCACCTGCTGTCCTCTGCTCCGCTCGGGGACAGTCCCGCTGGCCCTGGGTCTGCCTCGGGGACCTGTCTCTGATGTGTACACGCGGTGACCTGGGCTCCCAGGGCCTGTGGCTGCGCTGTGGACTCATGCCGCCGGTGCTGAAAGCCTAAGCACGTCAGGGTGGCCGAGCTGTGCTGTCCACAGGGCCTGTCCTGGACGTGTGCACAGTGGCCCACGCCCAGGGCCACAGTAAGCCTCCACAGGACCCGGACGTCTCTGGTGGAGTTGCCTCGATGGTTGGCACCGTCTGCGTTCACTGCTACACGGCCAGCCTGCGTGGCAGGTGGACCTGGCCATGCTGCCTGACACCCTTTCCATCTTGCAGGTCAGGTATTCCACGCAGAGCCTCTTGGAGTACATGAAGGGGATTCAGAAGGATCCCGAGGCTTTGGGGAGCTTCAGTAAAACCCTGCTGCAGGTCTTCGAGAATAACCTCCTGAACGACCGGTGAGTGGCACCCTGTCCAACCTGCTTCCACAGGGCCAGGGCCTCCTGGGCCCATCTGGTCTCCAAGCCCTAACCCCACAGTTTGGGCAGGGAAGTGACCACTTTTGTGTGCATTGAAGTAAAGGTAACTGAAGCAAAGTGCTGGGTGACATGGAACATGCCCAGGGCGCTCCCGTGACAGCTCCCTACCATGGGGAGTCCCGGCAAGGCTTCTTCCTGTAAGCAGCTGGTCCTAGCTTTCCGGCAGTGGCCTTTGCATAGGCAAGGGGAGGCCCCGTACCCCTTGACCTCAGGGTGGCAATGCTCTGTGGCTGGGGAAGCCTCCAGGCCTCGCCCGCAGATTCAGCAGTTGGCCTCCCTGCCTCCTGTTTGTGGATGGCCCTGTAGGGTGCAAGGTGCAAGAGGCAACCGGCCTGTGGCTGCAGAGCCCCCTCCTCAGGTTTTTCTGCCCTCAGAGTCCGCAGGCACAGAAGCTGAGCTTGTGCTTTGTGTTTTGTTGGAATGGAACCAGGAGGACCTGCCTGTAGTTACCGAGGGGCTCCCACTCCTCGATTCTAGGCTTCCATGGCATCGTGCTGGCTTGAAGATAGCCGCTGCGGGCACACGGGGACGGGTGGCTTGCAGCCCCCTCCCGGGCAGAAGCAGCGTAGGGCTGGTTGTGTGGTGCGTGCTGCCGGCCGTGTTCCAGGGCGGTGTGCAGCGTCCTGGGCCTGTGAGGCCCTGTTGCTCCCTGCCCCGCAGAACCTGGACCTGGGCAGCTGCCGGCACAGGGTGCGGTCGGCCTGCGTGGGAAGCCTCCGTCTGTCTGGTGTTCTCTTTGCTGTGGCTTCTTGAGAGGCCTCTGGTAGCAGAAGCCTCCAGCTCCGCTGTCCTCTCAGCCTCGGGCCAGCACCTGAGGCCTGCTCCCAGGTCTCAGACTGGTGTTCCCTTCCAGAAGCTTCTGCGGAGGGGTCACGTTTGCCTGTGGTCCATTTTGAGTCAGTTTTGCACCTGGGCAGTGTGTGGACGGTGCTCGTCTTGCCCTAGATGTCTGGTTGCCCGCCCGCTCTGCTGTGTCTCTCTGCCCCTGACCACACACAGCCTGGGTCCCTTCTGGCTGGAGCAGGCGCCTCGGGACTTGAGTGTTGTCTGCTGGCTCGGCTGCCCGTTGTTCAAGAGGAGCAGTCGTTCAGCTCCGTCCGCCCTCTCTGCGCCTGGCACCTGCATCTCCCCGTGAATTCTCGTGGCCTGTGGGGTTCTGGGGTGTGGCACCAGAATTTTGACCAGTGGTTCTGCCTCCCCACAGGGTACCCTGCCTGCAGCCCCTGCCTGGGCCTCGGCAGCCCTCCCTGACAGCCATCCTCTCCCCACAGGGTGTCGGTGGCACTGCTGAAGATGCTGGACCAGGTGCTGGCCAACGGGTGCTTCGACATCTTCGCCACAGAGGAGAAGTGAGTGCGCTGCTCGTGGCCTCCTGGCTGGGCCACTCACCAGCCTTCTGCTGTGGCCTTGCATGTGTGGCCTCCTGCCTCAGCCTCACGAGCAGCCAGGGTCACAGGCTGCCACTGCCCCTGGGTGGCTCAGGATCCAGGCAGTCACCTTCCAGGGTGGACATGGTCAGCAAGCATGAGGAGGGTGTGGCTGGCGTTGGTTTCGCCTCACTGCACAGCGGGTTGCTGGGTGGCACGTGAGTGGGGACTTCAGGTGACAGCAGCCTCTCGCCCTCCACTGCCCTCCCCAGGTCAGCAGAGTGTGCAGCAGGGCGGCCCAGGGCAGAGAGGCGGGCCCAGGGGACCCAGGAGGCAGAGCCCCAGGGGAAACCCTCAGGGCACCAGGAGCTTGTGAGCCCCTGGGGTTGCCAGAGATGACCCCAGCTGGCCATAGGTCAGGACAGCCCTGATGGAGGACGTGGAGTGCCTGTGGTTGGAGGTTCTGCACAGGGACACAGCAGAGCCCCAGGAGAGGTGGGGTCAGGGGAGGTATCCCAGAGGGACAGCTCTCAGTTCCCAGGGGGCACTTCAGTGGGCTGAGGCTGTGTTGGAAGGAGTGGTTAGGGTGGTGGGCAGTGCTGTTCACAGGGCCAGCAGGATTCCTGGACCAGGCTGGCCCTGAAGGGCAGTGGCCTGGAGCTGGGCTCACTGGGCAGTATTCGGGCCTCCCTCTGCTGGGGACACCCTGAGGGCCTGGCTCTGGGCTGGTGCCTGGGCAGGATCTGCCATGGCGGTGGTCACTGGGTCAGCGGCCACGCCCCGACCATGTACAGGAGCACCATGGCAGCAGCAGTTTGCTGGGGCAGGTGGGCGTCCTCGTGCCTGCACCTGGCAGAGAGAGCCAGCTCTGCTGCCTGGCTCCAAGGCTGCCTTGGCACGCGGCTCGTGCCCCGGGTCCCTCCAGAGTGCCCTGTTGTCTTGCAGCCACCCCTTCTGCGTGAAGTTGCTCGCGCTGTGTAAGGAAGAGATCAGGAAGTCGAAGGACGTCCAGAAGCTTCTGTCGAGCATCGCAGTGTGAGTCCTCAGATCTGGCCAGGGACGGCGGTGGGAGAGCGTGGTGCTGCAGGTGGCCGGGCCATCCAGGCTCGGGCTCAGTGGTCTGAAGCAGCCAGAAGGCAGGCTGCCTGTGCTGTGGTCAGCAGGGCGGTCGCGGGTCCTGCCAGAGTGGGTGGGCCTCAGCTGCCCCCTGGGCTCTCACAGGCTCTGCGGGATGGTGCAGTTCTGTGGTGACGTGAGGAAGAAGGTCCTCCTGCAGCTGTCCCTCCTGCTGTGCCACCCGTTCCCCGTGGTGAGTGTCGGCCCGTCCCGTTCTCTGCCTGTGGACCCAGACGTTGGCCTTGGGGATGAGCGCTGGCTCTGACCTCAGGGAGAGGGCTTAGAATGGAGGCACCCTCAGGCGCCACCATGAGTCCAGTGACTCGGGGCCCAGGGAGGAGGTGCTCCAGTTTAAGGCCAGCTGGGGCTCTGAGCAGGACCCTGTCTCCAAGGGGGGCTGGAGATGTAGCCCCAGTGGTGAGCATTTGCCTACCCATGCACGGCCCTGGGCCATCCCCAGCACCACAGGAAGAAGAGATGCAAAACAGAGGAAAGGTCAGTGGCGTGGACAAAGGGGAGGGAGGAGGGACGGGAAAGGGAAGAACAGGAATGATTCCCACTGGACCTTCGCACACACGCAAGAGCATGCCACAGAGGGTCCCACACCAGGTGTGTCTGTGGGATGCTCATTAAAAAAATCATATGTAAAAATACACACGTAAACACATCAGAGGTCAGCAGAGGAGGGGAGTGCGGGACTGGGTCAGTGTGAATCATCTTCCCTACTTTTGTGATTCTGTCCAAATGTGGCTCAGTGGTAGAGCACTTGCCCCGCACGTGCGAGGCCCTGGGTTCAATCCTAGCACCACATAAAAATCAACCAATCAATGTCCAGCTACAACTAAAAAAGACAGGTGGGTCGTGCCAGGGCTCTGCTGGAGGAGACAGCGGCCAGGCTGCCCTGCGCCGGGCTCTGGCCTGCGCCGGGCTCGGCGGCCGGGGTCTCTGTGCACCAGGCTCCCTGGCCGCGTGGTGCCTCCTCCCTCTGACCTGCACCCTCCCCGCCCAGATCCGGAAGGCCACAGCGAGCCGGGTCTACGAGATGGTGCTCACCTACAGCGACGTGGTGGCTGCGGACGTCCTGGACGAGGTCATGGCCGTGCTCAGTGACACAGCCTGGTGAGCGCCTCCTCCCTCCTGCCCCGCGTCCCCTGCCTCCCTCCAACCTCGACAGGACGCTCCTGGGACTCAGGTGGCAGAGGGTCTCTGTGAGCTTGTTCCTCCCAGCTACACTTCCTTGTGGGGTTGGGGGTCGCTGAGGCCTTGCTGGTGGGCGTCTGGCCGTCTCTCTGCCTGTCCCTGGGCCTGCTGGGCACTGCACTGCACCTCCCATGTGCCTGTGTGGAGGGCTCTGGGCGCTGGGAGTTGGGAACCACGGGGGATGCCACTGCTGGTCAGGTGGCCTCAGCACCCACCCGGCTCCTGCAGGGGCCCACAGACTGCTTCAGGTCTGACAGGACAGACCTCTAAGGACCTGCCCCAGTCAGAGGGGCAGGGCCTGGGTGCCACTCCACAGTGGGCTCTTGCTATGGCTGACTTCTTAAAAACACCACGGCACGTTTGGGTCAGGGTCTCAGCAGCTTGAGGAAGGACAGGGAAGAGGAGTGGCTAAGGCTGCTCCTGTCTGGCCCAGGGAGAGCTTGTGAAATGTTCCAGGGGATTTGAAATAACTCACTTCGTCGCCGAGGAGCACCCCGACGTTCCTGCACAGTGTGGCTGAGCGTCACGTGCAGGAAACAGCTGGATTCAGACACAGCTTAACCGTCCTGGGGACAGAACCTGTGTCCTCACCCGCCTCCGTGTGACCCTGGTCTGGGCGGGAGGTGGCCTGGGGCTGAGCAGAGCCTGCTTGTGTGGGCGCCTTTCCTGCCGCCGGCTGCGGCCACGACCCCCTGGGTGGCTGTTCCAGGGTGGGTGTCTTTTCCTGATCTCCACTTGGCCCAAGGTGGACCTGTGTGCCCGTGGCCAGGGCTCAGGGCTGCCTCTCCTCTGCAGGGACGCAGCCCTCCCGGTCGTGAGAGAGCAGCGGAACCGCCTCTGTGACCTCCTTGGTGTGCCCAGACCCCAGCTCGTCCCCAAGGTGAGCCCTCTCTCACCTCCCACCACCTTGGGGACGCAGCACTGTGCTGCCCGTCACCCCGAGCCCTCCACTCCAGGGTGTTCAAGTCTTCCACACGGCCCACCCTGCCTGGCCCTGCTGACGTGCTGCCGTGGCCTCCCACAGGACGTCCTGTGTCCTCGTCCAGTCTGAGCCACACAGGCCTGCTGTGGTGGTGCCAGGTCTCAGGGCTCGCCTCTGTGGGGGCCGCCTCCCTGGACGTCTGCCCTTCGGGGTTTCTCGGGCCCCTCCTGGCTCTGCAGTGCTGCGCTGGGCCGCACACCCCGCTCCTGCTCGCTGTGCTCCCCGGCCTGCTGTGGTGCGTCTCCAGGCTCTGCTCCCTGGGGCAGCGGGGCCATGGGAGGTTCCAGGAGGCCCCAGGATCATAAGTTCAAGACCAGCCTGGGAACTTAGGCCCTGTCTTGGAATAAACCGTAAAAAAGGCTGAGGACACGGCTCGTGGCGAAGCAGCCCAGGGCTCAGTCCTAGGACGAAGAAAGCCCAAACCTCTTGGATCCCCTTTCCCAGCCGCGAGGCTGTCTGGCTGGGGGGCTGGGGGCTGAGGTGAGGTCAGCCCTGGCCTGCAGCCTGCGTCTCGGTGTTGCTGGGCGCGGCTGCTGTGTCTCCTGCTCTGGGATCTCTGCGTGGACGGTCCTTCCCACTGCCTCGCCCAGGTGTGGTTTCCACCCTGGCGTCTTCTGCTTCTGAGTTCCCTTGGCCCGCTGCCTGCTCTCCCTCCCAGCCTGACCACCCATGTCCCTGTGCGTCCGTCTGTCCACACTCTGCCATGCCCCGTGGGTCTCCTGAGCAGACCATGCCACTCTGCAACTGGCACCGTCCTGTTTGTTTCCGTTCTTGACTTGGGCTTCACGGGCTCGGGGGCCCTTGGTCTCTGTGGACTCCAGACCTTCACGATTGCTGCACCTGGCAGCTCCATGAAGAGCAGGAGTGGGACCCCCAGGCTGAGACCGATCCTCACCCCAGCGCCCACCTCGCCTCAGCAGTGGGTACAGGCGCAGAGCTGGTCTCAGCCAGGGCTCTGGCGCCCCCCACAGCAGCGCCAGGCAGTCATCTCAGGTCGCTGACGGCCGAGCCCTGCCACTTGCTTTCAACCGAGCTTTGATTGAGCAGATGGAGTGAGCCTGTGAGCCGGGCGCCTCCACGGGCTGTCTCAGGCCTTCGCTGTCGCGTGCTGTGACCGAGAGCTCCGTGGCCCTGCGACTCCTGCTTTGTCAGCCTGCGTGACCAGGCGTGTCCTTATGGAACCTTGACTTGTGAGGTCCACTACCCCTCGTTGTGCAGCCTCCATGTGTTCTTCATCTGGACAGTTAGTTCACGCTCTTCCTCTTCCAGTCCAGCTTAGACGTACCAGCTTAGTCCCGCTGTCCGCCCGCCATCTTGGTTTTCCATTGGACCTTCTGATCTGATGTCTCTCCTCTCGTCTGCGGACCCCCGTGCCCACCTGCACGGTCTCCAGCTCCTCTGTCTGTGCTCAGCCTGGAGACTGGACTCTCCCGACGCGTGGCAGGCTGAAGGGTCACCTGGGTTGTGGCATTGGCAGGCTGCCACCTGACCTGTCTTGTGGCTTCTCTGGACTTGGGTCTCCAGCTGCACAGGACCCTGCTTGGTGTTGGCTGCCCTGGCCGCCAGGCCCTCTCAGCCTCCCTGCTTCCTTCTCAGTGGCCTGTCTCTCTCAACACACTGGTGTTCTCTGTGTTACCCTTGTGGACACTTGTCCCCCATAAGGTCATCTTCCTCCCCTTCCTTCCCCGCTCGGGGCCCCAGCTGGAGCACTCTCAGGCACGCAGTGCCACACGGCCTGGCCTCCAAGTGGGCCTCGCAGGTACACAGGCCGTGCTGTGGCTGGTGCCTCCTGCCTTCTCACGTGCCAAGGCTGAGCCCAGTGCCAGCCTTCTGTGTCGAATGTGCCCTGCTGTTCCCTTCGTGCACACGTCAGCCTGGCCACTGCCTCGCTGTGGTGCAAGGCCATAGCAGCTGTCCTCCAGGGCTCAGGCTCAGGGTCTGGGGAAGTGGCACAGAGCATCTTCCTGTGGGAACCCAGCACAGGAAGTGTCTCCTGCCACCTGTTTTGTCCTCCAGAGGCCCGGGGTGGACGTGGAGAAGGGGCTGGACAGCCTGACACGGTGTGTCTCTCCTGCAGCCCGGTGCCTGTTGAACCAGTCCTGAGAGCCCTTGGGGCTGTGCAGTGGGGAGGAGCCGCCCATGGCACGTTGCTGCCCATCCACCGAGGGACGGCACCTGGGTCGCTGAAGCCGTCACCAGATGTGCTCTTCACGTGCGGCTGTGCCGGTGGCCTGGCTGCCTGCTTCTGCCTCCATGGAACAAGCCTGCTTCCCATAAAATCATGTACCAAGCCACTCCCCGTCTGTCTGTCTGTCTCTGAAAACGGGGGTTGTGGCTCCACCCACAGGGGCTCCCATGCACTCTGGAGACGGGGGCTGCGGCTGCACCCCAGAGGCTCCGTGCACTCTGGAGACGGGGGCTGCGGCTGCACCCCAGAGGCTCCGTGCACTCTGGAGACGGGGGCTGCGGCTGCACCCCAGAGGCTCCGTGCACTCTGGAGACGGGGGCTGTGGCTGCGGCTGCACCCCAGAGGCTCCGTGCACTCTGGAGACCGGGGCTGCGGCTGCACCCCAGAGGCTCCGTGCACTCTGGAGACGGGGGGCTGCGGCTGCACCCCAGAGGCTCCGTGCACTCTGGAGACGGGGGCTGCGGCTGCACCCCAGAGGCTCCGTGCACTCTGGAGACGGGGGCTGCGGCTGCACCCCAGAGGCTCCGTGCACTCTGGAGACGGGGGCTGTGGCTGCGGCTGCACCCCAGAGGCTCCGTGCACTCTGGAGACCGGGGCTGCGGCTGCACCCCAGAGGCTCCGTGCACTCTGGAGACGGGGCTGCGGCTGCACCCCAGAGGCTCCGTGCACTCTGGAGACGGGGGCTGCGGCTGCACCCCAGAGGCTCCGTGCACTCTGGAGACGGGGGCTGCGGCTGCACCCCAGAGGCTCCGTGCACTCTGGAGACGGGGGCTGTGGCTGCGGCTGCACCCCAGAGGCTCCGTGCACTCTGGAGACCGGGGCTGCGGCTGCACCCCAGAGGCTCCGTGCACTCTGGAGACGGGGGCTGTGGCTGCGGCTGCACCCCAGAGGCTCCGTGCACTCTGGAGACGGGGGCTGTGGCTGCACCCCAGAGATTTCTGTGCTCAGATGCTCTGGTGCAAGTGGCCGGCGAGTAGGGCCAAACTGCAGGGAGCAGGAGGCTGAGACTGGATGGGGTGGTGGGCGCAGAGTTGGAGGCACCTCACGTCAGGGTTGAGGCCTCCAGGAGCCCAGTTGCACCAGGCCACCGTTGTTGGTGTTGCTGTTTGCCACTGGACCTGTGGGTGGGGAGCTCCATGTCCTTATGCTCTAGCCCGCTGGGCCCTGGCTTTTACTCCTTCCCCACCTGACAGGTGCCTCCCTCCTGCTCTGGGGATTTCCATCCTGGACAAGGCCAGTCAAGGTCCCAGGAGGGCCCTATGACCAGGTCCAGCTGCATCCGTAAGGCCCTGCCATCCTGCCAGAGCACACCGCCCAAGGGGACAGTGACACACTGAAGCCCCGAGACAGTCACTTGCCCTTGGACCCATCAAAGACATAGCAGTTCCTTCTAGTCTGACTCTGCCACCCAAGGAAAGGGCATCACCCCGGGCAGCCAGCCCTGCTGTCCCAGACCCCAAGGCCCAGGCACTTACCCTCACCAGAGGCCCAGGGTCCCCTCCCCTGTGCAGCAGCAGTTTCTGGAGCCTTCCTGGGTCCAGGACACCCTCCTGTCATCCTCATGACAGCCATGTGGCCAGTGGCCAGTGGAGTGGGCAGTGGGCAGCATGCTGGTGTCTCAGGGAAGGGGCTCAGGAGGGCCTCTCCACAGGGCATATGTGAGCAGGAGTCCACATGGACATGTCCAGTGCAGAGAGGAGCACGTGCCTGACTCTGAGGTGGAGCCAGCCCTGAGTCCAAAGAGCAGCCAGAGCCAGCACGTTGGGCAGGAGGGCGGGCCAGCGGCACCCGCCTGTTCCAGCCGGAGAGCAACCGGATGCCAGGGCTCCTGCCAAGGTGTCCACTGTGAGGTTTGGTTTTGACAGGTGAGGGGACGGATTTGAGGCCCTGGGCCAGACAAGCCCCGTCCTCAGCTGTAGGTGGACACAGCGGGGTCTTCAGAGGAGCGGCAGTGCCTGCATGTGCTGCTGCTATGTGGTGCCGGGTGCACCCTCCCTGTGGGGCCTGCCCACCCCGAGCTCCACGCTGGACTGGGAAGCCGGCCGAACCCTCCTGAGCATGCTCCTGGGGCAGAGGGTGCCTGCAGACCTCAAGCAGGCCCAGTGCCACAGAGGAGGGTGGGCAGGAGACCAGGTGTCACTGGATGCTCTTGCAGGCTAGAGGCGGAAGCCTGGGGCGGCTGCCAGGCCCAGGCTGAGCGGGCACGCTGGAGAAGCAAGGCAGGGATCGAGGCCAGTGGTGGGGACAGGCCTCGGGAAGGGCTCTGAGGAGTGAAGGCCTGCCCCGCTGGGACTGGGATGTGTGTCCATCCGTGTGATGGGGTCTCAGGAGGCAATGCAGGGTTTCATCCTCTGAGGGGTGGAGTCAGATGTGGTGCATGGAGCTGAGACGCTGTGGGGAGAGCACGAGGCCACCCCGGGTCTGAGCAGTGACACCCGTGGAACCGGGCTCTGCAGCAAGCCGTGGGCACAGTGCGGCTTGTTCAAGGAGAGAGGAGGGCTGTGCAGCTACGCCAGGGGAGGTGGTTTTGAAGAATGAAATCCACAGACTCGGGCGAGGGCAAAGTAACGGTTTATTAGAGCCACAGGGAGAGAGCAGGGCTCCTGCAGGGCAGGTCTGTAGACCTGCAGAGAGGGCTCCTGGAGGGTGCCGTGGGCCAGGGGAGCTGGCCCCCAGCCCAGCCCTGCTGAGGCACTCGGTGTCCACCTGCCTGCACGCGCTCTTGGTCCACTCAGGCCTCCATGCCCCCCTTTGACTCGTGGGGGTCGGCCTGAGCTTGGTGAGGCCTGGCCCAAGTCTGGTTTCCAGACCTGCTGCACAGACGTGCCCTGGGGGCCAGCTCCCTGCCGGCCCACTTGAACCCTGTCTCCCACCTCAGCCGTGTGCTGGAGGCCCCTGGTGACACGGCTCTGCCTCCTGGTACCTGCCACAGCTGCAGGTCAGCTCAAGGCACCGGCGTCATCTCGGCTGCATAGAGCACCCTGTGCCGACGTGGGGCGCAGGGTGAGTGAGCACTGGGCCAGTGTGGACGCACAGCAGCGGAGCGCCAGGCTGGCTGCCAGGGGAGGCCGCGGGGAGGTGGCCAGTGTGCTGCAGTGGAGGGAGCAGGCACAGGACACTCTGCACCAGCACCGGGAAGGCAGGTGTGGTGACATGCGGGTGGGAGCCCAGGCCTGCCTGAGGGTGCAGGAGAGGCAGGCAGAGCCCCGGGGGGCACTCTGAGTCCACAGAGAGCCAGGCCAGTGCTGCTGACCCGTGCCCCTGATGGCCACAGTCCAGCGTCCACTTGTGTCCTGGAGTGCACGGCTGCAGTGAAGGTGAGGATGAGCTGGTGAGGGCATGGGAGTGAGCAGAGGCTGGCCTGGTGGACATGCCAGAACCCAGGCTGTGCGAGGGCTCCGGCCTCAGACGCCGGATGGCGCAGGGACACGGAGAGGTCAGTGACGCCCGACACACATCAGCCAAGTGCTGGACAGGCCTGAGGCCTGGAGTCCATCAGAGGCAGGCTGGTCGTCAGCAGCCAGGGGCAATGAGGTGACGTGCCAAGGAGGCCATGATTTGGTCCTGGAGCCTGAGTGGCGCTCCGCTCAGACCACACTAGGGCAGCGGCCACGGCCGTCAGCTGAAATACACAAAGTCCCGGCCCTCCTGCAGCTGCAGCGACCTGAGGTTCTCTTCAAACTCACCCCCGGTGAGGTCCTGTGGGGGAGCAGCAGGTGTGGCTCAGTCAGGCCTCCCCTGCTTCTTACAGACCCACCCACGGGTCTGTGTTGCCTGGACCTGCCTGATAGGTGGTCCACTGTGAACTTCTGCTCCTCTGCTAACAGGGGTGGGGCTCAAGGGAACCAAGGGCCAGGGAGGGAACTGCGGCTCTGCAGTGTGCTGGTCTTGCCCATCCCCATTAGGTGAGATTCTCTGGGGTGTCCTTGCCATCTGGTCTGGCCTTGCCCCCCAGGGGACTCGGCTGAGTCTGTCCTCCCTGCCCTAGTCATCCAGACCTGCCTTCCCACGTGACCCCATCCCAGGAGCGTCACCCCCCCCCAGCCCTTCCTGCTGATCTGCCCCAGCCCATCCCAACAACAGGGCAGGGGCCACAACCCGGGGTCCCCCCTCCATGCCTCCCGTCTCAGGCATGGGAGCCCCCACAGGGCAGCTGGCTGGAGAACCTGCTCCTGTCCTCGGCCTGGTGCAGAGGGCCTGGTGACCTGCAGTGAGCCGGGGACCCTGGCTTCAGAGCCTTCCCCAAGCTGCCTGTGTCTGGCCTGCAGGTCCTCTGCCTGCCACCACTGGTGTCACCCAGAAAGCCACCCCACAGCCTGGGAGGTACAGCGGGTGCAGCCACTGGCGCAGACCAGTGGGGAGGACCCGGAGCGTCCAGCTGTTGGTCTGAGACCAGTGGCAAGCAGACGTGGCTCAGGAAGGACACTACAGTCTGCAAGGCGCCAGGCACGGGCTCCTGGGCTCGGCCTCCGCCAACACCGAGAGGGCGGGCAGCAGCAACCTGATGGGCCTCCGCCCTACCGTGAGGCACGCTCTGCGGGGATGACCGTGCAGTTGTACATGGGAGAGGACTTCCTGCGCCGGACACGGCTCCTGAGATGGGCGGGCACTGGGGAGACTTTGAGCAGTGGGACAGGGGCCTGCCACACATTAGTGTCCCAGTGGCCTTCTCGGCCCCAGCAGGAAGCTGGTACCACTGTGGCACGGCGGGGGGTGGTGGTGGTGGTGGTAGGGGACTGCTGGGGACCTGCGTGGGCCAGGAAATGAGCCCGTGTCCTAGACAGGTGTGGCGCCATGCTCAGCTCTGCTGAGTCGACCTTGGACCCAAGAGCAGAGCACACCCTGTGCCCACACCACAGAGGCCCAGATGGCCGGAGCCCTGGCTCTGCTGCAGGGACGGGGCAGCACAGCAGCTCTGTGGGCTCGAGGGCCAGGGTGGCACCCAGCAGGGACTGGCGGCTCCTCAGATGGCCCCCCTGGAGCTGCCCCCAGCCCCAGGGTAGTGACCGCAGCCTCCGCCCAGCACTCACCAGCTTCACACAGAGGACGAAGGGTGGCCGGGCAGCTCTGAAGTGCAGGACAGGAACACGCGGCTTGGGCCTTTCCTGGAAGGAGACCACAGTCACGCTGGTCACTCAAGGGCAGGGCCCCTGCGGCCTGTGCCAGCCATGGCCCTCTGCCCAGAGCCACGGCTGGCTCAGCTGACCCATGTGCACCTCGGGCCCTGGGGCAGGACACAGGCTGGGGGCACACTGGTCCTCGGGGCCCAGTGGAGTCCCCGGAGTAGGGCCCTGGGCCGTCCTGGGGCCCAGGGTGGACTGGGCTGCCCCGGCCTGCCACGCAGCCCACACACCTGAGCCTCCTCGTAGCAGTAGAAGCCTTTCCTGATCTTGTTCTCGTCCACGTCGCAGAAGGCCACCACCTGAGGATGAGCGTTCTGGGTGGCTCAGGCAGAGCCGGGAGGAGCCGGGGCTGGGGACAAGGGGCTGGGAGGCAGCGCCCACCTTGCAGCGGCTGGCAGCCGTGAGGCTGCGGTACAGTCTGCGTCCCTGCTTGCCCGCGTTCCAGATGGTGAAGGACGTCCACTGGGGCAGGGCCCACTCCTCCAGGAAGCAGACACGGTGGGTCCAGATGGTGGTCCTGGGAAGCAGGGGTGGCCAGGGCTGGCTGGGTGCCCTGGGGACGAGCACCTCCTGGCCTGCCTGCCTTCCACAGCCAGGGGCCCCCAGAGCCACCTCGGCTCGCTGCCCGATGGAAGGCGGGGGCCACCCAGGAGCCACCTCGGCTCGCCGCCCGATGGAAGGCGGGGGCCACCCAGGAGCCACCTCGGCTCGCCCCCCGATGGAAGGCGGGGGTCCCCAGAGCCACCTTGGCTCGCCGCCCGATGGAAGGCCGGGGCCACCCAGAGCCACCTCGGCTCGCCCCCCGATGGAAGGCGGGGGTCCCCAGAGCCACCTCGGCTCGCCGCCCGATGGAAGGCCGGGGCCACCCAGAGCCACCTCGGCTCGCCCCCCGATGGAAGGCGGGGGCCACCAGAGCCACCTCGGCTCGCCCCCCGATGGAAGGCGGGGGCCCCCAGAGCCACCTCGGCTCGCCCCCCGATGGAAGGCGGGGGCCACCAGAGCCACCTCGGCTCGCCCCCCGATGGAAGGCGGGGGTCCCCAGAGCCACCTTGGCTCGCCGCCCGATGGAAGGCCGGGGCCACCCAGAGCCACCTCGGCTCGCCCCCCGATGGAAGGCGGGGGTCCCCAGAGCCACCTCGGCTCGCCGCCCGATGGAAGGCCGGGGCCACCCAGAGCCACCTCGGCTCGCCCCCCGATGGAAGGCGGGGGTCCCCAGAGCCACCTCGGCTCGCCGCCCGATGGAAGGCCGGGGCCACCCAGAGCCACCTCGGCTCGCCCCCCGATGGAAGGCGGGGGCCCCCAGAGCCACCTCGGCTCGCCCCCCGATGGAAGGCGGGGGCCACCAGAGCCACCTCGGCTCGCCCCCCGATGGAAGGCGGGGGCCCCCAGAGCCACCTCGGCTCGCCCCCCGATGGAAGGCGGGGGTCCCCAGAGCCACCTCGGCTCGCCGCCCGATGGAAGGCGGGGGCCACCAGAGCCACCTCGGCTCGCCGCCCGATGGAAGGCGGGGGCCCCCAGAGCCACCTCGGCTCGCCCCTCGATGGAAGCCGGGGGCCACCCAGGCCGGCCTGGCCTCTGGGTAGCTCAGCCCACCCCGGGGTGGCTGCAGGAACTTCAGGACAGTGGACCCCTGACCTGAGCCCATTCCCAGAGAGCCGCTGTGAGAAGGAAGCCGTGGCCACACCTGGGAGCTATCTGTGCCTTGGGCCACTCGCCCAGAGAGCAGGAATCTGGGGTTTCCCCGCCTGAACCACAGTCCCTCCCTGGACGCGCAGACCGGGCCGCCAGGCAGAGGCTGCACCTCAGCCATGTCTCCCCACCCCCCGGTCCCCGAGCACCTTGGGGCCACACACCACACTGGCACCCAGGGCCACCTCAGGACAGCTGTCTGCGGTCACGCCCTGTCCTGGCCCTCGGGCCACTTCCCTGCTGTCGGCTCTCACCCCCGTCAGATCCTGGGCTGCTCCTCATCTGCTCTGGGCTCCTGCCCTCCTTGGCCGCGTGCTCTGTGGCCTGGCTCCCTGTGGCCTCCTCGGCCTTCTCTCAGCCTTTGCGGAACACACACCCCGACGTTCACGCACGTCAAGGGCGACATGTGCCTCGCCTCTTAACACCCACCAGAAGATGGGAGCCAGAGGGCCTGTGACTGCCTGGCTCGAGGCTACCAGGCACGTGGTGACTGGCAGGTGACAAAGGTGAGGAGGCTGTGCCGCCTCTGCCGTTCCAGGAAGACACGGCTCACTCTCGGCAGCCGCCTCGGGAGGGGGTGACCTGTCAGCACCATCTGCACCAGCAAGCATAGGTGAGCCCCCACAGAGGACACAGGTGACAGGACCCCAGGCCTTGGTCTTCCCTGGTCTGTGTATGCAGCAGTAGCATAATACCTGACTCTAGCATAATACAAAGAAGCAGTCGGGCAGGTCCATGCCCAGCATCACGTGATGGAGGAGGGCCTGGGGCAGGCCTGAGCTAGCTCCCAGGCACCATGATGAGGACGGCCCGTCTCAGTGCCGGGGCCCACAGGAGAGACCCACGAGGATGCGCATCGGCTCAGGGCAGCACTGGCCATTTTACTGCTGACCACGACTCCCGCTGGTCACGGATGCCGATTGGCGTCTGTCGAGACCGTTCCTAGTATGGTGCAGGGGGGGCCCAGGAAGCTTTGCGGAGCCGACTCTTCAGCAAGCCCAGGTAATAATTAAACCCGTGCCCCAGGAGCTGCTGCTCACACTCAAAGACTTTAATCCCACACAGAAACCTGCATTAGGTCACTTATTTTGTGTTGTGGGTGGCCAAGCCTTACGTGGCAAAAACCAAATCTTGCACACAAAGGCCTTGCCATGGGCACAGGAGGAGGCCTGGGCAGCCCGCCTGATGGCACCTGTGGCCGGGCGTGTGGGGCCTCACAGACCCACCTCCAAGGCAGCACCACCTGTGGGCCGTGTGTGACCGAGTGGTCACACGGGAATGCTCAGAACCGCCCTGGCTACCCCCATGCGCTGTGGAAGGCACGTTCTCCACTCATTGGCTCCTGTGTGGACAGGAGGGCTCTCTGCTGCAGCAGCTGCTCTCGGGTGGACAGCGTGTGGTTTTTGAGCAACACGTGTGCACGTTCCCCAGCCACCGAGAGGGACTGCAGCCCTGCCCCTTTTTTTTGCCGGAGGGTGGGTAGGCCCAGGAGGTCTGCGGTGCCCAGCGTCTCCCCAGCCACCCGGTCACCGCCTGTTTGTTGCTAAGCAGCACACCATCTCAGCAGACCCTGCCATCCTCCCAAAGGCACACGGAGGGACAGTCCCAAAGTCTTGGCTTTTTTTTCTTTGCAGTGAGGGACCCCCGGGCCTGGTAAGTGAGGCAGGCACTCCACCCCCAGCCACAGCCCAGTTCACGTGTTGACAGCAATGTGCTGGGGAGTGTCCACATCTCCAAGTGGGCCCACCACAGGAAGGCGCCACTGTGGTCAGTTATATAGCATCCAGCAGCTCTCCAAAGAGGACACGCCTCCTTACTGCTGAGTGTCCTGGCCAAAGCTTGGGGTGGCAGGTGCCAACTCCAGCCTGTCCACAGCCCACCCAGCAGTGCATGTGGTCTGAGGCCGTGACCACTCGGATTGTGCCTGTGGGCTGCCGTGTCTACCGCATACTTGGCTGGGGTTCTCTGCTGGGTACGCGGACTGGGGGTCTCCTTGTAAGCTTTAGTGTGCCCGTTCATTTTCTTAGTGGTGTCTTGTACTTTTCCATCTTGAAGAGACGTGACTCACTGTGCTGCGCAGGCTGGTCTTGAACCTCTGGACTCAAGTGACCGTCCCACCTGTGCCTCCCAAGAAGCTGGGACTGTAGCTCTGCAGGCTCGCACGCCTAGGGGGTGGCGCTGAGGGTCTCTGTGCACTGATGGCACATCAGCTTCTCGTGTCTGTGTGACCAAGAGTGACTTTGATTGTGACGGTGTCCAGCTTGCCCGTTCTTAGACAGTCAGCCGCCCTGCCGTCTTGTGGCGAAGGTCTGCAGCTCCTCCGGCACTGTCTCGATTGCCTGAGATTCCAGGGGTGGGTTCCTCCCTCACAGGGACACCACGCGCCCCGTGAGCAGACCCCCCCATGGGGGCTGGGTGCCCCCTCGTGGTGGCCAGGCTCACCTGTGCTTGCCCTGCACCTTGCTGACTGCTGCAGCCTCGCCAGGAGCCCTGGCTGTTCTTCTCGAGACTTGGTCAGCCATTCTGGGTCCTGTGCATTTCCACATGAAGTTCAGAACCTGCTTGGTTCCCAGGAGTGGTGGGCTGCACATCTGCCGGCCCGTCGCTCCCAGCCCTCCCCAGGTGCCTGCGCTGGCCGCTCCCTTCTTGGTGCAGAGGAGGTATGGGCTTCGTGTGCTGTCTGAGCCCCGTGCACTGCACAGCCTCACTGTCCACCAGTCTGGGCCGACGGGGGCGGGCCTGCCTCCTGAAGCTCTGGTCCTGACGTCCCCGGGGGTGCTAGTCCTACCCATGTGCCCACCTGGCCTCTGTCCTCTGACTGCCCCGCCCTGCAGGCTGAGGTGGTAGCCGGGCCAAATAGCCTGGGCTGCTCACAGCTCAGCAGGTGAGTGCTTGGACCTGGCCACAGGTGGTCTTGCTGGTTCTATTTCCAACGGTGACCGTCGGTTGTGCTGACCTGCTCTGGGTTCCTGCTCCACTTGGTGGCGGCTTTGTGCAGTCCCTCGGTGACTCCCTGTTCAGGGGTATGCAGCTCACTTTCCTCCTTCGTGAATCAGCCTTTGAGGCCAAGGTGGCGCTGTGTGCAGGACTCATTGCTTTTAGTTTTTCTAATTTCCTTTTGATTTTTTCCTTGGCGGCCTAATTTCCAGATATTTTGGGTTTTCCCGAAGTCACAGTGATGGCTAATGGATTCTGTGTGGTTGCTGTAGACCCAGGTCTATGTCTGGTCAAAACCTCGTGTGGAAACCCTCTCCAGGTGGCATTAGGACATGGGGCCTCTGGTGGCACTAGGAGCACGTGTCCTTGTGACAGTTCCCTAGGAACTGCGGGGAGCCCTCTCCAAACCTGCCCAGCCACGGAGCCAGGCCACGAGCCCCGCCCGTGGTTCCCTGCTTCCAAGGCAGGCAGGGGCAGAGGGAGTCCACAGGACAGCCACAACCAGCCCTTTGAGACCGAAGCCTGTGACTTTGCCCCGTGGCTCTCCTTACTGGGCCACTCAGGCCTGGTGGCCAGCAGGTCTTCAGAAGGTCACATGGGAACCTCTGTAGAGCAGAGGGGCACTGGGCTTCTCTGGGCCCCCCAGGCCCTGGAGAGGCCCGAGGCTCCTGCAGGGGTTGTCCTGGCCACCTGGCCCTCTGGGCCCCACACCCCACTTTGTGGGGACTCCCTTCCTATCAGGTGAATCTTCGGGAAGAGCCCTGAGGCCAGCCGCCTGTGTCCACCTCACTGACCCGGCCAGTGGTGCCCGTGCCCATCCTGGGCCTCACGAGGTGCTTCTGGAGCCCCAGGTGATCTACTTACTCAAGCACAGAGAGCGTGGCCGCCTGGGGGTGGTAGCGGTACAGGAGCAGGGTCTGGTCCACCCGGAGGACCCTGCCCCCCTTCCTGAGGTGCTGGTAGAAGAACAGCAGGTCCTCCGGCACGCCCTGTGGGGAGAGGACCGGCAGCCCGGCCACTGCTGACAGCCTGCAGCAGGGGCTGGGCCATGGCGGTGGCCCAGGGAGGCTAGGAGCTGGGGGGGCGGCGTGAACACCCCCCGCTGGGCCGAGGGTCTGAGACCCGGCCTCAAGGCCAGGTGGCTGGGACGGCCAAGGCTGCTGCGGCGTGGGGCCTGGGGACACTCAGCTTCCTCAGACCCAGAGCCTGGAGCAGAGGTGGCTGAGGGTCCCCGAGCCCAGCCATGCTCCCTCAGCACACAGTGGGGAAGGGGGTTCGGATCAGAACCGACCCGAATGGAGGGTGGGTGTGAGAGCAGATAGAAGGTGGCAGGTGGGGCTTCTGTCTGGGGTGGTGTCCAGGCAGAGGGAGGCCATGATGGGCAGCAGGGCTCTCAACTGGAGCCGGAGGCTGGAGACTTCAGGGACTGTGACGCTGCTCGCGGGAGGCTTGTGATGGCCACTTCCTCACCCCCGCCCCAGGGCACGCTGTCCACACTCACCTGCCCACCCTCGTCAAATGGGCCCACGTGGGCAAACCAGGCTCGCGAGCAGAACCACGTGGGCATGATCACTGTGGGGCCGTTGGCGGTAAACACCTAGTGTTGGTGGGAGACAGCAGGTGGTCACAACAGAGAGCAACAGGGACGCCCGTCCATCCCCCGGGGGGCAGCACGGAGGGCAGAGTACAGGTTTCCCGAGAGGAAGGCCAGCCCACCCACGGCTTCCCTGCCCGCTCTGCCAGAGGCTTCCAGAACTAGCCCCAGACTCAGGAAGAGGAGGGGGACACCGGAGGCCAAGAGGTCCCACGGCTCAGGAGGAAAGGCCCCTGAGTCACACCCACAAGGACCGACGGCCAGGCCGATGGAGGCAGCCCCTGTAGGAGTCTCCCAGGAACAGCGTGGACCAAGGCCACTAGAGCAGACTCCCAGCCACCAGGTGCCACAGGACCACCGGGCCCCAGGCCCAGCTGCCGAGTCCTACCCCGTGAGCACTCAGAGGGCAGCCTCCAGCTCTGGGTGCCCACGCTGGGCCTGGGCCTGGCAACCTTGGGGCCGTGTCGTGACGGGGAAGCACCCTGCCCAGCCTCGCGGCCCCTGTTGCCCGCGCTTCACGGCAGCAGAGAACAACAGCTCTCCCAACCCCCCACTTTATCCCACGGGCCATCACCAAAAAAACCGACTTCACGCTGACGTTTGGAAACCATCCAAAGCAAAAATTAAGCTTCCTGTTTTCAACTTTGATTCACGGAAAAGCCCTGTGGCACTCGGGGACAGGTGTGCTCTGCGGCTGGGCACCTGCTGTTTAGGACTTGCCCAGGGAGTGGGCAGCCCACTCAGCACCACTGGACCCCCCACCCATGGGTGGCATGGCCAGGGGAACTGAGGCAGGTCCCCACCAGGTCACGTGTGGATCACATGTCAGACCACGTGTTGGATCTGTATGTCACATTGAGTCATGTGTGATTCATCTGCTGCGTTGACCTCTTAAATTTTGCTTCTAAATCTTATTTAAAACTTTTTTGGTGTGTCATGCTAGGGACTGAACCCAGGGTGCGTGACTTCTGAGCCACATCCCCAGCCATTGCTATGTTTTGAGGCAGGGTGACACCAAGCTGCACAGGCTGGCCTTGAACTTGTGCTCCTCCTGTCAGCTCCGGAGTAGCTGGGATGGCAGAAGTGGCCACCGTGTGGGGCTCTGTGGAGAACTGAGACTGCGTTTTGATCTGCACATATTTCTACTAGGCAGAGTCACATCTCTCTGCAAAGCAACTTGGTCTGTTCTTCAGGGACGTGACTGTGAGTGTAGGGAAAGATGGGGTAGCCTGGCCAGGAAGGGGGCGCAATGAGCAGAGAAGCAGGGCTTCCAGGGGCTAAGGGCTGGGCCTGTGGCCAGCATGGAGCCTCCCGAAATGGTGTGTGGGGCCACTGCTGCTCCTGCCTTCCCAGGAGAAGTGGGCCTCGGAGGAAGCCGGGAGGGAGACCACGCCAGGGGGCCCGGCAGGGCTGGGCCTGGGGGAGGCTGGGGGTTCCCGAACCATCACGGGGCACAGTGGCTTTGTGCCCTGGAGAGGCCCCAAGGACAGGTGGCTCCAGGGCTCTGAGCCTGCATGGGGACACCCTGGGGAGAAGGTGGCTGTGCTCACAGCTTGGAGAACAGGAGAACCGGAGCCCACGGGAGGCAGACAGCGTCACGGCTGCAGTGAGCCACCAGCAGGACTCTCCTGGCAGGGGGCCAGAACTAATCCGCCAGTGACCATGCAGTCAGCCCCCACGGCCCACTCACCACAGCAGACCAGTGGAAGGTCAGTCAGAGTGAAACAGTGTCCACTTTATGCCTTGAATGTAGCCCTTGCTGCTTGGCACTGAAACTCATTTCTTTTAATTTGTTCGAATTAGTCGTACATGACGCTGAACCCTCCCACTCCACGTCTTCTGGGTGCCACTGCCCTCCCACCTCCTGCTCCTCTCGGGAGTAGCTGCAGCCTGGGCCTCACTCCGCGGGGACCCTGGCCCTCACTTCCCGTGCTGGGTGTCGAGGGCCTTGGGACCCCCCCTCCCACCTGGCATTCTGGGAGTGTCTCTGCATCGTTCCAGCTGATTCACTTCTCCACCAACCCACCAGGCTAGACTGTGTCAGGTCAGCCGTGCCGGGAAGCAGGGTCCCTGGCACCCATCCTCGGCCTGGACAAGAGGCGGCCTCTAGGAGCAGCAGGCGCTAAGCCGAGAGCACACCCCAGGCCCACGCGAGGCAGGCCAGGCAGCTGCTCGGGTTCATGGCGCCGTCTCCACTCCAGAGAGGAGGCCCAGCTGCCACCTCCAGCCAGCACAGCCAGAGAGGAAACCACGCAGCAGCCACACAGCTGCTCTCAGGGAGAGAGGGCCACCGCAGGCAGCAGGTGGCACCGCCCGACGCTGCGTGGCCCCGAGATGACGCGAGCAATTCCTCGGAAGCCAGCGGCTACCAAACAGCTTTGTCATGGTAAGCGAGCCACAGCACCCGGACAGTCCCGAGACCACTAGGGGCTCTTCTCACATGTTAGCGGTAAGTAGTGGGAACCAAGATCAGATGCACAATGCCCCAAAGTGCTGGGTAACGGCAGGTGCCCAAGGGGGGCTCGGCACTGTGACTCTGTCTGTCCCCAGCCAACCGCTGGGCCCGAACGTGTCACAGCTGACCAGCTGGATCCAGGTAGGAGAGGAAAGCTGAGCAAAAGACACTGGAATAGTCAAAAGCCACCTTGAGAGGACAGCAGTGGAAGCCCACTAACCCAGGGCGGGTGGAGCCCAGGTGGGCAGCAGGGAGGGGCAGACCACGGTGGCCAGCCCTCGCAGCGCGGACGCTCAGGATACTGGTGACACAACTCCAGCCCAAAGTGAACCGCAGCACATGTCAGAGCACAGGACACAAGACCTTTAGGGGGACACCTAGGGTCAGGCAGAGCAGACCACGAGGCTACGCCCAGGCACGATCCATTTAAAAAAATCAACAAAAAAGACTTCTTCAAAACCACAGACTTTATCCTTTGGAAAACTGTGAGGTGGATGAAAAGAAGCCACAGATTTATTAGTAGAAAGTACTGCAAATTCCATGTTCAACAAGGGGTTGATGTCAAAAAGGAAACTCTAAAACTCAACTGTAAGAAGACAAAAAAAAAAGTCAGTTAAAACATGGGCAAGGCCTGGGGCTCAGAGGTAGAGCACTTGCCTGGCATGTGTGAGGCGCTGAGTTCCATCCTCAGCATCGCATACAAATAAAAAATAAAGTAAAAGTATTGTGTCCACGTAAAACTAACAAAAATATTTTCCTTAAATGGGCAAGACTTGTACATACATGTGATCAAAGAGGACTACGAATGGCGAGTGGCCCCCTGCAGAGATGCTGGAGGGGAGAGCAGGAGGCCCGTGGGACAGGTGCTGCCACCCTGGAAACCAAGATGGTGGCTGTCACAAAGTGGTGCAGGCGCTGGCCGGTGACCCTGCACCTACACCCCAGGGCATGTGCCTCGACCCGTGCTCACCCACCACTCTCCAAGGCTTGAGCCCCATCTGCCACAGCCCGCGTGCAGGCAGGGTGCATGGGTCTCCCACACAGTAGATGCTTGGCATGCACCCAGGGTATGGAGGACCCCAGGCCACGCTGACCCTGGGTGCACCGCCTTCCAAAGCACAAAACCACGGGAAGGGAGCAGATGGTCCAACGGGGCTAGGTGATGGAGGGTGGAGCCCTGGTGGACGGGGCCTCATGTGCAGGCGCCAGGGCTCTTGGCCCCTCACTGTGTGTGAACCAGAATGCAATGGGGCTGGCCAGACACGGAGTCTGCCAGTCTCCACCTGGGGCTGCCCTCCAGAGCTGTGCGAGACACCAGTCTGCAGTACAACAGGACGGCTGGGTCCTGGGAGAACCAGGGGCCAATGGTAGGGGCTGGGCAACCTTCACTCTGGTGTCGGCTGCAGGGGAAGTCCCTGCTGCCGTGAACAGGGTGCAGCGTGGTGCTCTGGGTTTGGTCACTGTGCTGTGGTCACTTGAGCAGTCAGGGACAGGGAAGAGCACCCAGGAACTCTACTTTTTTGCACCTGCTACCAGGGCTACAGAAGTGCAGGGGCACACCAGCAGGGAGCAGTCCCAGGGCTGTGGACCACAGCGTGTGCCCAAGTTCACAGGCTGAAGCTCTCTGTGCAGTGGGGCTGTGTCTGGAGGCCAGGCCTTTCATGAGGTGATGATGGCCCACTGAGGTCACAGGAAGGAACCCTGATCCCACAGGAGGACGGAAGAGGCCACAGAGTGTGCCCAGGAAGGCCAGGTGAGGCACAGAGAGAGGGTGTCATCTGCAAGCAGAGCAGGGAGGCCTTGGGAGGGGCAGTACTCCTCTCAGAGGTCCATCTCCAGTGGTCCAGAGAAGTGTCTGTCCACTGCCCCCTGTAACTCTGGCTGCCTGAGCCAGACACAAGGAGGCAGGGACTCCCTGGGGGCAGCAGGAGCAAGTGTGGAGGGGGGGAGTGGGCTGAGAGGCACCTCACAACCACTCATGCCACCTGCCATTTTAGCCCCTGCAGCCCAAGGGAGCCAGACTCCGTCCTGGTAGAGCACTGGCCAGCCCACCACGCACAAGCTGCTGGGACCCTGGCCCGCGCCCTGTGGCAGGGACCCCCAGCCTCAGGTGCAGAGTGGGGGTTCTGACTGGGCCCCACTTTGATCCCTCCAGAGTCTGGGTGACAGGCCCTGGACAGCAGCTGTGGGCCCCGGGACCCAGGACTCTGACCCGAGTTTGCTGGGGATCAGCAGTGTGACTGCAGCTCACTGCAGCTCAGCTCCGAACAGGGCTCCGGGGCCATGCTTCCCAGGATGCAGTGCGCGTGGAACCCGCCCACCTCCACACAGCCACGCACTCGGACTGTGAGCACGTGGCCCGGCAGCCCTGTCAAGGACCACCACTGCTCATCATCCTCGACGGGCCTCTTGTTTCTGCGTGTTTCTGTCGAAGCCCTGCTCAGACTGTCACCCTTGGTGCGCTGTGCAGTTTGGATGTGACTCCCCTTCCACAGGAAGTCAGTGAACAGAAGCCCTGACTCGTGCCGCCCGCGAGGCGGGCCAGGCTGGCTCTGCACCTCCGGCCCAGGAGCCCCGGTCAGTGAAGCCTCTGGCTGCAGAAGCTGGAAGCCCCTCTGAACGTTAACCCTGGCTCAGGCCCCTGCCCCACGCGTCAGCCACGGTTCACTTTTAAAAGCTGATGTGTGCTGTAAAAGGTGCCTGTGAAGAGTGGCATGTCCCAGAAGCCCTACCGCTCCAGGCCATGGCCCTTCCTCCTGGGACCACGGCTCAGGTGTGGCTGCCTGCTGTGGCAGGGAGCCCCCAGCAGGGCGCCGCGGCAGGAGGGCTCTCCCTGCCCCAGCCAAGCTGAACCAAACCCCACAAAGGTGACTGTGTGTCCACAGACTGGGCTGCAGGCCAGGATCTGGGCTCCTGGCCCGGTGCAGACAGGAAGTGTGCTCTGCAGCTCGACTGGCAGCCTGAGTGGCCTCTGTTCCTGGTGACGGTTGATATCCGGCTGCACCTCTGCCCTCCCTGTACTCCCCACCTGATCCTAAGGCCCACGCGCCCAGTGCCACCTTCCGTTCTGGCGGGAGGGAGGAAACCGCCCCTGGGAGCAGCTGAAAGCAAATCAGCTCTTCCAGGCTGTGGCTGCCCCTAGGTGGAAAAAGCCCAGTGGACACTCTGCTCCTCGAAATGCAAAGACTCAGTCTGAGTGGAAAAGGGCTCTCCTCCCGGCTCCTTGGGAAACGGGGCTGAGGAACAGACCTTCAAAGCTGTGGCAGACTGAGCCCCAGGGACACTGAGCCTCGGGGCCTCTGCCCACTCTCCAGGCTGCCTCTCCCAGACCCCGAGTCCACACCCCTCTACAGAGCCTTTCCTGACACCTCCCCTCCCACAGCTCCACCCAGCCCAGGCCCTTCTGCCTCCAGGTGGCCCTGCTGGCCCCACAGCTGTCCACTGCATCCCCCACAGCCCTGTCTGACCCGCCACCAGTGGCTTTGACACACTGTCCCTCTACCCAGCAAGCTCCCCAGGAGGGAAGGGGAGGGGGTGGACACCCTCGTGGGAACAGAGAGGTGGTCAGGTGGTGGACATGAGGGGTGGTCACAGTGAACGCAGGGAGGCAGTCAGGTGGTGGACATGAGGGGTGGTCATGCTGAACGCAGGGAGGTGGTCAGGTGGTGGACATGAGGGGTGGTCACGGTGAACGCAGGGAGGTGTTCAGGTGGTGGACATGAGGGGTGGTCATGGTGAACGCAGGGAGGCGGTCAGGTGGTGGCTTAAGTAGGAATGAGTCCCTGGCAGCTCCAGGCAAACATCGTCCTCGGGCCTCAGCCAGACACACCTATGCTTCTCACCTGCAGGGCTGGCATTGGTGCCTGCTGTGCTGCACCCTTGCTGGGCCCAGGTGCTGCCCGGTGCTGCCCTCAGCTCTGAGTCTGGTGCCCGGTGCTGCCCTCAGCCCTGGCTCTGGTGCCCGGTGCTGCCCTCAGCCCTGGCTCTGGTGCCCGGTGCTGCCCGCAGCCCTGAGTCTGGTGCCCGGTGCTGCCCTCAGCCCTGGCTCTGGTGTTGCCCGGTGCTGCCCTCAGCCCTGGGTCTGATACCTGGTGCTGCCCTCAGCCCTGGCTCTGGTGTTGCCCGGTGCTGCCCTCAGCCCTGGCTCTGGTGCTGCCCGGTGCCCTCAGCCCTGGGTCTGCTGCCCGGTGCTGCCCTCAGCCCTGAGTCTGGTGCTGCCTGGTGCTGCCCTCAGCCCTAGCTCTGCTGCCCGGTGCTGCCCTCAGCCCTGGCTCTGGTGCCCGGTGCTGCCCTCAGCCCTGGCTCTGGTGCTGCCTGGTGCTGCCCTCAGCCCTAGCTCTGCTGCCCGGTGCTGCCCTCAGCCCTGAGTCTGCACCACACTCAGCTCAGGAGCCACCTGTGGATGCAGCAGGGGTGTCTTTTCTGCCTGGCAGTGTCCTGGGGCTCCTGGGTGGGAGCATGTCACAGTACTTCTTTCATGTCACAGGACCTGGGGTCTTGGCTGGGAGTTTGGCCAGTGTGGCGCTGGGAGGCAGTGGACTTTATGGGTGCCAAACGGGCAGTACCCAGCTTCCCAGGGTGCTGTCCTGGGCCAGGGCTGGGGCCTTCCCCTGGGACCCAGGCCCGACCCTCCTGCTCTCAGGCCTTCTCTCTGACATGTGCGCTCCACCAGAGGCAGCGCCAGCCTCTCTGCACGTCGGCCTCCGGAACGTGGACTCGACACACCTCTTTCTGAGGTGCCAGCCACGTGCACCAGCGGTGGTCATGCAGAGGGATGGTGCCAGGCCCGGGCGGCAGTCTGCTCACCCCTCCACCTGCCACGGTCGGTGCTCCTCCACCTCTGGCTGCTGTGAACCAGGGACGTGAGTGCCCCTGGCCAGTCCCTGTGTCTCTGGAGGGCGTTCGCCCAGGAGGGAGACTGCTGGGTCACGTGGGGATTCTAGTTTTGACTTCTGGGGAAACAGTGCACTGTTTCCTGTACAGCTGTGCCGCTGACACCCCCACGGCAGTGTTCGGCGTGCGGTTCTTCACACCTCGCCAACTGTTGCCACACACTGGCCAGCTGGCTGCTGGCAGTAGCTGTCCCCGAGGGTGCAGTGGGCTCGTCTGGCCGACTTCCTCATCCCTCTAGTGAGTGAGGCCGAGCGCCCTGTGTGCTCACTCGCAGTCTTCTCTGCAGCACGCAGAGGCTTCACCTGGTCTCCAAGCTGTGGGTCCCTCACATACCCGGCCACGAGCCCCTCCCAGAGACACAGCTGGCCAGGATTTCCCGAGGCCTCCTCCTCTGCTGAGTGTCCTGCACATGGTCCGCATGTGCTCTAACTCGTCTTCTTTTTTCTTTTTTTGCCTGTGCTTTGTGGCCACGTCCAAGGAATCAGAGCTCAACCTTCTGGAGCTCCGCTGTGCACCTTCTTCTGCGGAGGCCAGTGCAGCTGTCAAGTGTGGTCCTCCTGAGTCGACCCTCACGGGTGGTATGAATCAGGATCCAGCTGGGTGTTTCTCTGTTGTTGCTCTTTGTAGAAAATGTGCTGATTTAGAATTCTGTATGTAAGTGCCAACACCTAGATGGGCCAGAGAACCACGAGGAGGATGAAGTCTCTCCAGGAATCATCCCAGAGCCACGTGCAAAGGGACCAGGTCACAGAGAGCACACGAGTCTAGAGAAACCACACGCCCATGAGCAACCAGGCTGCGCTGGGCTCTGCACGTACAGCATGAGGTCCAGCCACCTGCACGGACTGAACCGTGTCCTCCAGGGTCCTTGCTGAGCCCTGATCCCAGCTGGCCAATGTCTGGAGAGGGAGCTCAGCAGACGTGAGGGTCATGGTGGTGTGGCTCTTAGCACAGGGTCCCTGCTCACTCTCCCTCTGCCACGCCTGGACACAGCGAGGAGGCTGTCGCATGCCGGGAAGAACCCCAGCAGACCCTCGGGCTGTGGGCACACACTGATGCCTGCCACTCGAGAGTGAAGAGGATAGCAACACAACCACGTGCCAAAAGTAACCAAGGAAGAACAGAGACCTACACATAAAGCCTGAAGTTACACAGCTTTAAAAGGAAAACACAAGAGAAAGCCTTACTAGCAGGGCTAGTGAACTTGACTAGCCAAAGGTTTCTGAAGTATGATATCGAAAGCAAAATCCATAAAGGAATACTGGTAACTCAGATTTCATCCAAATTGGGAACTTCTCTTTGAAATACAGTGTTAAAAGTATGAAAGACAAGTCACAGACTCAGAAAAACACATGCAGAGTTTTTGTCTGATACAGGAGTTGTATCCTGAATATATAAACAACTCTCGAAATTCAATACTAAACATGCAAACAACTCAATAAAATAATGGGCAAAGATTTGAATGCTTTAGCAAAAAAAATATTGGAATCAAAAAGCCCATGAAAAGATGGTCAAGGTCATTAGTCATTGCAGACATGAAAATTACAGCCAGTGAGAGGCCACCACCTGCCCATCAGACTCAGGGAACTGGAAACCAGGGACCTCACCGAGGGGGCAGGGTGTGGGCGAGCCAGCGTGCCTTCACTGCAGAGGAGCCAGCAGCACCTGGAAGGCACCTGGGTGAAGCCTGAGCCTCCCGTGAACTCAGCCCCGGGCCCGAGCTTTCCCCAGGAGGGCCACGCACGCCTGCACCCCTCGGAAGGCACAGGTGAGAACCGAGTGGCTCCCGTGCCCTCCCACAGCGGGACGGGGAGCAACGGCCATCACCCTGACCACCAAGCCACACGGGGAAGCAGAGAAGCGGCCCTGCCGGCCATGGCCAGGGCTCCCCTCACGGCAGGCGTGGAGCGTGCCTGGGACCGTTCGTGTGCCGCCCTGCAGATGCGGGCTCATAGCCAGAAAGTGGATCTGCGCAGGCTCAGTGCTGAAGGGGTGCTGTGTAGACCTGGGAAAAGGGGTGGTGGACAGATGGTAGATGTCGGTATATACAATCGCAGCCAGTCAGACTCTTCATGTGAAATATTAGACACCAGGTACACATCAAAAACCTGTCTGAGAACAGGCAAAAGAGAAAACTCTCTAGATTCTGTTCAATCCACAGGAAGCCCAAGGACAGAGGAGTGTGTTAAATGAGACCAGGGAGGTGTGACCGGCAACTCCCACCCACGTCAACAGCTCTGGTGGCCAGATCATCAACACCTTCAACACGGTTCAAGGAGAACAGCAACAGCAACAGGCAGACTTTTGATCCCATCAAGCTAGCAGATGACAAAGAAAAAGAAAAAGAGGAAGATGAGGAAAGAAAGACTTCACAAAAGCACAGGAGAAACACTGTGTGGGCACCAGGTGACACGGCAGTCACCTGGACCTCTCAGTGTTCGAGTCCTTGTCCATCACAGGCCAGAAGGAGATGACCCGGAGCCGGGTGCAGACCACAGGGGCCCCAGCATAGCAAGGGCTGAAACAGGTGGGACGGTGTTTTCGAAACTCTCTTCTTTGGAATTATTTCACAAATTTCTGTGATAACAAATAATGAAAACCCAAAGAAGCAGCACGAGCTGCAGACGGGGAGAGAGCCAGGAGACGCCGGGCAACCGCGGCCTCTCCTCTGGTGAGCGTGGGCCATGTCTCCCAGGTGCCCTGTGTGGATCTGGGCTGGTGCTGTGCAGCGCAGCAAGGCAGAGCGGGGAGGGGGGGGGGGCGCAGCTCGGAAGCCAGGACTAGGTGGGGTGTGAGGACTGGTGGGTGGGCGCTGCGCGTCCTCCTTCCTTTGATGAGATCTAAGATGCCCAGCAACACTAGGAACATTAGAGGCTGTGTCCCCGAGACCACCTGTCCCCTGCCCCACTGGCAAGCAGCCAGGTGTCTGCTGAGGCTACCTGGAGCCGCATGGCGGCCTCTCTGTCCAGCCTGTGCCCAGGCAGGCCAGTGGCTGTAGCTGACGGTGCCACTATTATGGCTGCCAGCCAGCACCAGGAAGGTGGCCCTCCAGGGCGGGTAGGGCCGGGTTCTTCCACGTGGGAGCAGCCCCGCCTGCAGTGTTCTGGATGCTCATGAGCAAATGTCACTCCACACAGTCCAGGGACACACACTGCAGCCAGGACCCTGACGCAGATGCCTGCCCTGGGCTTCTGCCTTGTCCTGACAAGGCAGCCTGCCGTGGGCGGGTAGCCAAGGGCCCCCATAGAGAATGGCCACAAGCACGGATCCCACAATGCCCACCACTGCTGTGGTGCTGCTCAGACCCAGACCACACATCCACTATCACACCCGCACTGTGTGCTGCACCTCCATGCAGCCACGTCCACCCTCCACCTGGCACCACGTCTGCCCCGTCCACCGCTGAAGCCACCCTGCCATCTGTGGGGTCTGTCCTTGCTGTCCACACTGCATGTTCATCGAATTCCAGAAACATTGGGGACACAGGAGATTCTGGAACACCCACTCGAGGCTCAGAGCAGCCCGCGGTCAGTGTCCTAGGTGGGAACCTGCCTGGTGTGAGCTGTCAGGTCTCCATGGGGTCGGTGTGGGCCCCACTGGAGGCTGTCCAGTCAGCACACTCTGTCCAGTTTGCATTTGGACAGAGTGAAGACAGAACCACACCCCAACGACAGGCCAGTTGGCCCTGGGCGGGACACGGCCCTGGGGCTCCAAGAGGCTGTCCCTGTAGGGAGAGCCTGGACCAGGACAAGCAAGCCGTCACCTGTGTCAGAAGCTGCTCGGGCGCCAGCCGGTTGATCCAGCGTGTGTACCGCTCGGTGGAACCCGGGGGGTCTCTCCTCACACGGCACCCGATGATCTGAAAGAAGAGCAGGCAGAACTCAGCCAGGCGTGGGGCGCGTCCTCCCTGAGCGCGCCTCACACCTACAGACCCCTCCACAGCCAAGGACAGGTGGAGGCGGGCAAGTCCCTGGGCCAGGGGAGGGCAGGCTCAGATTAAGATGACCAACTAGGATCATTTCCAGTGTGGCCACAGCCTCACGACAGCAGCCCCATGACCACAGCACCCAGGAGTCTTCCCCCTGAGCTGCACTGCCATCTCAGAGCACCTGTCACAGCCCTGAAGTGCCCCCCTCTCCGTCTCCTGCCAACTTCGCAGACCCTGTGCCTCCTGGCCTCAGATCTGACTCCCCCGCACACCCTGTGCTTTGGCTTCTGGCCTTGCCTCAGCCCACACCTTCAATCGACACGACTGCGAGGGTCCACCCTAGTGGATGGACAGGCAGTCCGGCCGGCACACAGACAAATGCCTTCACCCAGGGACACCAGGGTCACACTCAGACACGTGCTTTAAGGCAGAGCACTGGCAGTTTCCAGGGGCCCACGGCAGGAGCAGAGTTTCTCCTGCCTCTGGCTGCAGAGAAAGTAGGCATGTTGGGGGCAGCAGAGCCCAGCCCTCGAGCTGACGCTGTACTGGGGAGGCACAGGGGTTGAACCGGGGTCCTCTACTACTGGGCTACACTCCCAGCCTTTTAATTGGATGCAGGGTCTCCTAAGCTGCCCAGCTGGCCTGGAACTTGGTATCCCCCTGCCTCTGCCTCCAAGTGGCTGGGATCACAGGGCCACTGTGCCCCTCCAAATGCTGTACTTTTGATACTGATGTCACCTTGCCTGAACTGCGGGTGTAAAGCGAAGGACTTTCTGCCTTTCCTTAGGGGAGCTGCCTGGTGAGAGGGCATGGCAGTGCTGCAGGGTTTCTGTGCCGGCCTTGGGAGTACCTGCAAGTTTGCTGGGGTCCTTGGTGCCTTCCTCACCTGTCACCCAGAAGAGCCCAACCCCACGGGTCCCTCGCTGCACACACCCACCCAGGCATCAGGAGAGCCCCGGGGAGCTGTGAGAATGTGGGGCTCCAGGTAAGCCTGCTGGTGACACGTGGCCTGGTCAAGAGTGGGGCCAGCGCCCTGGGCCCAGGCAAGTGGGGCCACAGAGTCCCTGGTGCGGCCTGAGTGGACCAGCAGGGGCCAAGCAGGGTGATCTGGCACGGCTCACAGAAGCCCGGCGTGCGTCCAGCAGGTGACGCGGCCGTTCCACCAGAGGCCGGCTCTGCACCACACAGGGCGCCTCAGCCGTCAACAGTCCCCCAGGCACCGAGGACATCAGGAGGCGGCTTCTCCATCCGTGCTCCACTTTTCACTCCATCGTCCTAACCTCACCTGCTCTGGACGGGAGGCCGGGGCAGGAGGAGTGGCAGGGGAACTGGTGCCTGACCTTCTGCAGATGCACAGGGCAGCGGTAGAGGCCTCTGTGCTCCTCATGTGCCACATCCCGCAGCTCTGTCTGTGCCTCTGCAGGGGACCCCTCAGGAAGGCCCTCTGGCAGGCCGGGCCCCGAACTAGCCTAAGGCTCCTGAGGCCACCTCCTCCCCC
The DNA here is from genome assembly GCF_052094955.1 of Ictidomys tridecemlineatus. Lineage (NCBI taxonomy): Eukaryota > Metazoa > Chordata > Mammalia > Rodentia > Sciuridae > Ictidomys > Ictidomys tridecemlineatus. The sequence continues at coordinate 313,301 of NC_135479.1, read as the reverse complement.
AGATCGACCTGGGCTCTGCCTGAACGCTCACGTGGGAGGCCCCGAATCTGCAGCAGCCACAGCAGGTGCCAGCCGGGCACCCTTCCAGGGCCTCTCCATCCCACATCCCCACTCTGGCACAAGCCTGAAGTGACGACCCAGCGGGAGTGCGAGGCCAGCACAGGCTCGTTCCTTCAGGAGCAACGGCGACGTTGGGGACAGCCGCGGACCAGTTGCAGCCTCTGGGCCTGCAGGCCCAGGCTTCCATCCACCCTTTCCCAGTCTGACTTCACGCAGTGCAGCCACTGACAGCACGGAAGGGCCGGGAGGAAGGGTGGCACATGCCACGGCTGGAGCGGGCAGCCAGCACGTCCCCTCCCACACTTTGGGTGGGTCTCCAGAGAACCTGCCAGAGGCTCAGCAAGAGAAGCCGCGACCCGGGACTTCATGGTCAGCCGACCTCGACAGTCGCGTTTTTGCCAAGTTCATGAGCATCCCCAAAGATCGCCGTTCCTCTGCAGGCAGGCCACTGAGAACTGTAGAGGGGAGGAGGGGGAACACACCCAAGCCCTCTCGTCCCGGAAACACCAACACTCGGTAGCCACCCTCACAAGCTGTTGGACACCATGTGCTTTGGATGCTGGCAACGGCCATTCCCGGACCTGTGGTCACCCATGCACAGGCCACAGATGGCATTTTGCTTAAGGCTGGACCCTGGTGCCGGGGGGAGGGTCTGTGGCTTCCAGACTGGTGGAGAGCTCTGTCCAGCAGTATCCTGGGCAGGGAGCGTGGCCTGATGCTGGGCAAGGGTGCTGCTGTGCCTTCTCTGACTTGCAGGTGCAGAGTCGCTGGAGCCTCTGCAGCCCCCTCATGTGAACGGCCCCAAGACCCGCCCAGGCCTGGCTCCCACAGGCTCCTCTTCCCATGGAGCAGCTGACCCCAACATGGTGTGTGCCTGAGACGCCAGAAACTCTTCTGCAGACCGTGTGGCGATCCCAGAGCCACATGGCAAAGCCCAAGGTCAGCAAGCCCTGGGGCAGGTGTGGATGGTGTGTGCCCACGGCCTGAGCTGTTGGACACTCTCTGCTGGAGGGAAGGAATGACAGGTTCCACACTGCAGTCTGGTCAGCGACTGCTGGGACGCAAGCACTCACACACACTGTGGTTCTGAGCTCTGTCAGCCCACGACCCTTTGCAGAGCTTGGTCACATGTGCCCAAAGAAGACCCTGGCCTCATCCCAGGGCCTCAAGCCCAAGCCTGGGACCCCGCATGCCAGGACAGGGGTAGCCAGATGGCACCTCTGCTCCTGAAAGCATGACCCATACTCAGCCTGTCTTCCTGTCTGCCTTCACACCCCCACCAGCTGCCTGTGTGCCTCGGTGCTCCCCTTCAACCCTGGTGCAGAGGGCCAGAGGCAGCAGCCAAGGAAGGGCAGGGTGGGGTGGGGGTCTGAGGGCTGTGGGCTGGCCTGGTTCGGGCCCCCGGCAGACAGCCCGGCCTTGAGAGCCAGAGAGCTGCTCATGGGCACCTGTGGGATCCCGAGGGGCCTCTCCAGGCACAGCCTGGGCATCTCCTGCCTTCCTACTGGCACAGCTGAGCACGTGCTCATGTGACTGACGTCCAAGTCACATGAGCAATTTCAGTGCAGGGAGGAAGCATCCTTGGCATCCAGCTGGGGGTCCAGGGTTAAACCACTGGTTCCACGGCAGGAGACCCCAAGGCCTGTGTCCAGCGGGCACCGAGACCCCTGGGTCTGGGACAAGGAAGGGGACAGAAGTAAAAGATGCCAAATTCAAGCTCCCCCCAGGATGCCAGCTGGGGGGCGGGAATCGTGCTGGACACAGAGGGCTGCCAGGCCGAGCAGTTCCACCTCAGAGAGGCCCTTCTGTGAGCCTCTGACCGCCCACCAGATGACCCTCCACGTGGGTGCGCCCTGGGGGGACCAGACTGGAGGGGACAGTGTGGAGCACACAGGAGAGCAGGGCAGACGCCAGGATGCACACGTTGACCTGAGGCACATGGACACGGAGTCCAACGCTGCCCTCCCTCCTCCCCCAGGGAGGCAGCAGTCTGTCCTGGGAAAGCAGGCAGCACTGTGTCCTAAAGCAGGAGGCCGTGGCCACTGCCAATCTGGGTTTCCTGGGACAGTGCCCCCTGCCTCCCTCTGTGCCGTAGGGAAGGTGAGCTGGGCCCAGGGCCTAAGGCAACTGTGCCTCTGCTAGAGACAGGCTGGATGAGACACAGCTGGCTCTGTCCCCAGCAGGACGGCTTGGGTGGGCTCCCAGGGAGGACGGGAGCTGCGGATGCTCAGGCTCACGTGCTGTTTAGTGGGAGCTTGGCTTCTGACATGCATGGGAGCAACAGAAAATCTAGAGTTTGTTTTCAGAATGTCGTGTTTAGTCTTCAGTGGAAAACTGGGGATTAAGATCCAGTGGTGGCCATTCTGAGCTTTTCAGCCTGAATCCAAGGGCAGCAGGTTAACTAGGGCCCTTCCCTCTGCTGGCCCTCTAGACGTTAGCCAGAGGTGCAGACGGTGGCCCGAGCGCCTCTGTCGGAGCGGGGGCAGGGCAGTGCTGTGCTGGGATAAGAGCAGGACTGCCGTCCAGGTGGGCTTGCTGGCCAGACGCTGGTCGGGGGCAGCCCTTCTGCAGAGGTGGCCTTCGCCTTGCCCCGTGACTGCTGAGTGCCCGCCTGACCTCTGGTGGCCTCTACATTTCTAACTTGCAGGTAAGAACCACCACCTGGCTGGGGCTGAGGCTCACTGGTGGAGGCTTGCAAGCATACATGAGGCTGGAGTCTCAGCTCAGCACTGCAAAACCCTCTTGTTTGTTTGATTGACTGATCTATCTATCTATCTTTGACTGACTGATCTATCTACCTGTCTTTGATTGATTGATTTCTCTATCTACCTGTCTTTGATTAATTGATCTATCTCTCTATCTATCTCTGGTGCTGGAGCAGGGGGAGGTGGGTTGTCTGAGGCGCCTCACACGTGCTGGGCAAGTGCCCCACCACTGAGCCACAACCCTAGCCCCCAGAGCTCCCCACACAAGGCGCAGCTCCTCTAGCCCTCTGGGGGAGGGTGCCTCCGGGCTGGGCTGCCTGTGGGGGCAGTACTCACGCTGGTGGGGTGCTGAGCGGCAGCCTCGTGTTGCAGCCTCACTCTTTCAGGCATCATCACGTCGTCCTGGGGGAAGAGCACATTCTGAGTTCAAGATCACCACCACCTGCAACAAGCAGTGAGAAAAGGGAGACGCACCAGGAGTCAGGGAAGGGGCAGCCACACACAGCCCACAGGAAAACCAAAGTCCTGACCACCCAAGAGTGGCCGGGGGCTGAGCAGAGGAACTCTGTGCCTGCGGGAAGCGGCGTGGTCACTGGATCAGTGAGTGTGGCCCTGTCTGGCTGGGGGCCCAGCTCACCACGTGCTCAGAGATCAAGGAAGACACTTGGGCCATCCACAGTGCTCTGCTCAACACAGCCCCTGTCCACCCAGAGCCAACTCTCTAGAGCCACCCACATCGACTCCGACCCAGGGCGCATGGAGGAGGCGGGACCAGGATGGCCACACGTCCCTCCCTGAACCCAAGTGCAAATCCCGCCAAGCCAGCAGGCTGGTGTGGGTGGAGAGTGGCCTCCTGCTGCAGCGGCTCTCCCACCTGCGGTCGCAGGTCCAGATGTGGTCACGCAGGCACAGTTAAAGGCACAGACAGGTCCACTAAGAAAACCAAAAATAACATCCTTGGGAGGATATTCATTTTAAATGGAGGAAGGTGAATTCAAGGACCCCTAGGATGCAAGGGCCGCCCAGCAGGAGCCAAGAGCTGGGCCTTCAGCCTCCAGGGCTCTCGCCAGCAGGCCAACACTGCCTCGTCTGCCTCGTGAGCTAAGCCAACCCCAACCCTGGTTTGCCCTGCTGTGGACCCGACTCCCACAGCCACGGTGGGAAGGAAAACGCCGCCGAGTTAGGAAAGCGCAGACTCAGAGGGGCCACCAGTGGGCAGCACCAGTCAGAGCTGCAGGCCCCAGGACCCAGCTGCCAGCCAGGCTCTCCCTGTAGGAAGCCTGGGGGTCCATGGCCTGGGCACAGAGAGGGGAGGGGGCAGTGGGCGGACCGGCCTGTGAACAGCGAGGCTCACCTTCACACACACACAAGGCCCAGCTGGGAATCACCTGGCCAGGAGTCCTCGGAGGATGCAGGCTGAGAACCACCCATCCAGAGCCCGCTGCAGAGCACACACCAGGTGGCACACGTGCTCCCACACCAGCGGGCGGGTCCCCTCCCTCACCAACCCCACAGTCCAGTGCTGACTGCTGTGAGCCCTGGGAGGCCTGGGGAGGTCCAGGATGCCCCCTCCTCCCCGTTGTGGGAGAGGCCTTGGCCAAGCCTGTCAGGTCCCGCCATGGGCTTCCAAGAATGAGGCTCATGTCACAGAGACTGCCAGTGGGCCACCCCACTGTCCTCCACGTGAGCCCCTTTCATGCTCCACCGACAGCCTGCTCCCCAAACCCACCAGCACCCTGAAACTTCAGGGTTCCTCCCTCCTGAGCTATGGGCCCAGGAGGCCTGAGGTGACCACGCTCCCTCATGCTGAGGCTCCCTTTACACACTGTGGTCCTACTCTACCCCCGGGTTCCTGCAGCAGACCACAGGGGCGGGGAGGCTACCCACAGCCCGAAAGGCAGCCCTTCTGCAGTCATTTGCCTTGCTGAGTGACGTTTGAGGATGTCCCTGATTCCTTGCAGCGCATGGAAGGGCATGGGAGAGATCCGAGGCATTGGGATCTGAGATAAAAGAAGAGCAAGAAAGCCAGAGCTGAGGCTGGGGGCTGTGAGCCCATAGCATGGGGAGGCCCAGCCTCTGCTTTTGGGAGCACTGCTGTGGAGCACGCAGTTCCACCTGGCCTGCTCACAGACTCCACGTGCACCACCACTGGCACCGAGGTGAGCGTGAAGGGGTGAGCGTGAAGGGCAGAGCCCAGGCAACGTACGACGAGATGTTCCTTTGTGAGTTAGTGCAGCTGAGCCAGAGCAGACCCTGGGCACCAGGAGCCTCATCCGCCCTGCAGGAGCCTGGTGGCAGGGAAGAGCAAGGGTAAAACTTCATGCTGCTGTGCCTAAAAGCAGATCCAGATCCAATGTGCCCTGGCACAATCTGCTCACCCATACCATCACCAGGCTGCAGTCCAGAGTGCTCCCAACAGGCAACAGTCTCGTGCTGCCTCCGGTTCTCTACCACTGCGTATTTGCTTCTTTCTAGTTTTTGGTTGGACACAGCCTCATGTGCCTTAGTGCAGAGATCCTTTTCTGGGATACGAGCAGCAAGCTCCAGGAGCCCCAGGCCTCAGCATTTTCTCAAGTCCCTGACAGAATGCCCAGGCGCACTATCACCACTGACACCTGCCTGCTTAAAACATGTCTCTAATTTGGTTTTCAAAAGCATCTCGCTAACTTCAATTGTACGTGATTAAACACTTATGTGTTTTTAATTTAATTTGTCTGACCTGGACCTCTGCAGGCCACCCATCGCTGTGCGTTTACATCCATCTTTCTGCCAACGTCCGTGGGCTCTTCCCATTCAGCTTGTAATCTCAAGTATCCCATCTACCAGCATTGTGCCACTTTATCTCCACTTGGTTTGTATTCTCTGTGGTGCAGTTTTACACTTTTATTTCATCTATCAGGGTTGATTCACTACTTGCTCTGGCAATGAAGTCGCAACAACCCATCAACTCACCTTTAAGTCTGATCAGAACAGAGAAAAATGGTTTTCCAGAACCAAGCCAAGGGCTGGGGTTGTGGCTCAGTGGTAGAGCGCTTGCCTAGCATGCGTGAGGCACTGGGTTCGATCCTCAGCACCACATAGAAATAAAATAAAGGTCCATCAATGTCTTAAAAAAATTTAAAAAAAATAGTAATCAAGCCAAAATGTACAATCACTACTCAACCAACATGTACACACTCATTATAAACACAACCAAAGAGGTACTTACTGAATCCAAGAAGCAAAGGTAAGACCCTGAGCTCTGTGCAATTGCTTGATTTTTAGAATATCCAACTGTTGGAAGAAAGAGAAAAAGTTCTAATAATTCAGTTTCCAACTGCATGAAGCTGAGTGTACTTGACACTCCAAGGGACCTAGGGACAGTCTGCGTTCCCCAATCGGGTCGGCGCTGGGAACCCACAGTGAGGACATCAGTGGAGAATGCCCCCACACAGTCATGGACATCTTCCATGGACCCACCGGGCCCAGGAAGAGCTGAAACCAAGGGAGAGCGCCTGGACCAAAGCTGCTCGAGACAGGGAGGAACAGGAAGGGGTCTGCAGGCACACCTGAGAGTCAGGAACCCGCCTGCACAGTACCACCTCAAGAAAGCCAAGTGCTTGCATGTCGCGCCCTCACAAGGAGGTCTGACCTCCTCTGCAGGAGAAGAGCCTGGGTCCCGCTTCAGGGGCCCTCAGCAGCTGGCATGCAGTGAGAGGTGTGTGGCTGTGCGGATCTGAATCTTCACCTGTGTGAACCACAGCACTCCTGAGCACCCCCGGCCCACCCAGCCTTCCCTGCGTGGAACACATCCAGGGAAGTGCTTCTGTGAGAAGCTAGCAGGCACACTGCACTAACAGTGCCCGGGCTCCCACGCACGGTCCCCACCCCCAGCCTGCCTGGGAGGGGTCTTCCGTGAAGGCCAAATGAGCCTGGTGACCAGACAGACAGCGTCATGGTTTGCCACCACCTTTGCTGTCATTCGCAAGGGAAGATGCACAGCCTCTCAGCCAAGGGTATCGAGGACCTGTGACCAGTTTCAGAAGCAGTTGGCTCTGCGTGCTTTGGTCCACAGCCAGGGTTTGAAGAGTTCTTTACTTCAAACCAAGTGAAGATTATGAACACAGAAGTGAGTTTCAGAAAACATTAATGTCTTCCAGCCACACAAGATGATGAAGACAATGACGATGACAACGGCAGAAACATCACTGACCACTGTGGGCGCCCCCGGTGCTGACCAATCCTTGCCCAGGGCGGAACTTTAGAACAGCAGCTCTCGACCCTGTGGTCCCTCAGAATCCCCTGGGACGTTTCTAAAATCTCCATGCAGGACTGCACCCCAAAGGGGACAGCACTCAGCACTGGTTCCTAAAGCTCCAGGTGACTCCAACATGCAGCCAGCACTGGACCATTTCTTCCAGCAGAGACGTGGCTCTGACCCAGGGAACCTGTCCACCGTGACAGACCTCACCGGCCCACGGCCACCTGCTCAAGCCCAAGCAGCGAGGTCTGTGGGAAACTGGGCACTCTGATCTACTCGTGCTAAGGGTACAAGGCTGACCGTGAAAATAGACAGGAATGACCCAACAGCACGAGACCTCAGAATTCCAGAGCATTACAGGAAAAGGTACCTAGATAACCAGAGTCGGACTGGCAGGAGATTTCTTATCAGAACATGGGACACTAGAAGATAATGAGGAATTCCTTAACATTCTAAGGGAAGAGATTTTGCCGTAGAACTCTAGACCCGGGCAAACTGTCAACTCAAAAGGCTGCCACAGCCAGCCACATTCCAGACACGGGACATTATCCAAGGCATTGGCTCCTGCAGAGTAACAAAGAAACATAAAAATAAAATTTAAAAAGAGAAACAAACAACAGCACGTGAGTAGATACTGCAGGAAGAGGAGAACCAAGACCTGCTGAAGGGACCAGGTATAGACCGCTACCAGTGGGCGCCCACGAAGATGCGGTGGTGAGTACGGGCCAGGAGGGGCTGTGTGTGGGAGGACGCCTACCCTGATCCCCACCACGAGCACTCAGAGAGGAACTCACAAACACACAGAAAGGAAACGGACGGGTGGCGACACAGGCTGGAGGGACGAGCGCTGTGAGAGCCCAGAAGGCACAGGGCCGACGGCAGTGCCTTCCTTTCACAAGCACGTGGCGCCCCGCCAAGAGCAAGTGGCTGCAGCTCCACCACCAAAGGCAAGGGTGGTCAGGAAGGGCATCTGACACAGCAGGTAACAAAGGAGAGCCGGAGTGGCTGCGCTCGCTCGGACAGCACAGGCACCAGGTCAGAGTCACCGTTAGACAGAAGGACATCACGCACTGACAGGTCCGTCGAGGAGATACAGATCATCAACCACCCTCCCACAGGGGGCCACCAAGCACAAGGAATGGGGGGAAGAGGACGAGGGAGAAGGACAGTTTCCCCAGCAGCTGCAGTCCCCAGTGCCTCTTAATTTAGGAGGGACAGACATCCAGAGAGGTCCCAGAGAGAGCACCGCAGACCAGCAGCAGTGCATGCTGTGCCCCAGAGCAGGAGCACACCCCCTCGGTGCACGGGGGCACCCTCCTGGATGCCTGGCGCCAGGACACAAAACCATCAACCAAAAACATAAGAATGTCTCTCTGACCACGGAAAAGTGAAACTCCATTTCAGTCACAGAAGGAAGACAAAATGCAGTCAGTGAACACTAAGCACCCACTCTTACAACCCACAGGTGGAAGAGGAAAGCACTTGGGAAATCAGAGGTGCCCGAGGCCAGGGGGACAGGCAGGGCACAGCGCGGCAGCACTCGGCGTGGTCGGTGGCTGCAGAGGCTGCACAGAAGGGGTCTTGGCCCCCTGCCTGGCCCCTCAAGGAACCCAGAAAAGAGGAGCATGTGAAACAGACAGCAGGGCGAAGACAGGAGAGACCGCAGTGAAGACGCAAAGCGAGACCAGCTGGACAAGGCTGGCTCCTGGGGGAGAAGGACACAGTGACAACACGGAGGAGAAAGCAAGAGTCAGACGCCGGGCGTCAGAGGTGGTGGGCCAAGTTCAGAGATCTCTTATTTCTCGGCCCAGAGACACAGACACCTGAGTAGACTATCAAAGACAGAGCCTCAGGGGCCACGTCCTCCTGAAGAGGAGCCTAGGACAGCAGCTTCCGGTGAGCTTCCCAGAGGAGGAGCACTGACCCGTGCCAGGACGGAGAGAAAGGCCAGGAGAGAGCTCCTCCTCCAGGCTGGGTGTGCACTGAGGCGCAAGCCACGCACACCGCGGAACCGGAATGGCAGTGTACGCCCCAGTCCCCAACAAGCACTAGCAGACCGAGTCCAGCACCCATCTCCACCCACAGGGAGGCCCCCCAGGCCAGCTGTCATCTCCACAGAGCCAGAGGCCACCTGATCACCACAAACACAGCGGAAGAAGCCGCTGGCAAATCCAATCCTGTTTCATGATTTTAAAAAAATCTGGCTAAAATAGAAAAAAGAACTTCCCCTTCCTCATTTATAAAACCCACAGGGAACATCACATTTGACAGTGGAAGACAGGGCTGGCGTGCAGCTCAGGCGCAGATGTGAGGCCCTGGGTTTGAGCGCCCCCAACCTGGGAAAGGATGAAAGGTTTTCTCTAAGATCGGGATAATAACAAGGGTGCCCACTTCCTTTATCTATCTATCTATCTATCTATCTATTTATTTTTTAGGTTTAGGGGGACACAATGTCTTTATTTTTTATTTTTATGTGGTGCTGAGGATCGAACCCAGCGGCCCGCAGGCGAGCACGCTACCCCTTGAGCCACATCCCCAGTCCAAGGGTGCCCATTTTCACCACTGCTATTCAACATTCTCTAGAAGCTTTAACTAAAGTAATTAAATAAGAAAAAGAAAGAAAAAATCCAAATCAGAAAGGAAGAAGTAAAACTCTAAACATGAAACTCTAAAAGCCCACAAGAAGAAGGAGGAGGAGGAGGAGGAGAAAACTATTAGCTAATAAGTTTAGAAAAATTTTAGGATACAAGATCAACACACACACACACACACAAAAAAAAATCCTGGTTCTTCTATCTACTAAAAACAAATAGTCCAAATGGGAAAATTCAGAAATGATTTACAAAAAAGTATCCCAAAGCTCTGGTAATTCAAACTGTGGTACAGCAGAAGAGCAGACGCACAGACCAGCGGAATAAAATTCACAGTCCAGAGAGGAACCCATACCTCTGTGATTGATTGGTTCATGGTGTGTGTGTGTGTGTGTGTGTGTGTAGTGCGAGGATTGAACCCAGGGCCTTGTGCACACAAGCAAGCACTCTACCAACTGAGCTATGTCCCTAGCCCTGACTGATTTGTTCTTGAAAAGTAAAAGGACAGTCCAATTCTTAATCAAATGGTGTGGGAACAACTAACTACAGACAAAAGAGGAATTTAGACCCTCATCTTCTACCATTTATTATCATTTTTAAAAATGTGTACTAACTAGTTATACCCAACAGTGAATGCACTCAGACCCGTCATACACAGACGGAGTGCGACTTCTCATCCTTCTGGCTGTACATGATGTAGAGTCCCACCAGTGCTCCCTCTGGGGTGCACGTGACAAAGACGTCTTCCCACTCTGTTGGCTTTCTCTTCATGTTATTGACGGTTTCCTTTGCTGAGAAGCAGCTTTTTAGTTTAATTCCACGCTACTTATTGATTCTTGATTTTGCTTCTTGTACTTTAGGAGTCTTGAAGTCAGGTCCTAAGCTGACAGGATAAAGATTTGGGCCTACTTTTTCTTTTTCTTTAATAAAGGAAGTACCTTTTTAAAATAAATAAATAACCATATATATATATGGTTTTTTAGGTGGACACAATAACTTTATTTTATTTTTATGTGGTGCTGAGAATTGAATCCAGTGCCTCATGCATGCTAGCCGAGCACGCTACTGCTTGAGCCACATCCCCAGCCCCTACTTTTTCTTATATTAGGCGCAGGGTCTCTGTTCTAGTCCTTAAGTCTTTTTTGAAAAAAAAATTTTTTAGTTGTTGATGGACCTTTAATTCATTCATTCATTCATTTATGTGTGGTGCTGAGATTTGAACCCAGGCCTCACACATGCCAGGCAAGTGCTCTACCACTGAGCCACAATCCCAGCCCCATAGTTTCCAAGTCTTTGGTCCACTTTGACTTGAGTTTTGTGCAAGGCGAGAGAGATAGGGGTTTAATATCATTTTGTTACATGTGGTTTCCAATATTCCCAGCATCATTTGTTGAATAGGCTACCTTTTCTCCATTGAATGATTTTGGCACCTTTGTCTGGTATGAGATAACTGTATTTATGTGGTTTGTTTCTGTTGTCTTATATTCTGTACCCTGGTCTATGTGTCTGTTTTGGTGCTAATACCATGCCATTTTTTTTTAACTATGGCTCTGTAGTATAGTTTAATAAGGTCTGGTATTGTGATGCCTCCTGATTCACTCTTCTTGCTAAGGATTGCTTTGGCTGTACCTCCTACCGTTTATAAAATTCAAAATGGATCAAAGACCCATAAAAGAGCTAGAAATATAAAGCTCTTCGAAGAAGATAGGGTAAATCTTCATGACTTTTATTTGACAATGAATGTTTTTTTAGATATAACTCCAAAAGCACATGCCACAAAAGAAAAAACAGATACACTGGATTTCATGAAAAGTAGAAATTTTTATATATCAAAAGATAATTATCACGGGGCTGGAGTTGTGGCTCAGTGGTAGAGCACTTGCCTGGCTGTGTGAGGTACTGAGTTTGATCCTCAGCACCACACAAAAATAAGTAAATAAAAATAAAGGTATTGTGTTCATTTACAACTAAAAAAATTTTTTTAAAAAAGATAATTATCACAAAAAGTAAAAAAAAAAAATAAGAATGGGAGAAAATGTGTGCAAATTACATATCTAATAAAGCTTTAGTATCTAAAACATTTAAAGAGCTCCTACAATCAAACAATAAAAGTCAAACAACCCAATTTAAAAATGGGCAAAGACTTAAAAGACATTTCTTTAAAGATATACAAATGGTCAACAGGGACATGAAAAGATGCTCAGTCACCGGGCAAATGCAAATCAAAACCACGAGAAGCTCTGTACCCACCAGGATGACGACTGTGATGACGATGATGACAACCACCACAGACAAGGGGACTTGGTGCCCCGGGAGGTGAGCGGTGCAGCTGCTGCAGGAACAGCATGGTGGCCTGTGAATCAGGCCGCTGGCAGTTCTACTCGAAGGCATACGCCCAAAGGACTTAAAAACCAGTGCTCAAGTAAAACCTGCACCTGGATGTTCCTGCTAGCCCACTCCCGGGAGCCAGCGCCCCCATCACTGACGGGATAAGCACATGTGGCCTGTCTACGACTTCCAGTAAAAGGGGGAGCGCCAACACTCAGTGGCAAGCACTGAAAAAGGGGCCAGGAGCAGGAGCCCCAGGCCCTTTTGACTGGCTTGGTGCCAGGCCGGTGCATGGGCAGTCCGTGGGGACAGAGGAGGCCGCAGGCAGAGCACCACGTGCCAAGTGGCCCCCAGAGCTTACTTCCCAGAGTCCCTGAGGCACCGCGGAGGCGCTGTTGGTCAGGGCTGCCTCCCTGCTTTCTGGGGTGCTCCTGAGAGGCAAAGGACTCTCTGGCCTCCATCACCAGGCTCTTGAGACTCCACCCCCATGCCTCAGTGCCTCTGAATGGCCCCATCTCCTAACACATCACAAGGGGTGAGTCTGGGGTGCACTGATTGGGGAGTGGGCACCAACACGCAGACCATGGCAAATAAGACACTGAGGTCCAGCTGGCCCTGGACAGGCAGCAGAACTGACCACCACCAGCATCTGAACAACATGGAACTCACTGCACTCTGGAGGTGACAAGGAATCACGAATCACTTACTCACCTCCTCGGGGAGAAGGAGACTCGTGGCCTCCAATGACCACCAGGATGCCTGAGTCCTCCAGCTTGGGTCTCCACTTTTCAATTATAGCCATAGACTTATCCTGGAAGTGGGACATTGGTAGGTCAGGAAACCTCCCTGGAAACAGTCCAGCATGAACTGTACGGGGCTGTCACCCACGAGAACGCCCACAGGTACCTTACTGGCATCATTGAACACAGAGAGCTCCATGGTGCCTTGGAAGTCCTGCTGCAGCACAGACTCCAAACATGCATCCAGCCACAGCTCCGCATTGTGGACGGGGAGGATGACAGACTGGAATTCAAAGGCATGGGTGAGCAGGGTGGGAGAGCCCAGAGGCCCCCTAATCACAGCGCCAGTCCTGACCTGCAGAACCAAGAGCAAGACTCCCAGCATGGCTACGCCACACCACAAGGAATCGGCCAGGAGCCAAGCCTAGTGTTCTTTCCCTGAACAGTCCTGTCGGCTCTCCCTGGACTCGCAGATGCTGGCAGAGGGGGAGAATCAAAGGATATCGGGGATCCCCAACTGGTGGTCATCTCAGGTTCTCAGTCTTGGTCAGAAACCACTGTTCTGGTTAAACAGGGATCCGGGTACAATGGCTGGCCCCTGGCTGAGTGGGGCACCTCTGCCAAACCGAGGTCAGAGACGGCAACCAAGGAAGCCTGAACACCCCCTGTAGGAGCAGTGTGTGCTACCAGGCTGGCTGGCACGCCCTGTCCTCAGGAAGCCCCACAGGAAAACGACTCCTAAGAACCTACCTCCAACAACTACCACAGGAGACGGCCTTGGTTTCACACATTACCATAGTGATACACAAGAGGACCACCTCCTGAATGAGAAAGCCAACAGGAGCAAGGCCAGGCCACGTCTGGACACATGGACGTCCATGCCTACGCTGCTCAGGGACACATTGGATAATTCCACTCAGACATGACTTTAAATCACTAAAAACATAGTTATGAACAGCTCACAGATGTGTGTGGAAAATACATTTCACAAAGTTTTTACAAACGAAATACCACTTGAGGATCTGATCCCAGTGACACCTCCTCTTGCTTATGTTTACATCCACGAGTTCCATAATTTATTTCCAGATTAACTTTACTTAGGATCATCCTTTTTAAAGGAACAGGATATTTTTACTTTTTCAAGATGTATAAGGTATGTGAATTCCTGTCAGTGATGCACCTTGATTAATCTGCCCCCAATTTCCGTAGCACTGGCATGAAAGATACAAGCTCTACATGGACCACAGCAAAGCTGTATCCACTGTTCAGTGCCGGGGTACCTGACTCCACGTGTGTTCTACTTCCCACACTGCAGCAGATGTGGGAAGCAGATGCAGGTGTAGCTGCCTGGTGTGCAGGACAGGAGCTATGGGCAGAAGCACCAGGCAAGAGATCCTGACCAGGGGCTGGGGATGTGGCTCAAGCGGTAGAGGCGCGGGGCACTGGGTTCGATGCTCAGCACCACATAAAAATAAAATAAAGATGTTGTGTCCACCGAAAACAAAAAAATAAATATTAAAAAAAATTCTCTCTCTCTCTCTCAAAAAAAAAAAAGATCCTGACCACAGTACAGTGCAGGCAGAAGCCTGGGACTGCAGCTACAGTGCAGGCAGAAGCCTGGGACTGCAGCTCAGGGCTAGTGTGCAGGGCAGAACTGTCAGAAGTGGGTTTAGAGCCTAGAGCCCAGGGTAGTGTTCAGGGGAGGAGCTCAGACTTGGGGCTTGGGGTAGTGAGCAGAGCAGAGCTCAGGCCTGAAGCTCGGGGTAGCGTGCAGGGCAGGAGCCGGGACCTGGGCTGGAGGTGGTGCACAGCGCAGTGTGCAGGGCGGGGTCGTCCAGGGGGTGCGCGGGGCAGAAGCTCCGGGGAGCTCTGGTAGATGCGCCGCGCACAAGAGCGGTCGCCACCGGGCCAGGGGCAGTCCCTCCGCACAGGAGGTTCCCAGACTCGGGAAAGGAAGGGCCGCGGGGGCGCGAGCAGCCTAAGGGGACAGACCCCGCGCCACCACGCGCCCGCCTGAGACCGCGGAGGGGAGGCAGAGTGGGTAGTGGGGACCGCCATCCCCGCGCCCGGCTGGCACCTACCACCAGGGGCAGCTGGCCTGGCCCGGCCGGGTCCCCCGGGCGCTGCATGGCCACCCCGCCGCCACCGCAGCCACCGCCGCCGCCCACGCCTCTAGGCTGCCATCGCGCTTTGGCCGCCGGCGCGTGCGCGAGCTGCTCGGGCAGGCGGAGCCGAGGCTGGGCCGCGTACGATTGGCGGAGAGACGTGTCGATCTTGCGGGGGCTGGCGTCCGGGTGGGCGGGGCCTCGGGCCGCCTCGGCTCTGCAGGGCGGGGGCGGGCGGCTGGGTTGCAGGGCCCCGCAGCCGGTGCGGCCTGCTGGCCGTTCTGACCTCCTGGTGGGCCGGAGCCGGCGCCCTCCCCTGAGGGAGGTAATCGCGAACGGAAGCCTGCAGCTAGTACCGGGCGGTGAAGCACCTGGTGCTGGAAATCCGAACCAGAGCCCTTCCGAGGTGGATGCGTGCACACTTAGAGGAAGGGGCTTCAAGTGCTGCGGGACCTGCGGGTCTGCGCTGAGCCCGGCCGGCGGCGCTGGCCTGCCGGAGGAGGAGGTGCACCTCCAGGCGCGCAGCTCCCACCAGCCCGGCGGCAGGCTTCCTGCCCAGCGAAATTGAGGGCCTGGGCCCTGGGGGTGGCCCGGGGACGCGCAGCGCGCGGTGGCTGTCCCCCTGGGGGAGAAGGCCCTGGAGAGACGGGTGTCCTGAGCACCTCCTGGTGTGGGAGGAGCGGTGGGCGCCTGGACGGGCCCAGACAGGGCTGGGGCCTCTGACTACTCCCATGAGTGACCTACTTGCGTTCCTTTTGCAAAACAGCAGATTTTTCGGACTTATACTTGTGTCTCCAGTTTCTCCGAATGGTCATCTCAGTGTATGCCTAGAAGTGTATTTTAGGGTGGCACATTTTGTTCTCCCACACCCATGGCTGGAGAACTGAGTGTGCCCACTAAGCAATGGCCCCTCTTGTGCCCTCAGGAGTGACCACACTTAAAAATAAATAGCAGAAGGTGGCCAGCGCTTTAGGGGACTGCAGTGCTTACCCACTGAAACACCTCCAGGCAGGGAAGGCAGGCCTGTTTTCCCAGGGAGCAGCTATCCCTCGCAGTTCAGTGGAGAGCTGGAACCTTTAGTCCATCTGTTGGCTTGAGTGGAGGGAGCACATGGTGGCACCCAATCCAGTTCCCACAGGTGGACTCCAGGCATGCCCACACCTTTTCCTGCCCTGTGAACCAGGAAGTCCTGTGGCCCTGCATGGAATAGAGGATAAAATCTCTGTAGGTGGCTGACGGGCCATAGAGCCACTCACATGGAGTTGCAAAAAACCCCGAGAGCCCCATAGTTTGTAAGATTTTCTCTGATCAGCATCATGCCACCTCCTGGGTAGGCTGGCCTCATGCAAGGTTTTGCTAAGTGCATTGAACCTACTGAGTAAGCCACAGTTAATGAGCATGCCTGTAAGCATCACTTCCATGAAAGTCCTTTTCTTTTAGGATCATGGCTGGTACTCAGCAGCAGAGTGCTTGTCTAGCATGCATGAAGCCCTGGATTAGATCGCGATATGGCCAAAAATAAAAATAAATGAAAATTAAGGTCAAATACAAGCATTTTGCAAATTATTATAACAAAGCCAAACACATTTGAGCATCGCTTCAGATTTTATGTCCCCCACCAAATTGCAAAGCCTATTCTACAATTGAAAGGCTTAAGTCAGATAAGTAAACTGCAACCTTATTTTCACACTTACAGACTGAGAATTTATGTTCAAGGATCTAATGGTCTCTTGGATTTGGCATTTTAGGAGTAGATTCATGGCTTAGTAGAAATTAGCATTCTAGCTACCAGAATGCACCCTGGGTTCCAGATAAGGGGTCAGAGATAAGGAGTTGCAGATGATTCATGATGTTCAGAATTGAGCTTAGTTGCCTGAGACTTCTTCCTGTGCCTCTCTTGCAGCCAGAAACTTGCTTCCTACTGCCTCTGCCAGCACAAATTCGCCTAATCCTTTTTTTTAACCTTTATTTTATTTATTGATTTTTATGAGGTGCTAAGGATCAAATCCAGTGCCTTGCATGTGCTAGGTGAGTGCTCTACCACTGAGACACAACCCCAGCCCCATGGGCCCTCCTTTTTGCAAATATTCAGTGCCCAGAGACATTGCAGAAATGCAAGGTGGTGGGGCTGGGGTTGTAGCTCTGTGGTTGAGCAATTGCCTAGCACAGGTGAGGCCCTGGGTTTGGTCCTCAGCATCACATAAAAACAAATAAGAATACAGTGGCTCTGGAGGCTGAGACAGGAGGATTGTGAGTTCAAAGCTAGCCTCAGCAAGGACAAGGTGCTAAGCAATTCAGTGAGACCCTGTCTCTAAAATAAAATACAAAATAGGGCTGGGGATGTGGTTCAGTGGTTGAGTGCTCCTGAGTTCAATCCCTGGTTCAATCCCTAAAAAAACAAAACAAATGAAAATAAAGGCTAGATTCTTTAAAAAAAAAAAAGAAAGAAAGAAAGAAAGAAAGAAAGAAAAAGAAATGCAAGCTGGTAGCAGTGCTGTCCTTGGGACCGTGGGTGCGTTGGGCCTGAGATCATGCCCCTCATGATAGGGAGAGTCTCAGCAAGAGGACCAGGCATGGGGACTGACACTGACCCTGGGGAGCCACAAGAAGGGGGACGTGAGGCATTGGCCTTTGCTTGATGGAGGTTGCATGGTCTTAAGTCAGAGGGAAGGAGGGCAGTGCTGAGGTTAGGCAAAGCCACATGGGCACCAGAAGGGGAAGTGACTCAAGCTCCTGCAGCCGCCTCCCTGAGAGCTCTTTGTCTTAGTTGCTGCTGGTGTAAAAGGTTGGTAAAAACTGGCTGCACTAGAGGACTAGGTGCCCTGCCTGGGGCCTCCTAGGGAAGACCAGCTGCAGTGGTCTGAACTTTGTGTCCCCCAGACCCAGACCTCAAACCCTGTTGGCCCCACCCAGGGTGTCCCCATCAGGGCTAGACCAGGCTGAGCAGGGAGGCAAGAAGCCGAGGGTCTGTAGCCTGGCCACCCCCAGGATCAGGGTCAGGATACAGAGGATGGGCCAGGCCGAGCAGAGGCTGATGCAGGACTGGAGGAAGGTTTGTGGCATGGAACCACAGCTGTACACCCAGCAGAGAATTCCACACACAGGAGTCGCTGTGTGGTGTAGATTTTAGCATGGCTCTGAAGCAATGGGAGCCGACTGTGCTTCCAATTCTAGGTACCCCAGAAGGCTGGCAGGCCCCTTCATGGCTGCATTTGTGTGTGGCATGCTGGCATGGAGCTGCGGCACCCGGTTGTTGTGGGCAGCTATACTGCAGGGTCCCTTCTGTGCTCAGCAAAATGGTTCCTTCCTAAACGTGAACAGGAAAGTGTCTCACCTGGGTCACAATGGCAGATTCCTGGGACTCCTCAGCATGAGATGATAAGCCTTCTACGTGGGAGATAGGGTCAGGACCTCTTCGTGTCAGAGGACCCAGGCACCGTGGGGAGGGAAGACAGGGCCTGCTGTGCATGGCTCCCAAGGAGCCACCCCCGGGCACTCCCAGCTCACCCTGGCAGCTCACTAGAGAGCAGGATTTGCTGAGGCTTTGGCTGGGTCTGTCCATGCTCCCTGAAGAGGCAGCAAGCTGCCCAGTGTGCACAGCCTCTGGACAGCTGGGACACTACCAGGGGTGAGTCTGTGGGAGGGTTCCTGGGGCCAGGGCACTGCCCATAGGAGAGGGCCCCTCTGAGCTGGAGCTGTGGACATGAAGTAAGCCTCTGGCTCAGGGCCACATTGGAACCTGCCTTGTCCTGGCCAAGTGGCCCTGACTTGGGCAGCCACTGTGTCCAAGTGAATGTGCCTCCATCTTTGTAATGTGGAGACCTGGCTAATTGTATGGACAGAAGATCAGCCAGGAATGAAGGTGAGACAGCTTCACCATGGTGTCTGGCTCTCATCTCCTGGACCAGGCTGCTGAGAACTGAGTGTCAGCCTCTGCAGCCACTACCCTGCCCCTCCACTATCCTTTGTGGGCCTCTAGTCCCTTTGCTTCTGTAGGGCCCTTCGTCCCTGTGCTGGGAGCCTGCAGCTTAGGGCAGTTTCCAGACAGCAGCCCACTTAGGGTCATGGGCTTATGTAGTGGCTGCAACCAGCTATTCCTGAATTTAAAACCTGGGTCCCTCCCGTGTCGGAGGCGCTGGGCTGCCAAGCTTCTGGTTGGGTTTGCACCTCTGCAGGCATGCTGTACTGAGGCAGCCTTGTGCAGGTGCGCCGCACAGGATCATGGGCAGGCTCTAGCATGACTGGGTGGGTTCATGAGCAAGCTGCACAGTGATTTGGGATGTCCACGGGCCCATGTGCAGGTATGATATAAAGCATGTTTCTTCCAGTGGTCACTGCCACCGTCTAGAGGGAAAGGGACTGTGGTTATGGCATTTGGGTGATAGGTGCTGGTCCTGCAAGCACAGAGACCTCACCACAGTGGGGAGCCCAGACCAGGTCTTGAAGACCAAAGCCAGCTTCTCCAGCCACAGAAGGTACAAGGGGGACTTGAGGGCTCACCTGGAAGTCCGCAGAGGAGCTGCGCGACTCAGTGGGCAACTGCAGTGGGGCTTGTAGTGCTGTGAAACGACGGGGCCACCAGGCTGTGCCGTCATCACGAAGGGCCCCTTCAGAACCTGTGTGACTCCGTGGTCAGTGCAGCCGGTCACATTCCAGCACGGGCAACGACACCCCCGCTGGCCACCTGTATTGTGCCCTCTGGGGAGGAATAGACCACTGGGTCTGTCCATGCTCCCTGAAGAGGCAGCCAGCTGCCCGGTGTGTTCACTGGTTTTCGCAGGTGCTCAGGGGCTATTAGGGCCCTTTGTGGAAACTCACATTTTGGGTTTTGAAAACCCAAGTAAACCCACGGAACAGGACATGTCTTATCCCAGTGGACCTTGGGTTTCTCTGATGCCCTCTGAATTTTCAGGCTCCATATCTGGGGGCTTGGCCTAGGCATCCAGGTGAGACGCACAATCCTGAACCCCCCTCAGGTTCAAGCCTCCAATGGGGCCAGAACCAGTCCTGCACCTGCAGCACCTGCTGCACACCTGAGGCATCTGCACCCCACACCTGTTGCGCCTGGCTACATGCCTGTAATACCTGCTCCTGAGCACACACTTGGGCACCATCTGTGCCTGAGGTGCCTGCCCATGTATGTGCAGCACCTGTCCTGCACACCTGAGCCTCTTCCTGGTCAAACCAGTGACTGCCAGGCAACCCCTGGAGCCCACCTGTAGTGAACACATCCTGTGTCTTCCTCCCCTTCCTCCCCTCACCCACAGTGCCCAGGGACACCAAATCCACTAGAGGACAGCGCTATGACCCCCCCCCCCCCCTTGTGACAGTGACGCCCCTGTGCTGGCTGACGGCTTGGTGAGCTGGTTCAGGGAGCCCTGACTCCGCCCCTCTGGCCCCTGCTGCCAGCTAGTCCTCCTGCAGGAAGTCCCTCCCTTAAGTGCCCTCCAACACTGTCTCTAAGCTTCTGGCTCCGTGGGGGCAGGGACAGGGTCTTTTTGTCTACTGCCAATTCCCTGTGGCTGGCAGAGACCCGCAGTCACATGAGCTGGCTGCCGGTGCTGGGGCCGGGAAACATCACAGACAGCAGATTGGGGAGGGGGTGGCGCCTCAAGACAGGGTGGTTGGGTGTCTGGGCTGAGCTCTGTGAGCAGCAGGCCCGGGACTCCATGCCTGCCAGGTCTGTCAGGGCACTGACTCCAGGGCAGCTCCCCGTCCGGGCAGTCCTGGCCCCACAGCAGAGCTCCCCCACCCAGGAGGCCTCCTCATGCTACCCCCCACCAGGGTACCTAAGTCCATGTGTGTCTGCTGGCAGTTGGACTGCTGCTCATGAGGACTGTGTTGTACATGACACTGGAACCGTGGCCAGCCCAGGGAAGGTGCTGAGGATGAGGCAGCACGCAGATGACACCGGGTGATCTGTCCCTGCAGCCACGTGGAGACCCAGGTCTAGCCAGAGATAGAAAGTATCTGGGTGCTCTCCGTCCCCAAAGTGCTTTCAAGTGGCCTTCACAGTGTGGGCCTGGAGACCACCCAGCTGTGCCCTGGTGTGGGTCACCTAGTTATTTTGATTGTCAGGGATGGCAAAGTCAGGAAATAGCCAGAGCCCTCCCAGATTTACACTGTCCACTTCTGTGGTCCTGGGGGCTACAGGCCAGGGCTTCAGCCTCATGGGGACGTGCTGGGCAGCAGAGCCCGGGATGTCAGGAGTGAGTGGATTTCTGTTCTGTCTGGGCTTACACCATGGCCTCCTGGGTACGGTGTTGGGGCTGTTCTCTCCCTGGACAAATGAGTGAGGGACCCCTTAGAGGGCCAGATTGCCCTTGCCCTTATAGAGCCTGATAGAGTCCTTCAGCTGCCTCCACCAGGAGGTCTGGCTCGCCTGCCTTCCTTGTGTCAGAGTTGGGTCTGTTGTAGCAGATGGACCCCTGAGCTGTAGGGAAGAGCTGGTCTTTAAGCAGGCACCAGGACGCTGGGCATCTTAGGAAGTCTGCGGAGGACAGCGTGTGCCTGGCCACCACCATGGTGTCTGTCAGCGGCACTGTGTGCTTTGTGAACTGGGGCACAGAAGAGGAAAAGTGACAATCCATTGCAGGCGAAGAAAGGAACCTGTCCCTAAGTGCGCGGCTCGGCCAGTCTGTCCTGTCTGAAGGCTTGTCTCCCCCAGGCGGTTCGGCAAGTCTGTCTGTCACCAGCCACCAGCAGATTACAGCTCACCTGGCATAGGCTGCTTTCTGTGGTCAGACCTGAGGCCCACAGTCCAGGAGATCTACAAGGAAGGGACGTTTATTTGCCCAGGAGTCGGGGACCAGCGTCTGGCAAGGTCCTGCTGCTCTTGGCACAGTGAGGGCATCAGGCCGGAGGCTGCGAGCTGCCGGCCTGGGGTCTCTGCTTCCTTTTTTCTTTGGACAGGTCTCATTATGTAGTCTGGGCTAGACTTGAACCCTGGGCTCAGGCAACCCTCTTGCCTTGGTGTTGCAGGAGCTGGAACGGCAGGCTACACCCTACGCCCAGCTCCTGCTTCCTCTTATAGAGCCACTGGTGCCCTTGCGAGAGGCCCATCTCATGACCTCATCTAACCCTGAAGGCTCCTCCTCCAAATCCATCAACATGTGACTTGGGGATTAAGTTTCCAGCACTCGAATTTTGGGAGCACCCAAACCACAGCAGCACCACAGCAGACCAGCTGCAGGAGAAGCCAGTTTTCTCTGGACTCGCAAACCCAGAGGACTGTTTCCTTGTACTGGGGCCTGAGTCTAGGCTGTGCCAGGAAGTCTAAGGGATTTATAGAGGCTCTGGAGGAGGTTGCATGGCAGAGCTGGGCAGAGCTGGGCAGGATCAAGAATGGAGCCCACAGACAGACAAAAGGCATCATGGGCAGCTTGGCTGGGCCCTCCCTCTGCTGGTGCTGAGACAGGTGCCCACCCTGGTGCACTTGGACTGCGTCCTTCCCACAGTTGCCTCAGACCTTGCTTCCCGTCAGAAGGAAGTGGGAGGGCACCAAGGTGCCCGTGGTGAGGAGGCCCTGGGTCTCTTGCAGGCCGGTGAGACCCTGGCCACTCTCCCCTCGTTTAATATCTGCACCCCGAGTAGTGCAGACACCAGAGAGAGGGGCCAGAGGCCTCCAGAACCCTGGGGGAGAACAGTCGCCTGCAGCTGCCTGGGTGGGCACCCAGCTCCACGGAGTCCTCACCAAGCCACCAAGGCAGGGGCAGGCTGCAGGAGGTTTTGCACACAGGGCTGTGTGCGAGTTAAGCTGTTTCTCGGATCACGTGGAACTCACCCCACCCATGCTGATTTTGGCACATCAAACAGGATCAGATGCAGGCTCATGGACACCTCCCCGGAGCGTCTGGTCGGATGGAGCCTCAAGAACACTCTCCTGGACCAGACCTGGAGCTGGACTTGCGCGTGTCACTCTGGGTCCTCCACTTGCCTAACACAGAGGTCTGCGGGAGTGTCCTCCAGGGCTCCAGTGGAGCGGGCTTGAACTGCAGACAACTGGAGCTGGCTAGTCCTCTGGTCCCCAGGTCATGGGAAGGTGACAGGACATTGGTGTGGACTTTTCAGGGACAGACACTCTCTGGGTCTGGGGGTCTGTTTCCCAGAGACCCGATGGCTGACTTCCGGCCAGCCTGGAAAAGCAAAGACCAGAGGCTGCGCTCTTGTTTCATGGAACCTGTGTCCCTGGTTGGCCGGGAAGGTTCTTGATTTCAGCACAGGCAGCCAGCAACTCAGGTGGGTCCCTGAGCCCCAGCAGCTGAGTTCACTCTGAAGGACATCAAGAGGAACCCATGACGAGGAGGTGTGTGCCACGAGGCCCAGTGAGGCCTCTGTCCCTGGCAGGCTGGCACCTGCCACCCCCCAGGCATCCCAACCAGGAAATGCCAAGAGGTCCAGGAACTGAACAGAGACCTCATGTGTACTTCTTGTGGGGTCCTGCTAGGATCTGGGACCCGGCCACCCTGGGACCCTGTTCTGCCCAGGCCTGAGCCATGAGACTCGAGCCTGGCTGTCGGTCATGGATGCCAACTCCCTGGGGAGTCCTCAGCTATGGACGCTTCTTTACTAGCTGTGCCCTCTCGACAGACCTTATCTGGGCTCTGGGGAACACCAGAACACCACGTCCAGCCCCACGCCCCTGGCCCCGGAAGCCCCATTCTCTTTTCCCACGGGCAGTCTCGGGGTTCTCTTTTGTCCCCCTCTGTTCGTCTGCATTTTCTATAGTGAAAGTACATTTCTTTGGTAACAGAAGAAATGTACTTTCACTATAGAAATGGGTTCAGTCTCCAGTCTCGTGGGCCCAGCAGGTAGCCTCACGCAGGTCCTCGTCCTGTCCCCCCAGAAGACACACGTGTGCGCCTCGGGGCATGTGAGATCCTGCAAGGAAAGGGTGTGAGAGGGACAGACACAGCCCCAGACCCCCCGGGGCCCCAGGGCTGTCCAGGGGTGAGCGACTCAGCCTGCTTCCCAGCTCAGGGACAGTGCAGATATCTGTGGGTTGCAGGGGCATGTGGGATGGCCACCTGTTGCCGACACTGGCCCGCACACTGGACCCTGGCCTTACTGAGGTGCACAAACTGGTGGTGTGCCCAGTGGCGTGGGTGTCCACACCTGGGACCTGCCTCTTCTCCAGGCCTGTTTCCTTGCCCTAGGTGCTATGTCCTGCTGGCCTTGCTGGCCACCAGGGTGCTTGGGCCCAGGTGTGAGCATGGGGGTCCTGGGAGCCCCCTCACAGCTCATGACTGGCTCCACCCCTGCCCAACTGGGCCCTCCACACTTCTGGGACAGCAGCCATAGACAGGCACCCCGGCCCAGCTAGCTTCAGTCCTTGGGGAAGGCTGAGGGCGTGGGCCGCGTGGGGTCAGCTGATTTAAAATGACAAGACAAGGTCAACCCAGCAGTGAGGCGTGGGGGAGCACAGCTGCTCTGCAGCCGGGCGGTGGCTATTTTTGCCTTCTGAGGTTGAGTGCTTCCTGCCCGGGCATTTTTGGGAGCACAGGAAACACATGAGGTTTGGCTGAGGGAAAGTGCTTCCCGAAACCGGAGCCTCCGGCGGGGAGAGTGCAGAGAGAGACTCCCCACTTCACCTTCCGCAGAGTCCACCCGGAATCAGAGAATGGAGCGCTCACACTCTCATGGCGGGAGCTCTGGTGTGCACCCTCCCCACCTGTGGCCAGGGTGGGGCTCCAGTGGTCCTGCCACCTGGCGGCACTGGGGTGAGGTCCTGCCCAGGTCAGCAAGCTGGGCTGGGGCAGCAGGGCTGGGCTGTTCCCAAACAGGTCTTTCCTGGTCTTTGCACACGCTCACCTGCCCCCACACGCCTACACACGCTGGCCCACGCCCACCGTCCTAGCTGGTCTGGCAGCTTCTGGCCACTCCTCCCTTCACGGTAGGAGACTTCAGGGCTGGAGCTGCCCTTGGGACGAGTCTGGCTCGTGTCTGTACCCTCAGGGTGACGGCCAGGAGGATATAGATTTATGGTCTAAGAGGGGGACCTGGGGTTCTGATGCACAGCGCAAGGGTGGCACCGTGGGGACGCCTCCCCAAGGCACCAGCTGCCTTCAGGCCTGTGCCTTCTGGGGTACAGCAGAGGGTGGACAAGGATGGTCCAGCTCCCAGCCAGCCCAGCTGGTCAGCACCACTCTGCCCACCTCCCAGAGGACCACAGCTTGGACTTTGGTCTCTCGGCTCACCAGGTGAGCTCAATCACAACAGAAACACCTATTTCAGAGTGAAGATTGTAGGACCCCAAGCCCTGGGGAGAGTCAGTAGGAGACGTGGGGTGGTTAGCGCTGAGGGGAAGCTGGGGAGACGGTTGGAGGACATTTGGATGCTGGTCACCCAGGGAGATGGCAGCCACCAGGCCTGCCCCTTCCAGAACTGGAAGAGGGTGAGGACAGGTTCACAGGTGCCCACAGAAGGCTTCTCGTTGGCACCACTTCCTCCACCTCCTCCTCGGCCCCAGCTGGTGCCTCACGGGCTCCACGTTCCCTGGGTGACAACCAGATCTCGGGACGTGAAGCCTGGCCACCCAGCCCGACTCTGCCGTTGGTATCCGGGAACCAGATCCTGTCCCCTACATGGTGCCAGTACTGCTGCCCACTGGACTCTATGGAGCCCTGTTGAAGGCAAGAGGAGTGCCGTGGGCCACAGCCTCAGAGAAGCTCACACACACACACACACACACACACACAGCCACAGCGGGCTGGCAGTCCACAGGGGACCCCCAGAACAGTCCAGCCCCGTGGAGAGGCACATTCGTGCCTGTACTTTACACGTGTGCTGGGAGGCACTTCCCCTGGCTCCCTGGACCAGGCCTACGTTTCCACCTCCTTTTCTCCACCACACACTAAGGCCACAGGGGAGGTGGCCGTGCCACCTGCAGGGTTCCAGGGGAACCAGCCTGGCCTCCTCCCCAAGTGCCTGTGTCAGTGGTGCACGCTCCTGGGCCACCCCAGAGCCCCCTGGGCCCCTCTCTCTCAGCAGCACCCCAGCGGGGACCCTGGGCTGTGGTCATCTGTTGGGCCAAGGTGTCCTCCAGAATCTGGAGTAATCTACCTTCCTTCCGGTTTCCCTCCTTCCTGACCATGGTAGGGAACTGGGGCAGTGTTAAGCACGTCATGCGCAGGCTCCGCCCAGGAGACCTAGGCCTTGGTCCTCATGCCGTGTCAGGTGCCATGTCAGGGCATGTGGCCACCAGCACCTCACCAGGGCGGTTTCTCCTGCTCAGAGGGGGACAAACCACCTGAGAAAATAATCCGTGAAGAAATAAGAGACAAAGTCAGAAAAATCATGTTAAGGGAGCGCTGACAGATTCTTCCAGTCCCGTAGGAGTTGGAAGAGAAGAGTCACAAGATGGCTCTGGCTGTTTATTTAAGGGGTCCATGAAAGGCAGGGACAAGGTTTCAGGGGTGGAGTCTTGCTTCATGGAGTCCTGTCATCAGCAGATTGGCATCTTGACAAGCCACACCCGTCTCCGGGAGGCCGTGTGTCTAGGTGGCTGCAGCAGGTCACCCATCTCGGGTGCTGTGTGGAACCTGGCAGAGACGGATAGAGCTCCTGTGTCTCTGGGCGGTCTCACCAGCAGGAGTGCCATGGGCGTCCCCAAACACCAGATGTTCCTGTTCAATGGTCACCATGCTGGTCTGGTCCACGCACATTTCACGGGTGACTTCTGACACCTGGGGGCCTGGGTCCTGTGCTTGAGGCCTTGCCAGGTCATGGGCCCATGCTATGTCAGGGCCTGTGGCCACTGTGGCCTCCCGGCTGTCCTCCTCACACCCCTCCCCTGCTCAAGACACTCCAGAGAACAGGGGCCTGGGCGTGGGAGGGCCCCAGGAGTGTACCCATTAGCAGGCCACCCCAGGCAGGTCAAGGCCACCAGAGGCCTCTGTGGACAGCTCCTCCACGGCTGGACCAGGGCCAGGTCTGTGAGAGGAGCCGGCCTGGTGAGGGAGGGGCTGCGTGTGGAGGTGAGGGCTTTGCTGACTTGTCCCCATGGTCTTTCCTAATCCTAACTCACTTACCATCCCTGGCTCCACCGTCTTTCTGGGCTCAGGGTGGAACTGTCCATCTGCTGGAACCTGGGGCAGGTGGACTCTGTCCTGCTTTTCCCCTGGCTGGGATGCACCTAGTGGGCCCCGCCCTCAGGATGTCCCCAGGATGGCTCACATCTATCCAGGCCCCAGGCCTGGCTCTCAGCCCCTCCAGCTGGGGGCAGTCTTGAGCTGCCTGTTCCCTGCCTGGCCCTCTCCAGGAGCAGGACGGGATGGGCTGAGGACAGGGATGGTGGTGGGCCCCACCGACAGGCACCTGGTGGAGGGTGTTTACAGCTGCACCCACCCACTGGGTTGAGTCACCAGGGCTGGGACAGCCACGGTCGGGCGGGCCCAGAACTGACTGCCCTGGGCCCTCAGCTGGGACCTTGCCCATGGCCTGCAGGTGGGAGGTCATGCCCCGTTCAGCTGGACAGCTCCTGGGTGATGACTGAACCATCCAAGCCTCCTTCCCACCTGCCTTCCTGGCAGTGACATGCCCGACATCTAGACAGCCCAGTCTCTCAACAGCACCTGTCCACTGGACCTGGCTCTGTCTAGCATGGGCACTGCAGCCCATTAGAGCCTTGGCAGGACCTGAGTCCTGGTTTATGATGTTGTCCAGGCCCTGCTTCAGGCAGGTTGGCACCACGCACAGGTCCCAGCTGCCCAGTCTGCTGGGGAGGGTTGCCTCTGGCAGGAATCCAAAGGCCATAGCACAGGGAGTGTGAGTTCTCCTCTCTGCAGCATTGCAGGAAAACAGGGGCCCGGGTCTCCCAAGTGTGTCTGCACCCATAGCTGCTCTTAGTTGGTCCTGCAGGCGGCCACAGGTGGGCCCACAGAGAGGTGCCTTCTGGGCTCAGATGCCCACAGGGGCTGCCAGGACCTCTGCAGGGAGACACTCTTAGGACTACCCTCAATCAGTTCACGAAGCCAGCAGGGAACCCTCAGGGGACTGCGCATCAGTGGGGACCCGTCTGAGCACAGCGGCTCCCGGGCGGCCACAGTTGCTGGCTCAGAAACAGGTACGGGGCCAGTGAGAACATGCTTGCTCATGTCACATGTGGCACACAGCTCCGTGACAGTTCCTGGGTTGTGCTGGAGCTCCGTGACCGCCCAGTACATCAGTACCGTGACGGCTCAGCCTTGCAGACGGGCTCCTGCCCCTCATTTCCAGGACAGGAGTGCCCTAAACTCTGCAGCTCCCAGACGACCTGGGGACGTGTGCACACGCAAGAGACGCAGAGCCTTCCTAGGGCGCGTGGGCACAGCCTGACTCGTGGGACCCCCCTCCTCCTGCCTGAGGCAGTGGGGGCTGATCCTTCCAGGCTTTCTGCACTGTGTCTCCTCTGAAGTGAGTGGGCTGGCTGGAGAGGAAGAGCCACGTCTCTGACCCACGTCGTGAGTGGCCACAGACCTGGCGGGCGACTGGACCTCGGATTTCGGCTCCTGTCCTCAGGTGGCCTACTCGCACTCTGCCTCTCTTCGTTTCCTGCAGTGTCACCTTCCTCGGCAGAGATCTGTGGCTTCTTCAGGGATTGACCACCTGGGCACACTTGTGGGTGGAGGAGTGTCCTTGCCCCTCAGTGCCAGCCCCATGCTGGGCTGTTCCTCTCGACACCTCCCAGTCGGGGGAAAATTACCTGGCCCCCACCTTCACCCACAGCCCCTAAGGTCTGTCGGCTGCTCCAGGAAGCCCAGCCTGGGCCAGTGCATGGTCACGCAGCCCAGTCACTGTGTTCACAGTCCTGGCCTCAGCACACACCTCGGGTCCACTTGCCAATTCAGCTGTCACCTTCGAATGTGAATTCACCTTCCACCTGGCCAGACCCCTCCTGAAACTGTGCCTTCCCCGTGGAGAACCGCCTGGGGGGAGTCCAGTACTGAGGGGGTCATACAGCTCACTGCTCCTGGGTCCTGGTCTGCCAACAGCTGGGCAGGGTGAGAGCCAGCCCCAGATGTCAGGAGCAGCTGCTACCGACAGTGGTGACAGCAGTGGGGGTGACACCAGCACGCAGGGCAGCCCCACTGCTGGGCTGCTGTGGCAAGGCTCCACCCAAGGCCAGACGCCCAGCCCCACAGCTTGCCCACCCATCCAGGCCTGCCAGGCACGTAGCCGACCCCTCAGGTCCAGCCAAGCTGGTAGGACTCTCCCTTCCACTTTTCTATGATGCACAGACAGTACAACCTGCCAACAAATTAGGTGAGGGAAGGGTTAGGTGCAGAATTACATGGTGAGGTTACTGGGCTGGGGCCGGCTGGGCCTCTGTGTCTGTTTCATGTCGTAATTACACATGACCTGCTGCAGTGGCTGAATGTCAAATTACCAGTGTTGGCTCGGGCTGCCTCATTGACCACAATTGTGATAATTATGTCTCTCTGGGAAGGTCAGCAAAAGTGGCCTCACAGGGCGAAGCTGGGTGACAGGGTGGCTCTGGAGGGCTGTGGGGTGGGTGTTCTTCTCAGAACACCAAGGGGCCACGATTGTCAGCCTTCTCAAGATGTTTTCAAACGTGAAGAGAAGATTCCTGGGCACGTGTGTGGGAAGTTCAATGTCCACTGGGCGTGTCCAGTTTCTGGGGAAGGATGGTGATTCTCCAGTGATGGTTTCAGGTGGTGGCCACTTGGTAGAACACCGCTAGCTGGCGGTGCTCATGGGGAAACCTCAGTCTGAGCCAGCGTTCAGTTTGCTGTTCGTGAGCTTTGGGAACCCCAGCTGTGGAGAGACCCTCAGCTATCAGCTACCACCCAGGGATGAGCGCTGTGCCCTGGTGTCAGGAACCTCCATCACCCGAGAACTGCCCCTCTGCCGGTGGCTGAGACTCAAACAGCCACAGTCCTCGCAGCCCTGGGAGCCAGACAGGTGCTAAGCCCTGTCCCTCCACCACCCATAAGGGCCACATGCACCCAGTGTTCAGAAAGGCTCAGAAGTTTCTGGTCCCACTAAGCGGCCTTTCCCAGGGACAGGTCCCAGGAAATGTGGGCGTCTGGAGTTTAGGCTGTCAGACTCCTGGGTCAGGCACACACAGCCGAGCCTTGGGTGTCATCCTGGCCCGGCTTCTTTGGGTCTCGGACCTGGTTAAGCTAAGAGGATGCTCAGGGCAGCAAGGGGTGCTCATCACACCTGTGCTCAGGAGACGTTCGGCGAGGACTGAAGCGGAAACCAACCCTTTGTGTGGGCCACGGACCCTGAACTCTAGGGTGGAAGGTGGACCACGAGGACCGGTCCAAGCCTCAACAAGGAGGTGACCCCAGACCCCAGCCTTTCAGTTACTCTCTCTTTTTTTTTTTTTTTTTTAAAGAGAGAGTGAAAGGGGGGGGAGAGAGAGAGAGAGAGAGAGAGAGAGAGAGAGAGAGAGAGAGAGAGAGAGAGAATTTTTAATATTTATTTTTTAGTTCTCGGCGGACACAACATCTTTGTTGGTATGTGGTGCTGAGGATCGAACCCGGGCCGCACGCATGTCAGGCGAGCGCGCCACCGCCTGAGCCACATCCCCAGCCCTTCAGTTACTCTCATCTGGGGTGGGGAAGGGTACTCTCTCCCCCTTCTCCCTGATGCAGGGATAGGCAAGTGTGATTCTAGTGGGTTCTGGAACTCTCCAGTTCTGCAGCTCAGCCTCAGTGGAGGTGTGTGGATGCAGAGGGAGCTTCTGCGCCCTCACCGACCCGTAAGGAGTATGTGAAGCTGCCCCTTCCCCTGTGGGGTGGGAGGGTGCTACTACAGGCTCTTATTGTACTTAGCCCTGAGGTGCTTCTGGGAAGTGGTACCTTCCCAGCATCCTGGAGTGACATGCCATTCTCCACCGAGTCTCCTCGAGAGATGGCCCTGGAAAGCTCAGAGGCTGGCCAGGGCCCTTAGGACCCAGGGGTGAAAGGGGATGGTGGCTGGTGAGCAGCCACTCCATCTTCCTGCCCCCAGGAGCCTGACATCACTGACCACCAGGAGTCCCAACTCCAGGGATGTTTTATTTGTAGGTGATTTGATGGGCCAGGGCAGAGGTCAGCAAAGGAGTCCAGGAAGCCCATGGGGTTCTGGGGTACAAGACTCCCCAGAGCCAACAGGGCACAGGCTCCTGTAACAGCTTGGGACCAGTTCTGCTGCGACGGCACCCACCCAGGGTCAGAAAGATGGGAATCTGGAAATTCCTGCTTTAGAGATCCTTCAGGAGGGAGCCGAGTCCTGGGGGGCAGTCCCTCTCCCAATATCCTATGGGATTCTCCCAAGAATCACACAGGCAGTCATTCATTCTTACCCTCATTTTCTGCTTGTTTTTGAATTAGTAGACTTTATTCTTTAGATTTACAGAAAAATTGAGCAGATTGTAGAGAGAATTCCCCCCTTCCCCCCACCAAGATTTCCTTCCTGCATTAGAGTGTGCCAATGTTAGCATCAACGAACCAATACGGATATTTATTAACTAAACACCACGGTCTACATTCACGGGCTTTGACAAATTAACTTGGCCATGCTGTAATTCCAGGGTCAGGGCAGCCCAGTGGGCACAGGTGGCTGGGCAGCCCTTCAGGTGGCAGGGCTCTGCCTTGGGACGAAACCAGCATCAGCCCTGGTCGCCTTGGGCAGGTCACTGAAAGCTGCCAGCTCTCAGTGTCTTCCTTGGATGCTGCCTGTCCCTCCCACAATATGATGGGGGGCTCTGACAAGCCTTATGGCCCTTACAGGATGTACAGGGCCTGCTGGGCTGTGTGCAGATGGCTTATTCAGCCCTGTATGGCCCCGGGTAAGAAGTGCTGAGGTGTGGGAAGTGGCTTGCTTCAGACATGCCAGTGGGCCAGTGCTTTTGTACCTGGATACCTGCAGCAGTGCATTCCAAGGGATGTGGGGCTGGTGGAGCAGGCCTCTAAGCTCTGAGGTGCACATGTGTGACAGAGCCTCAAACCTGGCCAGCAAAGGAGTCCAGGAAGCCCATGGGTTCTGGGGCACAAGACTCCTGGCCAGGAGTCTCGGGTGATATCAGTTCAGGTGCTGGGCAGTGCTGTCTCCAGGCTGCGTAGGCCTGCTCTGTTCCAGGGTCCTAAAAAGATCTGGCCATGCTGCAATCCCAGTGTCAGGGCAGCCTGGTGAGCACAGGTGGCTCCTTAGGCCCCTGGCCCTTCCCCAGCACTGAGCTGCTTCTGATACACACTTGGAGCCAGGTATTTCTCAGTCCAGCAGACTCATAATTCCACCCTTTCCCACCCCTCTGTATAGTCGCCATCCAATGAACTGGACTCCCAGATTCTCATCTGGCTCTCAACCTAGGAATATTTTGGAGGGGTGGGTAATGTCTGGAGACAGTTTGGATGACCCAACGGGGGCAGAAAGAAGGAGTGCTACTGACATCTAGAGTAGGGGCCAGTTTGTTAAAATCCTGCAATGTACAGGATGGTCTCCTTTGTAAAGACAAACCTCGCCTTCCAGGTTGATGAAGCAGTACCAGAGGTGGGCAGTGTTGGGTGTGGGCAGCAGCGCACAGCGCCAGGCGCAAGCAGAGGCTCCAGGTCCTCAGGGAGCCTTAGAAAGACTTCCTGGGGACTGGACGCTTCAGAGTCCAGCACGCTGTACAGTGGAGTCAGGCCTGAAGCCGAGTGGGCTGTAGGCCGTGACAGACTCGGAACCTCCGCCAAGCACAAATTCTGCGGAGGGTGAGGTGCCAAGAACTTCCCAGAGAGCCACCGGCTGGTGAGGAGCGAGGATGGGCCACAGCGCTTCCACCGTGGGGGCTTAGGGGAGAGCGGTCGGTCTCGGGTTCTCCCGGAACCCGCCTGGTGCAGGCGCAGACGCCCGCTGCGCCGTCCCATCCGGCAGGGCCTCGGCTCTTCTCCAAGACCTTCTCTACGTCCCTCGCTCATCCCACCACCGTCTGTGAGAACCAAGATAACTGCGCACTCACACGTCCGCAGCGTCCAGTCCGGCGCGCGGGACGCTGAGCTCCGAGCGCGCGCTCGGGGCGAGGTTCCGGCGCAGGCGGGGGCGCGGGTCGGGGACGCGGAGGTTGGGCAGGGGCGGGGCGGGCGGCCGGCCGGGCGGGGTTCTGCGCGGAGGCGGGGCGGGGCGGGGCGCGGGATGGGCCCACCCCCCAGCTGAGCCGGGGCCGCGGGCTGCGGACTCGCCAACTCAGAGGATCTGGCGGCGGCGGCGGGCGCGCTTCTTAGCGCGAGGCTGCAGCGGCTCCTGCGGCGCGGCGGCCCAGGCGGGCCGGGATGGGCGGGCGGCCGAACAGGGGGCGCTGGAGGCGCGCGACGTGACCCTCCTGCACACGGAGCCCTCCCCGCCAGCCGCGCCCAGTCGAGGGTCTGCTGGGTGGGCGCGGACACGAAATCAGCGCCCACCCCGCCGGAGCATGCGGGGCGCGGCGCGGGTAACCGGGGGGCGCGCGGGGCAGCTGTGGCCGCGGCCCCCGGTCCCGGGCGCGGGCCCGCCCCCTCCGCTTCTGCTGCTTCTGGCGGTGCTGCTGGGCGGCGCGGGCGCGCAGTATTCCAGCGACCTGTGCAGCTGGAAGGGGAGGTGAGTCTCGCGGAGCGACCCCGGCCCAACCCGCCCGGATCTAGGTCCTCCGGTACCGTTGGCTCTGCTCCCGAGCTGGGACCAGCGCGGCGGGATCGGGGGCCGCTCTCCAGGCCGAGTTCGATGTCCCCATCCCCGTCCCTGGTTCCAGAACAAAAGAGCCCGAGGCGTCCAGGTCCCTGCCCGAAGACGCCTGGGGAGTCACCTCCGCAACACCGCGGGGTCTGCCCAGGCCGGCCGCCCACTCGTCCCGGGCGCAGCGCTGGTCCTGAGTCCAGAGCTCAGCTCAGTGGGAGCCGGAGCGGGCGGGGTCCATGGTCGCGCCCTCCGGGTTCCTGCCCGTGGCGGGAGCTGTGCGCCCCAGGCCGGGAGGAGCCGGGCAAAGCGAGAAGGGATGGCCGGGTGCGGCGGTTTCGGGGACGGAACGAGACCCACGTTGACTGTAGTACGTCCGCTGGGCGACCAGCCGCAGGCGGACACCTGTGCGCCGGGCCGAGTGTAACCGGGCAGAGCCCCCCGCCCGACCCTGTGAAGGTCAGGCCGCCCTTGGCAGCCGCGCGCCGGGCTCCGCGACCCCCCCTCCCCCGTTCGCGGTGGCAGCCGAGGACTTTTTAGAAACCAAAGTGTGACATGTAGAAAGGGGTGCAGGTCACAACTGTGCGCGGGCGCGGTGCCTGGGAGCCGCAGCTACTCGGGAAGGACCCAGTGACGTGCCGGGCACCCAGGAGGTTCCTTGAGCTTAGTGGAGCTGGTTTTGTGCGGTGGAAGTTGACAATTCAGCAGTTTGTGAAGCGCGCTGCGCTAATGCGCGTCTACTCTGCAGACGCTGTGGGTTGGGGCTACCCTTAGGTCTGGTGTCGAGGTCGGGCGCGCGCCCACCCAAGCTTGTAGTCCTTGGGCTGATAGTTAGACTCGAGCGGCAGACAGCTCATTCTGGGTGGGGGCGGTCACGGGTGATTTTTGTGAAGCCGTTTTTCCGAGAAGACTGGGTGTTGAGCTGGTGCGCCAGGTTCTGCGTCAGCAGGGCATGGCTGGTCATCTTGGACATTCACGGCATTTAGTTTTCTGAGGAAACCACAATGACCACAATCAACTCCCCCTCCCGATGGGAAAGACTCCTGCCAAGGGGTTGGACTTGAAGATCAGCCCCTGGCTCCTGAGACCTCTGGGCACTGCCTACCTCACTGGGAGCTTTCTGCCTCCCTTTCAGTAGAAATCCCCCTGCCTGCGGGAGCTGAGATTGGGGCTGAGGGTGGCTGGAGCTTTGGGGGAGGGCTGGCCTCGGGAATGCTGGCGCCAGCACAGAGCTGGCCACGAGCCTCTGATGCTGACTCTCTGGGACTGCCCTTTCTCTAGCCATAATAATCAAAATCCCTGCTCTCAGCCTCCTCTCGTGGATCAGTGCACCCCAGCTCAAGGCTTTGGGGTGTCCTGCTCCAGCAGATCAAAACCAGAAAACCCAGTCCCTGTCTCTGAGCTTGGGTTCCAGTTGGAGCCAACTTCCTTCCCAGGTCCTCAGAGGACTGCATGTCTCGGGCTACAATTCCAAGCCTAGGGTGCCCAAAACTCCAGAGGTTTAGGTGTTTGCAGAAGGGGTAGGTGTGCTGTCCAGTGCAGAAGCAGGAACACTGCCTGGGCCCCTGGCCTTGTCTGCCAACATCCTCCTTGGACTCCCTTGATGGCACCTCTCCCAAAGTCTGAACCTAGCGAAGGACAGCTGAGGGACCCTTGGAGCTGCCGGAGAGGAGGTAGGGCCTGGAGCATAAACCAAGCTCCCTTGTCTTATAGCTGCTACCCCATTTATCAATACACTTCACACATCAGCTGACTCCTGCTGAAACCCGGGAGTCTGCTGGCTTTCTTGCTAACTCCATGGTTTGTGACCCTTTAGGAGCTGTTGGAACACAGCACAGGGCGGAGCAAGCAGGTGGATTCTGACCCCTGCTAGGAAGGGACACTGGCCACTCACATTGATGTGCTGGTGCTTCTGGGTATTTCTAAGCAATCAAATTAGAGATTTTGAAATCCTTCTTCCTGTGTAGGAGGCAGGACCAGTGCCTCAATCTTTATCACCCAGGGACCATAAAGGTGAACCATGAACTTTCCCACTGGCGTCATGGGGTAGAGCAGGTGCAGCCACACCTGGGCTCTCTGGCAAGATGGGGAAGTGGAAGGCAGCCTTGGGGGCAGAACCTCTGACTTTGCCCAAGATCCAGGACCAATCTCACTCCAGCATCCCCAACTGTCTTGTCCTGGTGACTTGAGGTTCGCCAGCTGTAGGTGTGAGTAGTTTGGGGCTGGCCACATACCAATTGCAGGCGTGAGCTCAGCTTGCTTCAGCAGATCCTTAGAAGTCTGCTGGATTTACCATCTTTTCCATAAAGGTGCCCACAGGCATGTCTACCTGGGTGATGCTTGCTGATTTTTTTAAATAAAAGCATTAATTCAGCTTAACTAATCTGATTAAATAGCCTTGCCAGTGTCACGATATGGACTTGATCCAATTCTGTGTGCACCCTGTGGTTTCATCACAGCAGTGCGGTGGAGTTTGCAGTTTTGCTTAGTGTGGCACCTGCATCTCTTGAAGATGCTAAAATGCCATCATCAATGCCCATTAATAATGTATTCACTTGTGCAATTGTAGCAACCTTACATAGACCTTTTTTTTCCTATTTGCTGGCTGCTTGATATTTGGTTGTATGGCAGGAACCAACACAGTTGTTGGTCTACATGAGGGTCTTGCTGGATGTCTGGTTGTGGGGTAGGAACCAGGATAGTCGTTTGTCTATGTGGGGGTCTTGAGCAATACCTGCTACTGGTTCCATGCTGAGCATCTACTTGGATTCCTGTTGACCTGATGTTTTGGAGAATGGAGAAGACACAGTCACTGGCCCTGGGATGGGTATAGATATGGCTAAGGGTGAGGAAATGGGCCCCTCATTTCCTGTGGGTCCATCTCTGTTTTACTTCCTTCTCATTAGATGGAGCCAGATGGACATCATGGGAAGCTCTTGCCTCCAGTGTAGGTGGGGTCAACAGCCTCCAGACTCAGGTCCTTCTGCCCTGGTACCGTGGTTGGACACTATCACCTTGAGGGTTCCCTCTGCTCTGCCTGAGTTGGGGTGGGAGGCAGGCTTCCCTGTTCCCCCCTGTGCAGAAGAGTACAGTGCTTCAGAGATTGGTGCTGGGCCTCTGCCCTCCCAACCCTCAGGGCCCTGAGATGGAAGCAAAGATGTGGACTGGGCAGTTTATTGGGGAAAGAGAATTGAGCATTGTGCCTGGACCCAGGGCAGGTGTCAGTGTCTTGATGCCAGAGACTGGAGACTGCACTGGGACAGCACTGACGGTGGCCAGGTGTGTCTGCCTTGCACCACTTGGTACAGTTTCCACACAGCTCTGTGACTGCCCATCTCTCCATAGGTGTCAGAGGAGCTTGTGTGAGTTTTAGTTTGCTCTGCGTGTGTCACCCAGGGCCTTGTGGGGGTGGGCAGTGGGCCAGAGGTTTCACCCTTGATGCTTCCTTCTGACGTAGTCTGCAGAGTGACTCTGTGGCCTCAGCCTGCAGCCAGCCATCATAGCAAAAGCGAGGTTCAGGGGCCCCATGCCTGAGTCACCCGGCAGTAAATGGGAACTGTGTGGTGCCCTCTCTCCTCTGCAGAGTGTTCATAACCTGCTGGGGCCAGGGCTCTGGAGTTAGCACTGCTCATTTCACATAAAAATCCTAAGAATGTGGGCAAACCTGTCTGAGATCTGATCAGAACCAAATTTCAAGTAATAAGACACTTATCTGAAGTCGTTGGCTCAGTTCCAGGTCTGCTGGTGCCCATGACGTCACCGTCAGCGAGGAGCTGGCATTTACATTAAAGTTCTGGGCTGCTGAACCCTGTTTTGGTTGCTTTGATTTCTCAGGGCCTGCCTGATGAGAGCAGCACCTTCACTATCTTCCTGTTGAGCCCTGGGGGTGTGCGCACAGCCCCGGGGGTGTGCGGCCTGGTTACCCTCGGTCCTTTCACCCCCAGGTTGTTCCCTTGCTCTTTAGTGACAACTGAACTTGCTTTTAGAAATGATGGGCCATGCAGGTACCCCAGGCTGCCCAGTGAATGAAAGGAGAGTGGACTGTCACCTTGGAGGAAGTGCAGCGAGGCTGCCCAGTGCAGCAGAGCCTGTGCGGCAGAGGCGGAGCTCGTCCCATTGTCAACACTCCTAGCTGGCTGAGAGCTGTCCTCTGGAGCATGTTGTCAGAGGTGCTGCCACCTCTGTACCTGTGTGAGCCTGGCTTTTCACCCAGTGGGGCTCTGCCTTGCTTTCCACTGAGGTCCAGGCCCTCCTGGGTGATTGGAATTGGCTGAGCCTGGAGGGCGGGGCCCGGGTCTGGGCACCTGGATGCCTGTGCTCCTTGGTGGGTGCTGCGTCAACCTGCCTTGACTCTGGAGTGGGCCCTCTGGAGGGAGCCTGTGGGGAGGCTAGTAGAGGTGGCTTGCTGGGTTCTGCCGCTCCGTGAAGGGGAGGTGGGCACTGAGGCAGGCAGTGGGCTGTCTGTCAGCAGTTGTGGAGGGGTTGTGGTTGTGGAGGGCTATCTCACACACTCTTCGGGGACGTGCAGGGGTGGAGCCTCCTGATAGGTGTGCCAGGGTGGGGCTTACACTCTCCTGACAGGTGTGCAGGGGCAGTGCCTGCACTTCTGGGTGGGTGGAGCGTGTGGACAGGGTGGGGCCTCACAGGCTCTCCTGGGCAGGGGTGCGGCCTCCCCCTGGGCTCTGACTGATTCTTCTGCTCATCTTCTGCAGCGGGCTGACCCATGAGGCTCACAGGAAGGAAGTGGAGCAGGTATATCTGCGCTGCGCAGCCGGCTCCGTGGAGTGGATGTACCCAACTGGGGCACTGATTGTCAACCTGCGGCCCAACACCTTTTCGCCCTCCCGAGGGCTGACTGTGTGCATCAAGCCCTTCAGTGGCTCCTCTGGGGCCAACATCTATCTGGAGAGAACTGGAGAACTGAGGCTGCTGGTGCAGGATGGGAGCAGCCATGCCGGACAGGTGCAATGCTTCAGCCTGGAGCAGGGTGGCCTGTTTGTGGAGGCCACACCCCAGCAGGACATCAGCAGGAGGACCACGGGTTTCCTGTATGAGCTGACAAGCGGGCGCAGGGGGCTGGGCCACACACTCTCTGGTGAGTGGACCAGGGGATGGGGTTGGCGGGGGTGGGGGGTGCTTACTGTGTTGCCAGACGCCCGGTATTCTCCATGGCTCCCTGTGAAGGGGTCATGACCTGGAGTGGCACACCTGCCAGGCCACGTTTGTCTGGAAAGCCCTTTGAGTCCCCTGTACACAGGCCCTCATTGGGGGGCAAGGGGGGTGTTGGACCTCAAAACCAAACTACCTTTGAAATACACCCACCACCCCTTGAGATGCCGCAGCCGGGGACCTTGGTGTTCCTGACCTGGTGGAGCAGTGCATGTTTGACCAGGGCGGCTTGGGGTGCAGATTCCAAATCCACCGGGTCTGAGGCATTTGAAGAGGGGCCATGCTTCTGCACGGCCCGTGAGCTGGTCCTGGTCTTGGTGTCTGCAGCAGGAGCAGGTGTTGGGCTTGGAGGAGGGAGGGGTGGTCCTGCACCCGTCAGTTCTGGGGAAGTGGCTGCTCTGCTCTGCAGGACAGATGCAGAATTCTGAAGGGGCTCTGGCTGGCCGTGAGACCCCATCACCATGGCAGTGCCTGAGGGGCCTCAAGAGGCATGCCTAGGGAGGACTCCTCCCTGGATGGCGTGGCAGCCTCAGGCACCAGTGCAGTGTCCCCTTTGGACAGTGTCTGACAGCATGAGAACCTGGAGAGGTCCTGACAGAAAGTCTCTCTGAGGCCAGTTGGGCCCAGCATGGCGCCAGCAGACTGTGTGTGCTGTGTGAGGGCCATGGGCTCTGCCTTGGGGTTTTTCCCGCCTTGAGGTATGCAGACTTTCCTGACCTGGGGGTTGTGGACAGTGCTGGTCTCTAGACAGCCCTGCAAGTGGGCACAGAGGCGATGTCCTCAGATCCTGCAGCTTCAGGGCAGGTTCCAGCCCGTGGGCTGTGAGCAGGCAGTTCCCCTTTCCTGGGCCAGTGATTATGGAGGATGGGAGGGCCAGGGGAGGGGATGCCACACTCTGGGGCCCTGGAGGTAAACTCGCCATGCAAATAACACCTGGGGCACTCTGAACACGTGAAGTGGTGGTCCAGGTAGGAAGACCTGTGAGTGTCCTTTGTGCGATGAAAATGGGGACTGGCCTCAAGGACATTCTGCTGGGCTCATGTTTCCTGTGGCCGAGCTCTGCCCTGGTACAGGATGTGTCTCAGCAGCTTTGGGTGTGCTGCTGTCTGTGCACACCTGACCACTCACATTTGCACACATAGCACACACAGTCTGCCGGTGCCATGCTGGGCCCAACTGGTAAGCTGGGATGGTGGCAGAGCCTGGGAGCTGCCCCCTACTCTCCTGTTGTTGCCCCATCCTTCCCTCTGCCCATGCGTTCAGGCCAGGGCTTATGGCCTGTGGGGTTGGTTGCACTGCCTGGGTTCCCACGGGGTCACTGGGGGGCAGTGGCTCTGGCACAGGCACCTGCTCTCAGGCATCTCCTGCATGGTGGGGTCCCATGCAGGACAGTGGCTCCATGCCCAGGGCTTTGCTCTGTCTTGAGAGTCAGGTGCTTGGGGTTCCCTTGCTATCCTGTAGCATACACTCTTCTGGCCCCGGGGTATCTGTCCAAGTCGGGCCTGCAGTGACTTGAGTGCCCTGTGGATGGCAAGAAGCTGGTCAGAGGCAGCACGTCCATGCAGCTGCCACCAGGACTTGCGATGAGGACCCAGGCTCTGCTCCACTGGGGCCCTAGGGGCTGGAACCCAATCCTGGCATTCCCAGAAATGGTCAGAGGTGCCATGTTCCAGTGATGGGCTCTGGCAGGGGGTACAGGGCAGCTGATGGACTCTTCCCCTGGGGTGTTTGATTTGTATCAGGGGATGGGAGCTGCTCAGCGGTTAATGCTGGGGGAATGGGTACGTAATGTGGAATGTGGGTGTCAGCCATCTGGCAGCAGTGTTGTCCTCCCCAGAGGGCCAGCTCCAAGCTTTCTCTGGCCAGCACCAGCATCTTCTGTTCTGGCTGTTGCTGCGGCCACGGAAGACTGCTAGAAGCTGGGGCCCGGGCAGCGGCGGAGCACCTAGGGCCAGCCCAGGTGGTTGTGCTGTAGGCAGAGGAACTCGCAGTGAATTGGAGTTCTGGTTTGTACTGGGAGAAGAGGTGCTGTGAGCCAGATCCTGCTCCAGTGTGTGTGCACTTGTGTGAGTCTCACTCCATCCCGCCAGTCCATCCATATTGCAAAATCAGCTTCTGAGACACTAGGAGTCAAGAAGACCAGAGCAGAGGTACATGCTGCTCCTCCAGGGTTACAAAAAGGGGATCAGGCAGTGGATGACCCCAGCCCTAGGGATCACTCCTCCAGGGGTGCAGGACAGAGATCAGGCAGCGGATGACCTCAGCCCTGGGGCACACTCCTCCAGGGGTGTAGTATGGGGGTCAGGTATTGGATGACCTCAGCCCTGGGGCACACTCCTCCAGGGATGTAGTATGGGGGTCAGGTATTGGATGACCTCAGCCCTGGGGCACACTCCCCCAGGGATGTAGTATGGGGGTCAGGTATTGGATGACCTCAGCCCTGGGGCACACTCCTCCAGGGATGTAGTATGGGGGTCAGGTATTGGATGACCTCAGCCCTGGGGCACACTCCCCCAGGGATGTAGTATGGGGGTCAGGTATTGGATGACCTCAGCCCTGGGGCACACTCCCCCAGGGATGTAGTATGGGGGTCAGGTATTGGATGACCTCAGCCCTGGGGCACACTCCCCCAGGGATGTAGTATGGGGGTCAGGCATCGGATGACCTCAGCCCTGGGGCACACTCCTCCAGGGATGTA
This sequence comes from Ictidomys tridecemlineatus, assembly GCF_052094955.1. NCBI lineage: Eukaryota > Metazoa > Chordata > Mammalia > Rodentia > Sciuridae > Ictidomys > Ictidomys tridecemlineatus. The sequence goes on along the minus strand of NC_135479.1, from coordinate 272,047 downwards.
GTATGGGGGTCAGGTATTGGATGACCTCAGCCCTGGGGCACACTCCCCCAGGGATGTAGTATGGGGGTCAGGTATTGGATGACCTCAGCCCTGGGACACACTCCCCCAGGGATGTAGTATGGGGGTCAGGTATTGGATGACCTCAGCCCTGGGGCACACTCCCCCAGGGATGTAGTATGGGGGTCAGGCAGAGGATGACCTCAGCCCTGGGGCACACTCCTCCAGGGATGTAGTATGGGGGTCAGGCATCGGATGACCTCAGCCCTGGGGCACACTCCCCCAGGGATGTAGTATGGGGGTCAGGTATTGGATGACCTCAGCCCTGGGGCACACTCCTCCAGGGATGTAGTATGGGGGTCAGGTATTGGATGACCTCAGCCCTGGGACACACTCCCCCAGGGATGTAGTATGGGGGTCAGGTATTGGATGACCTCAGCCCTGGGGCACACTCCTCCAGGGATGTAGTATGGGGGTCAGGTATTGGATGACCTCAGCCCTGGGGCACACTCCTCCAGGGATGTAGTATGGGGGTCAGGTATTGGATGACCTCAGCCCTGGGGCACACTCCTCCAGGGATGTAGTATGGGGGTCAGGCAGAGGATGACCTCAGCCCTGGGGCACACTCCTCCAGGGATGTAGTATGGGGGTCAGGTATTGGATGACCTCAGCCCTGGGGCACACTCCCCCAGGGATGTAGTATGGGGGTCAGTTATTGGATGACCTCAGCCCTGGGGCACACTCCTCCAGGGATGTAGTATGGGGGTCAGGTATTGGATGACCTCAGCCCTGGGACACACTCCCCCAGGGATGTAGTATGGGGGTGAGGCAGAGGATGACCTCAGCCCTGGGGCACACTCCCCCAGGGATGTAGTATGGGGGTCAGGTATTGGATGACCTCAGCCCTGGGACACACTCCTCCAGGGATGTAGTATGGGGGTCAGGTATTGGATGACCTCAGCCCTGGGGCACACTCCCCCAGGGATGTAGTATGGGGGTCAGGTATTGGATGACCTCAGCCCTGGGGCACACTCCCCCAGGGATGTAGTATGGGGGTCAGGTATTGGATGACCTCAGCCCTGGGGCACACTCCCCCAGGGATGTAGTATGGGGGTGAGGCAGAGGATGACCTCAGCCCTGGGGCACACTCCCCCAGGGATGTAGTATGGGGGTCAGGTATTGGATGACCTCAGCCCTGGGACACACTCCCCCAGGGATGTAGTATGGGGGTCAGGTATTGGATGACCTCAGCCCTGGGGCACACTCCCCCAGGGATGTAGTATGGGGGTCAGGTATTGGATGACCTCAGCCCTGGGACACACTCCCCCAGGGATGTAGTATGGGGGTCAGGTATTGGATGACCTCAGCCCTGGGACACACTCCCCCAGGGATGTAGTATGGGGGTCAGGTATTGGATGACCTCAGCCCTGGGGCACACTCCCCCAGGGATGTAGTATGGGGGTCAGGTATTGGATGACCTCAGCCCTGGGACACACTCCCCCAGGGATGTAGTATGGGGGTCAGGTATTGGATGACCTCAGCCCTGGGACACACTCCCCCAGGGATGTAGTATGGGGGTCAGGTATTGGATGACCTCAGCCCTGGGGCACACTCCCCCAGGGATGTAGTATGGGGGTCAGGTATTGGATGACCTCAGCCCTGGGGCACACTCCCCCAGGGATGTAGTATGGGGGTCAGGTATTGGATGACCTCAGCCCTGGGGCACACTCCCCCAGGGATGTAGTATGGGGGTCAGGTATTGGATGACCTCAGCCCTGGGGCACACTCCTCCAGGGATGTAGTATGGGGGTCAGGCAGTGGATGACCTCAGCCCTGGGACACACTCCTCCAGGGATGTAGTATGGGGGTCAGGTATTGGATGACCTCAGCCCTGGGGCACACTCCTCGAGGGATGTAGTATGGGGGTCAGGTATTGGATGACCTCAGCCCTGGGGCACACTCCCCCAGGGATGTAGTATGGGGGTCAGGTATTGGATGACCTCAGCCCTGGGGCACACTCCCCCAGGGATGTAGTATGGGGGTCAGGTATTGGATGACCTCAGCCCTGGGGCACACTCCCCCAGGGATGTAGTATGGGGGTCAGGCATTGGATGACCTCAGCCCTGGGGTACACTCCTCCAGGGATGTAGTATGGGGGTGAGGCAGAGGATGACCTCAGCCCTGGGGCACACTCCTCCAGGGATGTAGTATGGGGGTCAGGTATTGGATGACCTCAGCCCTGGGACACACTCCTCCAGGGATGTAGTATGGGGGTCAGGTATTGGATGACCTCAGCCCTGGGGCACACTCCCCCAGGGATGTAGTATGGGGGTCAGGTATTGGATGACCTCAGCCCTGGGGCACACTCCCCCAGGGATGTAGTATGGGGGTCAGGTATTGGATGACCTCAGCCCTGGGACACACTCCCCCAGGGATGTAGTATGGGGGTCAGGTATTGGATGACCTCAGCCCTGGGGCACACTCCCCCAGGGATGTAGTATGGGGGTCAGGTATTGGATGACCTCAGCCCTGGGGCACACTCCTCCAGGGATGTAGTATGGGGGTCAGGTACTGGATGACCTCAGCCCTGGGGCACACTCCCCCAGGGATGTAGTATGGGGGTCAGGTATCGGATGACCTCAGCCCTGGGGCACACTCCCCCAGGGATGTAGTATGGGGGTCAGGTATTGGATGACCTCAGCCCTGGGACACACTCCTCCAGGGATGTAGTATGGGGGTCAGGTATTGGATGACCTCAGCCCTGGGACACACTCCCCCAGGGATGTAGTATGGGGGTCAGGTATTGGATGACCTCAGCCCTGGGACACACTCCCCCAGGGATGTAGTATGGGGGTCAGGTATTGGATGACCTCAGCCCTGGGGCACACTCCTCCAGGGATGTAGTATGGGGGTCAGGCAGCGGATGACCTCAGCCCTGGGGCACACTCCTCCAGGGATGTAGTATGGGGGTCAGGTATTGGATGACCTCAGCCCTGGGACACACTCCCCCAGGGATGTAGTATGGGGGTCAGGTATTGGATGACCTCAGCCCTGGGGCACACTCCTCCAGGGATGTAGTATGGGGGTCAGGTATTGGATGACCTCAGCCCTGGGGCACACTCCCCCAGGGATGTAGTATGGGGGTCAGGTATTGGATGACCTCAGCCCTGGGACACACTCCCCCAGGGATGTAGTATGGGGGTCAGGTATTGGATGACCTCAGCCCTGGGACACACTCCCCCAGGGATGTAGTATGGGGGTCAGGTATTGGATGACCTCAGCCCTGGGACACACTCCTCCAGGGATGTAGTATGGGGGTCAGGCAGTGGATGACCCCAGCCCTGGGGCACACTCCCCCAGGGATGTAGTATGGGGGTCAGGCAGAGGATGACCTCAGCCCTAGGACACACTCCTCCAGGGATGTAGTATGGGGGTCAGGTATTGGATGACCTCAGCCCTGGGGCACACTCCCCCAGGGATGTAGTATGGGGGTCAGGTTTTGGATGACCTCAGCCCTGGGGCACACTCCCCCAGGGATGTAGTATGGGGGTCAGGTATTGGATGACCTCAGCCCTGGGGCACACTCCTCCAGGGATGTAGTATGGGGGTCAGGTATTGGATGACCTCAGCCCTGGGGCACACTCCCCCAGGGATGTAGTATGGGGGTCAGGTATTGGATGACCTCAGCCCTGGGGCACACTCCCCCAGGGATGTAGTATGGGGGTCAGGTATTGGATGACCTCAGCCCTGGGACACACTCCTCCAGGGATGTAGTATGGGGGTCAGGTATTGGATGACCTCAGACCTGGGGCACACTCCTCCAGGGATGTAGTATGGGGGTCAGGTATTGGATGACCTCAGCCCTGGGGCACACTCCCCCAGGGATGTAGTATGGGGGTCAGGTATTGGATGACCTCAGCCCTGGGGCACACTCCTCCAGGGATGTAGTATGGGGGTCAGGCAGCGGATGACCTCAGCCCTGGGACACACTCCTCCAGGGATGTAGTATGGGGGTCAGGTATTGGATGACCTCAGCCCTGGGGCACACTCCCCCAGGGATGTAGTATGGGGGTCAGGTATTGGATGACCTCAGCCCTGGGACACACTCCCCCAGGGATGTAGTATGGGGGTCAGGTATTGGATGACCTCAGCCCTGGGGCACACTCCCCCAGGGATGTAGTATGGGGGTCAGGTATTGGATGACCTCAGCCCTGGGGCACACTCCTCCAGGGATGTAGTATGGGGGTCAGGTATTGGATGACCTCAGCCCTGGGGCACACTCCCCCAGGGATGTAGTATGGGGGTCAGGTATTGGATGACCTCAGCCCTGGGGCACACTCCCCCAGGGATGTAGTATGGGGGTCAGGTATTGGATGACCTCAGCCCTGGGGCACACTCCCCCAGGGATGTAGTATGGGGGTGAGGCAGCGGATGACCTCAGCCCTGGGGCACACTCCCCCAGGGATGTAGTATGGGGTCAGGTATTGGATGACCTCAGCCCTGGGGCACACTCCTCCAGGGATGTAGTATGGGGGTCAGGTATTGGATGACCTCAGCCCTGGGGCACACTCCTCCAGGGATGTAGTATGGGGGTCAGGCAGAGGATGACCTCAGCCCTGGGGCACACTCCCCCAGGGATGTAGTATGGGGGTCAGGTATTGGATGACCTCAGCCCTGGGGCACACTCCCCCAGGGATGTAGTATGGGGGTCAGGTATTGGATGACCTCAGCCCTGGGGCACACTCCCCCAGGGATGTAGTATGGGGGTCAGGTATTGGATGACCTCAGCCCTGGGGCACACTCCTCCAGGGATGTAGTATGGGGGTCAGGTATTGGATGACCTCAGCCCTGGGGCACACTCCTCCAGGGATGTAGTATGGGGGTCAGGTATTGGATGACCTCAGCCCTGGGGCACACTCCCCCAGGGATGTAGTATGGGGGTCAGGTATTGGATGACCTCAGCCCTGGGACACACTCCCCCAGGGATGTAGTATGGGGGTCAGGTATTGGATGACCTCAGCCCTGGGGCACACTCCTCCAGGGATGTAGTATGGGGGTCAGGTATTGGATGACCTCAGCCCTGGGACACACTCCCCCAGGGATGTAGTATGGGGGTCAGGTACTGGATGACCTCAGCCCTGGGACACACTCCCCCAGGGATGTAGTATGGGGGTCAGGTATTGGATGACCTCAGCCCTGGGGCACACTCCTCCAGGGATGTAGTATGGGGGTCAGGTATTGGATGACCTCAGCCCTGGGACACACTCCCCCAGGGATGTAGTATGGGGGTCAGGTATTGGATGACCTCAGCCCTGGGGCACACTCCTCCAGGGATGTAGTATGGGGGTCAGGTATTGGATGACCTCAGCCCTGGGGCACACTCCCCCAGGGATGTAGTATGGGGGTCAGGCAGCGGATGACCTCAGCCCTGGGGCACACTCCTCCAGGGATGTAGTATGGGGGTCAGGTATTGGATGATGCTTGCTCCAGGGGACATCCCTCTAAGGATATAGAACGGGGGTCAGGCAGCAGATGACTCTAGCCCTGGGGGACACTCCTCCAGGGGTGTAGGACAGGGTCAGGCAGCAGGTGAACCCAGTCCCAGCACCTGCTCACCCCGTGCCCTCCACCTTCGTGGGGTTTGCCAGAGCTTGAGCAGCAGCACCACCTCTGACACAGGGAATCGGACAGGATACAGAGGTGTAGACGGCCACAGGGCTGTTTTCCAGTATACCTCCAGGCCAAGGGATGGGCAGGAGCTGACTGGGGCTGCCCTCCAGGGCCCAGCCGCCTGGGGAAACAATCATCACTCTGGATGGGGCCGAGGGGTTGGCCGGTGAGGGTTGGGGTGCCATCTGGTTCGAAGGAATAGGTGCAGCGGGTGACATTGATGGATCTCCAGGTAACAGATCTCAAGGTGACATATCCGGTGCTGGCAGGCTCCACCAGCTTGTGCTGTGGGAGTTGGGGCTCTGGAGAGGCCCAGGGCAGGTGTCCAGGGAGGAGGTGCAGGACACTGATGCTGGTCTTGGGTGTGGAAGTCACTGCCCAGGCGGTTCAGGGGTCAGGCCTAGAGCCTCCGGCTCAGCTTCCCACCCCCTTGAAAGCCTGTCCTGCTTGCTAAGCCTGAGTCACCAGCCTGACTTGCCTGAACCTCCACTGCTGAGGCTCCCCAGGAGCTTTAGAGTCTGGGGGTGCCTTGATGGGTGTGTGCATGGCCAGCAAAGTCTGGAGGTGGAAAAGATATCTCATTGCTTCCTGGAAACAGAAGAGATGGCTCATTTTTTTCTGAAGCTCCTGTCTCTCTGGCCTCAGTGGCTTCCTCGGGCCACTGATGACCCTGAGGTCACTTTTCATCTTAACTGGTTCCTGGCCTGGGGGCAGGGCATGGCCCCCACCTGCTTCTTCACCAGGAAGAGAGGGGAAGGAGGGACTCGAGCTGGAGGGACAGGTGAGGCCTCCACCCAGGGTCCTCCTTGTGTCCTAGAGGTGCTGGCTGATCTCAACCTCAGCCTCAGTCCTCCGGGTCCTCCCCATACCCTGTCCACACCCTGGGCACACCTTGTTCACCTGGTTGAAGGCCATGCTCACTGTCATCGGCTGTCCTGGATCCCCCCGTGTTTTCTCCTGAAGGCTCCGTCTGGACCTGGGCACGCACGGCCGCTGTCCTGGGGAGCAGTCCTGCCTGCTAGCCGCCAGCTCCACTTGTCCAGGACTCTCCCCTGAGCCAGCGGCTCCTGCCCTCACCCTCTGCTGTCCCCCACAGCACCTGCCGGCCTGCTGGTGTCCCTGGTGTCCCAGGTGTCCCTGTCCTGCCTGATGCTCTTCCCTCCTCCTCTGGTTCAGTTGAGGTACTCCTGAGCATCTCCAAAGCATCCACACCCATGTTCTCTCAGAAGCTTGGGCTGGGTCTATGAGCACGTTTCAGGGCCTTCCTGAGCCCGACTCTGACCGATAGCTGTTTCCAGATCTCTGTCCTCGGAGGCCACACTGTGTTTTCCATGAAGTTGAACTGCACTCTGCAAAGCTCAGAGTGAGAAGCAGATGCTTCCAGGGTGGGGTTTGTGACCTCAGCCAACCATGGCTCTGGGTGGGTCTGGGGACAATGACTGCCCTTGGGGTCCCTACACCTGCTGCTGGAGGCTGGGTGTGAGCCAGAGCAGCTCCAGTGAGGGGAGGGTCTCCCAGCTTTTCCCCTAGCTGTTGGTGGAGGTCACAGGTGAGTGACTCATGGGCAGAGGGATGTGTGTAGACTTGGTGACACTGAAGGCACAGGTCTGAGGTCCTGTGTCCGTGTGTGGCCAGGGCCTGTCAGCTCCTCTGCAGCACAAGGTGTTTGTCAGGGGCTGCCTGGGCCGAGCCCCAGGGGGCAGCAGTGAGGGCCGAGGGAACGCCACAGGTGCCCTCGGCTGGCTGGGAATGGGGTGGACATCTGAGGGGTAGGCATCCCAGGTTCTGGAGCTCCCAGAAGGCTCTGGAGTTCGGGGGTGTGGTGGGAAGATGCCCATCCTTTGAAGGGCTGGGCAGGGGGGAGGCACCAGCAGGTGGTTCTTGTTTGTGGTTCTGCTTTTCCTGATAACTCAGTAGAAGCAAAAGTGCTACAGGTGATGGGTGGGCTGGGGAGTTAGTGGCTGCGGAGCCTTGGAGGTGCCCAGCCCATGCTGTTGGCACAGGGCAGGGAGGCCAGTGCTTCAGACTCTCCCTCCCCATGCCCGCCAGCCTTGCCTCCCATCTGATGACGTGACTCCAAGGCTCCATGTACCCTCTGGTTCCAGAAGGCCCCTCTGCACTCTTGCTGGCCTGAGAGTGCTTGGCCAGTCGTCAAGAGCTGACGTTTGCTGCCCATCCCTGGGAGACACTGGCTGGAGGGGGTCGGTGCAGCCTCTAGTCAGGTGGTGGCTCAGCCTGGCTCAGCTCCAGGTGGACAGGGTGATACCAGGTGTGCATGGACCTGAGCTTCCCCAGGGCCCAGGGTTCCCCAGCCTCATAGTGCAGACTGGTGGAGGGGAATCCTCTCGCCGAGGTCTCACACCTCCACACTGGAGTGTGTGTGTGGACGCCCAGGATTGCTGGGGCTGGCCCCGAGTTTCTGTTTGACGTTTGGGGAACTGGGGCAAAGGGCAGGGTGCAGGCCACCCTGGAAGTGTGTTGCGTAAGTTGTTTGGCAGGGAGGCTGAGCCTGAGGAGGCTGTAGCCTCTAGGTTCTTGGAGGGAGCGAGGCCCCAGGATTCTGGGGCCGTGGGGGTCCTGTGGGCTTGGCTCAGTTTAAAAGGTGTTTGCACCTTTGTCCCAGGGACCAGGTGGGGTCTGGTGAAGGGGCTGAGCTGATGGCCCCCACCCCAGGCCTTGTGCCTGCACAGGTGCTGCCTCCTGCCCTACCTCATCATCACCTTTGTAGATCCTGGGCCTCGTCAGTCTTTCTGGTCAGCGTCTGGGTCCTGGGGGACTGGCCCAGCCCTTTGGTCTAGGGAAGGGGTATCTCCATGCTGCAAGGAGGTACCTGCTCGTGAGGCACCCTGGTGTTTTGGGGTATGCTGTGGAGGCTGGGGTGGGTGTGGATGCCCAGGGGCAGGGGCTCAGCTTGGCTTGGGTCAGCTTTGCATTTGTGGTGGGTGCATGAGAGTGGTCACATGGCAGTTGGCACACGCCCTGGTTCTACACAAGATTGACATGTCTGGCGAGGTGAGTCTGATGGCAAGGTGTGCCGTCATGCGCAGCCGGGCATCTGCCTCTGACGTGTTGGAGCTGGGGAGGGCCTGTGGCTCACCAGAATTTCTGGCCACAGAGGGCAGGGGCCAGGGCCTGCCAGGCTGTATGCTGATCTGTTCTCTCCCCTCAGCCCCGTGCCGCCCATGCAGTGACACCGAAGTGCTCCTGGCTGTCTGCACTAGTGACTTTGGTGAGTGTGTCCTCTCAGGTCTCCTATGCTTGGTCCCCTGTGGGCAGTGCTCCCTCTTGGATCTGCAGAAGCGTCTGGATATGGTTTCCCCGGGGGTCGTGGAATAGGTGCTCTTCTGTGCCCACAGCATGAAGACTTCACACACGTGTGCATACTTTCACCCTCACGTGTACTCACATGCACACCCACACTGAGAGCTGGGGTGGACGTTCTGGGTGACTGTCAATCATCGTCCTGTTCTGTACCTGAGCTCACTGCTCCCTGGGGACTCTGAAGTCCTGCAGTTCCCAGGGGCTCTTGCAGTGTTCTCTGAATACCATGCAATGGGCAGCCTGACCCTGTGATGGCCACCACCTCCAAGCCCCATCTGTTCTTCATTCGAGTTCCCCGATAGCTGGGGCTCCTGGGCCCTGGAGGGCCCAGGGCTGTGGTCTGAGGGATGCAGGCCCCTTGCATGTGGTGTCAGGGGCTGGGTCCCCGGTGTGGTGCTTGCTGGCCAGCTGCTGTGGTGGTAGGCACGTGAAGCCAGCCCAGCTGGCCCTGTCCCCGGGCCCCCTCCCTGAGCTCTGATCATGTCACTGCCCTGCTCTCCAGGACCAGGATTGGGGCTGGGCAGGCTGACAGGGGCCCTGGTACAGCCCCCATACTGCCCTGATGTGCCCCCTTGCAGAGCATGTATGTGTGCTTGTCAGGCCCGCAGCAGAAAGAGCACCTTTGTCTCACAGTGCCAGCATCAGGGACAGCCCCTGGCAACTTTGTACCACTACACTTGAGCTCTTTAAGGGATTTCTAAATGGCAGGGTTCAGGTATAGCTCTGGTTCTGATGCCCATCACAGTCAGGGGCATGTGTGGGGTAGCGCCTGCTGTGTGCTTGACCTCAGCTACAGTGCTACTGGACCCGCTGACCTGTGTCTCCTTCCTCCACAGTCGTCCGAGGCTCCATCCAGGACGTCACCCACGTGCCAGAGCGGCAGGAGTCAGTCATCCATCTGCGGGTGAGCAGGCTCTATCGGCAGAAGAGCAGGGTCTTCCAGCCAGCGCCTGAGGGCCATGGCCACTGGCAGGGCCGCATCCTGACGCTGCTGGAGTGTGGTGTGCGGCCAGGGCTTGGGGACTTCCTCTTTACTGGCCACATGCACTTCGGGGAGGCCCAGCTGGGCTGTGCCCCACGCTTCAGTGACTTCCGAAGGACGTATAGGGATGCGGAAGAGAGGGGCCTGAACCCCTGTGAAATTGGCATGGAGTGACTGTGGGTGCTGCTACCTGTCCTGTGTCCTGCCACTGGGGCTGTGTGTGCTCCAGCCTTGGGGTCGGCCATGCTGTGGAGTGCAGGCCCGGGGCACAGGTCCCAGCCAAGGACACCCTGACCTGGAAATGCTGTAAAATGCAAACTAAGTTATTATATATATATTTTTTAAAAGAAATGTTCATGAGAAACAAACTCCCATGTTTAGAGGTGCCTTGGTGTGCGGTTTAATGCTGTTTTCGCGTCAGCTGAAGCCACCGCAGCCCGGGATGGTCAGCGAGACTTCACGGGAGCCCGCAGACACCAGAGGTGGCGTTCTTGCCACAGATGCTCGGGGCCAAGTGTGAACGTCTGGTCTTCTCTGCCTCTTGTTTTGCTTTCTGAAGACCGAGCTTTGCGGCCTGACCCTTCTTGTATCTGTTCCAGAGAAGGAGACTAGGCTCTGACGTCCCGAGGCCGCTCGCGTCTGACGGTGCCGTTTGGGTGCTCCTTGCCCGGCGCACCCCCCTCAGCACCTGCCCCTGCCCTTCCCAGCCTTGGTCTTTGACCCCATCTTCCCCCAGACGCCTGAGCCCACAGCCAGTCTGCACACGTCAGGGCCCTGTAGAGGCTTGGTGGCCCATGATTCAGAGCATGAGAGTTTCTGTGACTCCATAATAAGTCCCCACAGGCTGGGGGCTCATTCTCAGTGCGGGGGTGGGCAGGGCTACATTCCCTTGGGAGGCTCTCCCTGCTTTGCAGCCACAGGTGGCCCCGGGCTGCCCCTGAAACAGTCTCTCCCCTCCCATGGCGAGTGACACTGGTTGGAGGGGGGCCATCAGGTGACCTCATCTTACGTGATACATCTACAAAGGTCCTATTTTCCACCCAGGTCACGTTCAGAGGTTACTGCTGGACGTGGAGCTTGTTAGGGAGAACATTCACTCCACCAGGGGACACAGTGGTGACCGGTAACGAGGCCCCCCCTCACCTTCTCCTTCGTGCATCAGGTGGTTCCTCGGGTGTGAGCTGGCACAGGTCACAAGCAGCAGCAGGTACCCAGGGGCAAGGACATGAAGCAACAGTGCTGGTGCCAGCCCTGGCCTACTGTGGTAGTGACTGGCCTTTTGCCAGCAGGACAGGTCACAGCACAGAAGTGCTGGCCCAGCCAGAGGGCTGCACCCTGCTGGCTGCTGCTTCCAGGATCCTGGGGAGCAGGAATGGCAGGTTTGGTGGCCTCCTGTCACTGTAGGAGATGGGGTCAGGCTGTGCCAGGGCAGTTCTTACAAGATCTAGGGAGTGCAGAGCTTTGAACAGGCAGGGAAGCATCCTCCTGGGGTAGGACTGGCCCCTGGGAGGTGTCAGCCCCCATGGCCCAGCTCCCAGTTCCTGCAGATGGGAGTAGTGGGGCCTGGTGCCTGTGCCTGGGAGACCTCTGCTCCATGGCCTGGGCAGCCTCGTGAAGCAGGAGCCAGCTGGTCCATGTTCCTGGAGAGACACCCCCACTTCTGACCTGAGGCCCTGTCCCCTCCTCCCACGCCTGTCCTGGGAGAGGAGACTAGGTACCACAGGGTCTCCAGAGGGGCCTCCAGGTGGACCCAGGGTGGCCTCTGCCTGTAGTCTCCATACCCCAGGGTGGGCTGCCGCTCTGGGGACCCGAAGCCCGAAGCCCTTGCAGCCATGTCACATGGGAAGGAGGGTGGAAGCAGCTCCAAGGCTCTGACCAGGGTTGAAGGGAGCCCTGAGGGAGGCCCCTGTGTGCTGGCCACCGGTGCCCCAAGCCCTACCTTCCCTCTTGCCAAGCTGCAAATCCCCCCCTCCCCCAAACCCATCACTCCTGCACGGTCCCCTCCCCACACCCCTGTCACCCCTGCACTGTCCCCTCTCTGCTGTCCCCTCCCACATGCCCCTGTCACCACTACACTATCCCCTTTCTGTGCTATTCCCCCACACCCATGTCACCCCTGCATTGTCCCCTCCCTGTGCTGTCCCCTCCCTGTGCTGTCCCCTCCTGCAATGGCCCCTCCCTACACCGTCCTCTGCTCTCCCCTCCCGCCTCAGGCATGGTCTTGCTCAGGGAACCCGCCCAGCCCACCTGTCTCTTCCTGCAGAGCTTTTGAGGCTGAGCTTCCCTTGCAGCCTGCATCTCCTGGCCATGTGGTCCCTGCACACAGGCCAGATTCTCAGTGAGAGTCCTGGCCAGGGCCTGAGGCAGTGGAAACCTTTCTTCTTTCCACATCCTTGGAGGAGCTAGTGGATTCATCTAGGAAGACAGCTGCACCTGGACATCTGTGGTGGCTCTCCTGTGTTGGGCAGTCCATCTCTTTCCCACCAGGCTGCCAGTGAGGGCGATATGGAGGCTTAGGTGCACCCCCACTTGCTGAATGCAGGCAGGGGCTCAGGCCCTGGGGGCCATGTGGCTTTGTGGCCACCCACTTCTCCTTGGCAGCCCGTGGACCCTGGGCCTCCAACAAGCCCTGTATTATGTCCTGGCCTCACTTCCTGCCTTGTGGTACCTGCCTAGAAGTCCTGGGTGGGATGGGCCACAGAAGTGGACCACCTGCCCACTCCTGCTGTGTGGTCTTTGGGAATCAGGGCGCTTGCAGGTGCTTAGGAGGGCGTCCCTGTGCCAGCCTTCAGGCGTCCCTGTGCCAGCCTTCAGGCGTCCCTGTGCCAGCCTTCAGGCATCCCTGTGCCAGCCTCATGAGCCAGAATGGTCAGCTGCGCAGGCCCCCATCAGCACCGCCCCCACCTGCTCAGCAGGAGACCCTCAGGGCAAACCTGATGTCACGGGTGAACCCTAGGAGGGGAAGGGAGGGCAGCAGAAGGGTGGTGGGTGTGGGTGAGGTGATGGCCGGGGGCACCTCAGAAGTGTGGGGTCGAGCCAGACCTGGAGGAGGGGTTAGCTGACAGTCTGCCCAGCAGAGGCCAAGTGAGGGTGGGGGCACAGGCCTTGCTGGGCACCATCTCCCAGGGCCTGCTGAGGCCCAGGGCAGCCTTGTGGCCACTGCAGAGGCCGTGAGCTTCAGCCAGCAGGGTGATAGCCTTCCCAAGAAAAGACATGAGGCTGTGTCCCTTAAGCCCCCTGCTGGTCCTCTGTTATTGCTGGTCTCTGTGCTGGCCACACCAGAGTTTCTTGCCTGGGCCCCGCTGACCTGGCCACTGGCTAGGCCAGGCTGGAGCTTTGAACGTGCCTCTAGTGGCGGCCACTGTACCATCCCCCCCCTCCCCAGGGCCATGACCACTGGCTTTCTGGAATGTCCACAGCCCACGGGGAGCTGCAGGACCAAGGGGGCAGCCAGGCCTCTGTTGTCACCTGCCTCTGGACCTGGTTTAAATCCTGTGGTTTGGGGTGTCAGGCTGCCACCACTGGGGGGTAAGGGTGGTGCTTGGGTTGCCCCCGAGGCACGGTGGCCAGAGCTGCTTCCTTGGTCAGAGCGGAGACTGAGTGTGTGGAGGACAGAGCCCCAGAGTCTGCAGGGCAGCATGGCTGGAGCTCCCAACACAGGCTTTTAAGGACTCTCATCCAGATTTTGAGAGTGACGATTCCTGAGAGCGTTTTGCACACACAGAAGTGCCAAGGAGGGGGGAGGCTGCTCCCTTGGAGGTGAGTGTGTTCATTCACCCTGATGGCTCAGCTTTCCTCCCCTGCCCAGGGCTCCCTGCAGCTTGCCTGGGCAGAGCTGGGGCCACCTGGGCCAGGTGGCTGCCTTCGCCATCCCCACCCTCTGCTTCTGAAGGCGAAGCCCATGACCCTTCCTGGACAGGTAGGGTTCCCCTCCTTCCGCTCTCTGTCGCTGTGAGGAGATCCTCTGCTGGGGCGAGGAAGGGAGCCTCTCGTTGGCCGTGCTGAGTTTCCAGGCCTGTGGTCGCACTTGTCCACCATCGGCTCGGTCCTGGCGTCTTCTGATCCCTGGAGCTTTTGCAGGCCTCACACAGCAGAGGGGCAGCAGTTGCTCCTCTGATGGGTGCAGAGTCATGAGGTTCTGCCAAGTGGACGCCAGAGGCAGCACTCAGATGCCACGTTAGAAGGGACCGTGATCCCAGGAGTGCAGGTGCCCCAGAAACCCAAAAGGCAAGAAAATGGGAGGGCAACTTTGCAAAGTCTGATCCCAGACCCTGGGACTTGGGTCAGGCTCTGACTTCCGGGACTGTGCCACGATGAGCTCGCGTCAGGCCACACGTCATCCTCCCCTTCTGGCCCTGGGACTGGCTGCCTGGGATGGGGCCTGGCAGAGGGTTTCAGAGGGTTTACAGGGCGCACCCTGGATCAGCACCCCCCTGGGGCCTGGCTCCTCAGAGTACTGTGTTCTACCCACAAAATGAGGCCCTCATCCTACTGGCAGTCCTGTGGCTGGGCCTCCTTGGGAGGAGGGCCTTGTCTGGATGGCCTAAGGTTCTGGAGGGAATGGAAGGAGGGGCCATGTGCTCACCTGGGCCACCAGGCCAGCTGGCTGCTTTTGGGCAGCACCCAGTGAACAGGACCTGGAGACGGCCATGGGTCCCCTGGGTTCGGGGAGCCCACATCAGGGCTGCAGCCGACTCTGAGGCCCATCTGCTGAGTGACTGAACCACCTCATGCAGGCCCATACCAGACCCAGCCGTCGGGCTTTGCTGACCTCCTGCCAGTAGGATGGGCAGCTCGCTGCACTGAGGGTGGAGTTAACCATGTGCATTGGCGTGGGGTCGTCCTGGCCTGGGAGTGTCCACCCTGGGCCACCTCTTCTCAGCTGCCCTGTGCTTGTGGTCAGGGGAAGAGCCTGTGGGACCAGGGATCCTGTCCGCACTGAAGGTCACTGGGATAGCGCCTCTACCAGGCCTCCCATGCCTGGCACTGGTAGGACCTGCTCCTTGGGAGAGGCCACTCTGCACAGCACACAGGCATCATCAAAGGCGGCGGGGCTCAGGGCGGGGCTCAGGGCCCTCACCTGGGCTGCCATGCTGGGCAGGCAGTGGGCTGTGAGCAGAGGCCCAGGGAGGCCATCCTGTGAAGGGATACTTGTGCACGGACCTGGCACTGTCCACAGACCAGTGAGACCACTTGCAGCTTTCCTAGGGTTTTCTGCCCCTTGGACCCCAGTCTCTTCCTCTGTCATGGGAGGGTCTCCCCACTACACCTTCCCCCAGGGCTTTCTGCCCACATGTCAGCCTGTGATGTGGGTGTGTCTTCAAGGCTTCTGGTCTTGGGAGGAGGGTGGAGCCTCTGTTCCCAGCAAGGTGTGTGGGACTGGTGCACAGTGGGTGCCTGTGGCATGTGCAGCCTGGCACACAGTGGGAGCTCATGCAGCCTGGAGTGCAATGGGAGCTCATGCAGTCTGGCACGCAGTGGGTGCTCATGCAGTCTGGCACGCAGTGGGTGCTCATGCAGCCTGGCACGCAGTGGGTGCTCATGCAGTCTGGCACGCAGTGGGTGCTCATGCAGCCTGGCACACAGTGGGAGCTCATGCAGCCTGGCATGCAGAGGGTGCTCATGCAGCCTGGTACCCAGGAGGAGGGCCTTGCCTGGATGGCCTGAGTGGGTGCTCAAGCAGTCTGGTACACAGTGGTTGTTTGAATCCTGTCCCTCCTGAGGAGAAGCTGTGGGTTTGATCAGGACTGTGGGGGATTCTGTCCATCTACACTCAGTCTCAGGTGGGTGTTCACTCCAGCAGAAGGGGGAAGATAAGTCTCCAGAGATCTGAACAGACAAGTAATAACAGGAGATGGGGATAGGGAGCCATGGCAGGGGTTTTGAGGATTAAAAACCAGGGCCAGGACACGGGATGCAGACTCAAATGGAGGTTGTAGCCCTGGGGAAGATGTGGCCCTGGAGAGAACATGATCCTGGATAATTCGTGGTCCTAGGGAAGTTGTGGTCCTGGGGAGGTCGTGGCCCTGGGGAGGTCATGGCCCTGGGGAGGATGTGGCCCTGGGGAGGATGTGGGCCTGGGGAGGACGTAGACTTGGGGAGGACGTGGACCTGGGGAGGTCATGGCCCTGGGGAGAATGTGGACCTGGGGAGGACGTGGCCCTGGGGAGGTCATGGCTCTGGGGAGGATGTGGACCTGGGGAGGACGTGGACCTGGGGAGGTCGTGGCCCTGGGGAGGACGTGGCCCTGGGGAGGACGTGGCCCTGGGGAGGACGTGGCCCTGGGGAGGACGTGGCCCTGGGGAGGACGTGGACCTGGGGAGGTCGTGGCCCTGGGGAGGACGTGGACCTGGGGAGGACGTGGACCTGGGGAGGACGTGGCCCTGGGGAGGACGTGGCCCTGGGGAGGACGTGGCCCTGGGGAGGACGTAGACTTGGGGAGGTCGTGGCCCTGGGGAGGACGTGGCCCTGGGGAGGACGTGGACCTGGGGAGGACGTGGACCTGGGGAGGTCGTGGCCCTGGGGAGGACGTGGACCTGGGGAGGACGTGGCCCTGGGGAGGACGTGGCCCTGGGGAGGACGTGATCCTGGGGAGGACGTGGCCCTGGGGAGGACGTGGCCCTGGGGAGGATGTGGACCTGGGGAGGACGTGGCCCTGGGGAGGATGTGATCCTGGGGAGGACGTGGCCCTGGGGAGAATGTGATCCTTGGAGATTATGGTCCTGGGGAGGACGTGGACCTGGGGAGGACGTGGCCCTGGGGAGGACGTGGACCTGGGGAGGTCGTGGCCCTGGGGAGGACGTGGACCTGGGGAGGACGTGGCCCTGGGGAGGACGTGGACCTGGGGAGGTCGTGGCCCTGGGGAGGACGTGGACCTGGGGAGGACGTGGCCCTGGGGAGGACGTGGCCCTGGGGAGGACGTGACCCTGGGGAGGACGTGGACCTGGGGAGGACGTGGACCTGGGGAAGACGTGGACCTGGGGAGGACGTGACCCTGGGGAGGACGTGGACCTGGGGAGGACGTGGCCCTGGTGAGGATGTGGACCTGGTGAGGACGTGGACCTGGGGAGGACGTGGCCCTGGGGAGGACGTGGCCCTGGGGAGGACGTGGACCTGGGATATTATGGTCTTGGGGAAAACAGGGCCCTGGAAGTCTTCTGGGAATGTGTGGCCCAGTCCAGAGAGGAATGACCCTTCCTGAGGCCTGGGCCTCTTCACCCCTGCTGGTGGCCATGCAGGGGCCACATGGGGGATGCAGGAGAACGTGAGGAATCCCGTGTCAACACTGGGCCATTGTGCGCTGCTGCCAGGAGGCCATGGTTTGCAAAGCAGCGGAGGTTTGGTTGGTATCGCGTATGAGGTCACAGGGCTGGGGGCTTTGGAATCCGCCTTCAGAAGAATTCCGCTTACTGAGCCACATACTTCCCTAGTCATCAGTTTGATGGGGGCAAGACGCCTAAATGGCTAAAATAAAAACAGAAACAGAAAAACGAACAAAAGAGGGCTCGTGAGGTGGGGAGGGGCTATGGGCTTGTGGAGCAGGAGGGGAGGGCAGAAATGGGCATCTGGCCAGAAGGGCAGACGACAGCAGGCCCTGAGCACACTGTGTGTCCAGGTCTGTGTGTGTTTGTTCTCAGTCTGGGTTTCTGTGCATTTGTGTTTGGTCTCTGTGTGAGTCTCTGTTTGCCTATATGCCTGTGTGTGTCTGTATGTTTATGTGTGTTTGTTCTCTGTGTCTCTGTGTTTGGTCTCTGTGTATGTAAGTCTCTGTGTTTTCGTATGATTTTGTGTGTGTTTGATTTCTGTGTGTCTCTGTGTGTGTCTCTATGTGTGTGTCTGTGTGTCTGGTCTGTGTGTCTGTGTGTGTCTCTGTGTGTATGTGTGTGTCTGTTGGTCTCTATGTCTGTGTGTGTCTGTGTGTGTGTGTCTCTGTGTGTCTGTGTGTGTCTGTTGGTCTCTATGTCTGTGTGTTTGGTCTGTGTATGTCTCTGTGTGTCTGTGTGTGTCTGTTGGTCTCTGTGTCTGTGTGTGTCTGTGTGTTTGGTCTGTGTGTCTGTGTGTGTCTGTTGGTCTCTGTGTCTGTGTGTGTCTATGTGTGTCTCTGTGTGTCTGTGTGTGTCTGTTGGTCTCTGTGTCTGTGTGTGTCTGTGTGTTTGGTCTGTGTGTGTCTCTGTGTGTCTGTGTGTGTCTGTTGGTCTCTGTGTCTGTGTGTGTCTGTGTGTTTGGTCTGTGTGTGTCTCTGTGTGTCTGTGTGTGTCTGTTGGTCTCTGTGTCTGTGTGTGTCTGTGTGTTTGGTCTGTGTGTGTCTGTGTGTGTCTGTTGGTCTCTGTGTCTGTGTGTGTCTGTGTGTTTGGTCTGTGTGTGTCTCTGTGTGTCTGTGTGTGTCTGTTGGTCTCTGTGTCTGTGTGTGTCTGTGTGTTTGGTCTGTGTGTGTGTCTGTGTGTGTCTGTGTGTTGATCTTTGTATCTCTATGTCTGTGTGTGTCTGTGTGTTTGGTCTGTGTGTGTCTCTGTGTGTCTGTGTGTGTCTGTTGGTCTCTATGTCTGTGTGTCTGGTCTATGTGTCTGTGTGTGTCTCTGTGTGTATGTGTGTGTCTGTTGGTCTCTATGTCTGTGTTTGGTCTGTGTGTGTCTCTGTGTGTCTGTGTGTGTCTGTGTGTTGGTCTTTGTGTCTCTATGTCTGTGTGTGTCTGTGTTTGTCTGTTGTATGTGTGTGTCTATGTCTCTGTGTCTGTGTTTGTGCACACGCTTGCCTGTGCATGTCTACCTGTCTCTATGGCATCCGTGTGGGGTACACAGTATCTTTTTCTGAATCAGAAGTCCACAGGGCCTGCCAGGCTCTCTCCAGTGGGCAAAGTTGGAGTCCAGGTCTCTGGGCCCTCTGGCAGTGCTGCCAGCCATCCCCCTACCTGGGCTCAGCCTCCTGGCCATGGGCATCTGCTGCTCCTGGGAGGAGTGTCCCCTTGAGGTTCCCCATCTCTGTTGCAGTGGTGATAGACCTTCCCAGGCACTGAGGTTGTCCTCAAGGTTCCTGTCTGGATGGAGCAATCCCTCCTACCTCCTGGTCTGCTGGGGTGGAGGAGGTGGCACCCTGTGTGGTGTGGGCAGGCAGGGGCCGAGGGGTAGGGGCTGGGCCACCTGGCAGGGATGGCCTTGCAGGCCTATGAGGAGCCACAATTCAGAGGAGGCCCCTGTGATCCCCGTCAGGTGACAGGCCACCAGGAAGGTGGAGACCCCTGTCGCTGGACCGGGCCTGGGAGAGAAGAGGGCAATCTGTTCTGGGAGGTGCTGGGAACTCAGAGAACTGTCCTCAGGATGTTCTTAGAGGGATGCGGGGATGGGGGACTCTTCATCGCACTGGCCCTGCCCACTCCTGGAGCCTGGGAGGCAGAATATGGGAGTCAGCTGGACAGTGGGGTTGTGGTCACTCCTGAGTAGATTCCAGAGAAGCCCACATGATGCATGGCCTTTAGCAAGTGACCACATGATCACCCTGAAAGGGGTCAAGGTGGGCAGACCTGCTTCTTCCAGCCTGTTTGGACCTCAGTCTCCCATCCAGGGTCCAGGTGTAGGGTGGGCAGGGATCTCAGGGCACCTACTGTGAGGAAGCCCTGGGCATGAGAGTGGAGGGCTGCTGCCCAGGAGCTCTGCTCCCCGGCCCGAGGGGCCTGTGGCTGCTTCCCTCTCAGCACAGCTGAGCCAGATTAAAACGTCCCCAGAGAAGCTTGGCTCAACCCTGCGGAAAGCAAAGGACCCTGTGGCATGAAAGCAGACTCTGCCCTGGTGACGGCCACGGGCAGGCTGGTAGGGCAGCCCCACACTGGGCTGACGAGGGGCTGTGGGGTCTGGAAGGCCGCCCGGGGGGCTCCAAGAGGCAGTGGGCAGTGCGCACGGCAGATGTGCTGCCAGTGTGGGGGGCGGGGGCAGGTTGGGTGCTGTCACACCTGGCTCCAGCCCCAGCCTCTGCCCGCCCCATCTGACCAGTGGCCTCCTCTGTCCTGCTTCCTGGCTCTGGGGACCCAGGGTGCATGGGCTCTACCCGGGTTAGACCGGCTCCTTCCCCAGCTGGGTCCACCTCACATGGGTGGCACCGCCACACTGCTGACCCCTCAGCCTCCAGAGACTCGGCTGGATGGTCTGGGCTTCACTTCTCCCCTGGGGGGGGCGGCCCATGCTCCCTCCCATCCCAGGGCCACTTCTGTTACCCAGGCAAAGGCAAGGGGGTGGAGGAGGGAGCCCCTGGACACCTCAGACCCTCTGGTCACCCCTCATCTGGTCAGTGAGGGTCCAGTGCAAGGTCACTGAAGGATCTGCTCACACAGGGAGGGCCAGGCCACAGGGCCTAGGAGTGTGGCTTGATCCAAAGGAGCCCTAGCCCAGAGCACCTGCAGCCTGGGAGCTGCCCGCTGTCCCTTGCCCCTGGGAAGGAGGCCACTCGTCTCATCCGACGGAGGGTGGACAGGAACTACTGTGAGAGTGGTGGGCCCCAGGCCGGGCCCCCTTGTGGGACCGTGAAAGCCACGGTCAGAGAGACCTTGGCTCCTGGCTGCGGGCTTCTTTCTTCCTCCCGAACACCCCCTCCTGCCCCTTCCAGCCGCCCTGCTGGATGACCTGGGTGATCCTCGGCTGGGATCCTCGCTGTCGTGCGTGGCACGCAGCCAGGACACCCTGCAGGACCCGGTAGATCCAGGACCAAGGGCTTCCCTCTCAGGGCTCCCAGGACCTGAGTGGGTCTGCAGCCGACTGGGGGGCATGGGGGTGCTATGGGCATGGGCAGGGGATGTGGACGACTGCATCTGGGAGCAGACCCTGGGGTCCCTCTCTGTGCACAGAGGGCTGCCAGGGACACAGAGCTACTGACCAGGTGCCCCTGCTGCTCCTCCAGCCAGCCGTGGCCCTGGGTCACACGTGAAGGGGTGACTTTCTTACCCGCGTCGTCACCTTGGCCCCCAGGGAGCCCGTGGAGCATGTGGAATGTTCCAGGTGGGCTCAGCTGTGCCTGCACAGAGGCGAGTCTGAGGGGGTTGGATGGCAGCACAGCAGGGGCTGTGGGGCAGCCACAGCAGAGGAGGACTTGCTAAGGACAGAGGACGTTTAAAAACGGGCTTTATAACTTTCAAACAATACATTTGAAGAGTGCCATGAAAGGAGAGGGCAAGAAAGCCAGAGGGAGATTCGCTGCCAACCCGTCACAGAGCTGGGGACTTCCTGGAGTCATCCCGGGTCAGGGCTGCTGTTTCGTGGAACAGCAGTGTCTCAAGAGGTCCTGGCCACTGAGGGGTCTTCCAGGGCTAGAAGAAGCCCAGGAGGAGCACACGGAGATGGACAGCTCCACCCTCGGCCAGGGCGGGCAACACACAGGTGTGCCGTCTTGCTCTGAGTGCCTGGGTCAGACCGACTCTGCCACTCTCCTCTACTGTCATCCTCACTTAACAAGTGAGCCAAGTCGGCCCCAGAAGCGACAAGCCACTGGCCCAGGGCCACACAGCTGATCTGAGAGCAGCACAGAATTCTCATCCAGTCAGTGATTGTCTGGGCACTCTGTGTGGCCAACCCTGAAGGACTCCTCTCAGTGGCTCTAGGAGTGGCCTCTGCTCTCCACCAGCCTGGCAGCAGGGACCGGCAGGCAGTCAGCCTGGCCGGCTGCTCCAGGGGTGACCTCCCTCGGGGGCCTGGCCAGGTTGAGCTCCCTGCCCTGAGCTGGCCTGTCAGGGGCCATGGGAGAGGACCCTCGATGCCCAGTGGGAGTTGGCCCTGCTAGTGGCCACTCACAGAGCCCTGTGTGGTTTCGCACTGTGCTCGGCGGGGAAGGGCCTCCTCAGACCACCAGCCCCCCACCAGGCATCGCTGGGGATCCTCAGACCTCAGGCTGGTGGGACACAGGGTTGCCTTGGCCAGGGGGCCTGCCTGGGGTGGGTCCAGGTCCCCTCTGGGTCCTGCACTCTGCCTGTCGTGATGCTGGGCGGCTGCTGCAAAGGCCCATCTGTGAGCGAATCCAGCCAGGGCTGGAGTCACGGCCCAGGAATGCAGGAAGAGGCCTGGGATCTGGCACGAGGCGTGGCACAGCCCCAGGAATGTGCCTCGCAGAGAGATAATTATGCGTTTGGGGAATACGGGAGCAATAAATGCCACGGATGCCCCGATGCTGTTTATCTTGCTGAGGGCCCAGGCGGCAGCCCGGAGCCACAGGCTGGGGCACCTCAGGTCGTGAGGACCGATGGTGCCTGGTGGCGGTGATGACGGTGCCCGCTGCAGCCCTCAGGAGGGGAGGCCAGATGGAGGGGCAGTCCACCAGGCAGAGCTCGGAGCACAGAGCCCTACAGAGTGCTGGAGAGTGGGCGTGTGGGCTCCACAGCCCCCTCCTGAGGCCTGAGGGCCAGAGGCCAGAGTGCCCAGCTTGCTCTGAAGCCCCTGCCCCCTGCAGCGCTGCAGACCCCCCGGGGCCCAGCGGAGTCGCAGCACCCTTTCCTGATGACTGGCGAGGGGCTCTGGGGCATGGCTTTCCAAACCCTCTGAAGCCAGTGTGCCCATGTGCTCACAAGCGGGGTCTTGTGGCACACTTTTAAACATTTTTTTAATTTAACGTGTATTTTACACAATTAAACGTGAAATACACAGAATCTACCGTCTTCGCCATTTCTCAGAGCGCAGCTCGGGGTGCAGCTGCCTTCTGCCATCACCTCTGGGCCCCCGAGCCGGCTCCCCTCCCGCTGCGCACGTATGAGCGCGTTGGCCCCGGCTCTGGGGCTCGCTGAGGGGTCTCTGCGGCCTGTACTCTGGATGTCAGGAATCCCCGCTCCTCAGGTGACTCGTGGGGACCCTGCCTCACCTCCCCCCACCCCAAGTGCCAGATCCCACCCGCCCTGTGGACTGTGTCTCACCGCCCCCTGCTGAGTGCCACCAGCCATTTCTAACACTTGGCTCCTCTGGACACTGTTGCGGTGGACACTCGTGAACAGCATAGGTGGCTGCTTGGAGGGCAACAGAGAACATGGGGACAGTACCCCTGCCCTTTCCTGTGGCCTCAGGACTGGAGGAGGCCAGCTTCACCTGTGTCCTGGCCTGGTGCTCCCACTGTGGTTGGCCTCAGGCTGGCAGCACTGACCTGTGGCAGAATGACCTCTCTGGGGAGTGGCTAAGGTAGAGGCTGCTCTGGGCCCAGAGCCATGGCCCTGATCCTGCTGTGGGAAGCTCAGAGGCGTCACCACCTGGAGCAGCAGCTTCCCCAGGCTAGCTGGTCCACGGTGCTCATTTAGGCCTGCCAGTTCAGAGATTCTCGTACCTTTTTGTCTTATCAGGAGGGGAGTGGCCAGGCCAGAGTTTGAGGTCCCACTAGTGGGGCAGTAGCCTGTTTCCCAGGTCAAACTCAGCAGAACTCTAAGCTGTGCAAGAGGTTTACAGAGGATGGGGGAGACTGTGAGCTGCACTGAGGGCCCAAGTGTGCTCAGCAGGGGTAAGGGGTGTGCAGGAAGGGCTGAGGCACTGACATCCAGCCCCAAGTCCCTGAGGGTGTGGGGCTGAAGAGCCCTCCTGGAACTTCCCCCAACCCCCGCCTCGCCTGATCCTGGGGTGGCACACATGTGCCCGCGTGGGCATGTGCAGAGGTGTGTGGCAGGGTGATGTGCTCCTGTGTAGGTGTCTGGATTTCCAACAGTGAAAATTTCAGTGCAGAAAGCCTGCTGCGTCCAGGAGATGTGGCTGGCGGGTCTGGGTGGCGATGTGGACCTCTACCCTGCTCCTGAGGACAGGAGCCTGAGACCCATAGCCCAGTGCCACGGGTGAAGGACATCCTGGGGTGCATCCTCTACATGGGACCTCTTACCGTGTCCTCCAGCCTTTGGAACTCAGACTGCAGCCATCAGGATGCTCTTCTCACTTGGCTTTAAGAGCTGGGTGTCTGCGGACAGTCCTGATCCCACACTGGGGATAGCCTGGGGCTGTGGGTGGTGGTTCTGCACGGTGGGTGGTCCGTGGAGATTCAGGACTCGGGTGCCGGGCAGAATTGTGTGCTCCTTTCAGTCTCTCCTTGTGCCCTGCTTTCACCCAGCTGGTTGAGAAGCAGCCTGGCCTGTGGCCTGAGCTCTGGGGGTTTCAGGCTGCAGGGCCACCAGCTCAGAGCTCTTCGTCACACTTCTCACTGACAAAGCCCTGCCCAGGCCTGGGAGAAGACCTGGGAAGACTAGAGGACTGGCCCACCCTGCAGGCCATAGGTGTGGGTGCTTGGGCCCTGTTCAGACCCTCCCCCTCACTACCCACCCAGGCCAGGTGCCAGGGATTGGCTTGCCCCAAGGGCCTCTTTCCTCTCTGCTGCCGAAGTCCCCTCCATGTTGGACAGCCCTGCAGCCCTCAGAGCTGGAACCAGCTCCCTCCACGGGTGCCTTCACGGAGCACGTGCCTGGCCCCAGCCCGTGCAGTTCATAGAAAGAAAATTAGTCAGGGGCATTGGGGAGCCCAGGGAGCTGATGGCTGTGACCTCAGGATGGGGTGGGGGCTTGTGACCAGCCAGGATGCAGGCCTGGGGCCATTGCTGCGGCCACTCCCCAGGGCCCTCACACCGACTGGGCCTGGCCCAGCCAGCTTGGCACTGGGGCTGCGTCTCCCCACTCCTGGCCACCCAGCCCTGGGCGTCTGAGCTGCCAGAGGCCTGTCTGCCACTTCACATTAGCTGTCCACATCCTGCACCCTTTTTATTTTTTATTTTGATTCAGGGTTTCACTGAGTTGCTTAGGGCCTGGATAAGTTGCTAAGGCTGGCTTTGAACTTGTGATCCTCCTGCCTGATGGCAACAGGCCAGGGCCGAGGAGCTGCTGCCAATCAGCACTGACATTCTGGCTGGGCTTTGCCTGGGAGACCATTAAAAGCTTATTCATGTGGCCCAGGGTGACTTCAGAGGGCTCTGCCCATGGAGGGCCACAAGCCCCTCAGGCAAGGCAGGGTGGCTTGGGGGTGGTGAAATGAGCAGTTCTGGAGGAGGCAATGACCAGACACCGGCCCACCTGCTGCACATCCAGGCCAGAGCCCATCTGTGAAGATCTGGGGCCTGGCTGGTGGGGTAGGAAGCGGGCGAGAGCTCTGGGGCCATGGTGGGGAGCTTGCAGGTGTGCACCCCTGAAGCAGCCACCTCCGTCTCACTCCTGCCGCTGTGAGGGAAGAGCTCTGAGGAGGTCACATCTTGGGGACAGTGTGGCAGCTAGCCAGGGGCTTTCTCTGCCAGGTGTGAGTTCTCATGTGATCATTCTCTCTGATTTCTTGCTGCATAGTAAATTATACCTGCAGGATTTGGCCTTCTTTCAAGGTGAGCTCCTGGGCTGTTCCACCCAATGTGGGTGACTTGCCTAGCGCTGCCCGAGAGGATCAGGCTAGCTCTTCCTTCTGATGACATGCCACATTTCTCCCTGAGCGGCTACGTGGCCAACTGGGCCCTGGGACGTGAATCAGGTCCTGGTGGCTGGACAGGGCTCCTCTGCTCACCCAGAGCTTGGTGGGCACCCTCACTGTCAAGGCCCAGAGAGCCAGGGGCAGGCTGGCCTGGCAGGGATGGCTCTTGACTATGGTTCCAGATGGTGGCTCAAAGGGTGCCATGGTGGGGAGGAACCTCACACCCCCCTGTTGTGGAGGACTCTACCTGGAGGCTATGGGCCTTAGCTGGGCTCCCAGGAGGTGCCAGGACAGCAGGTGACAGCAGGACTCAGCTGTGTGGTGTGGGCAGGAAGCAGCCAAGCCCTGGAGCTGGAGGTGGGCTGTGCAGTATGGATAGAGGGAATGCCACCGAGATGTGTGTTTATGTATTTATATGTATTTATTTGTTTTTTAAATAATTTTAGTTGTACATGGACACAATACCTTTATTTATTTATTAATTTTTTTAATGGTGCTGAGGATCGAACCCAGGGCCTCACACCTGCGAGGCCAGTTCTTCACTGAGCAACAACCCCAACCCCTATTTGTTTTAAGTACTGGGCATTGAACCCAAAGGTGCTTGAACATGAGCCACATCCTCCACCCTTTTTATTTTTTATTTTGATTCAGGGTTTCACTGAGTTGCTTAGGGCCTTGATACGTTGCTAAGGCTGGCTTTGAACTTGTGATCCTCCTGCCTCATTCTCTTGAGATGCTGGGCTTACATGTGGACAACACCACATCAGGCAAGGTGTTCACTTTAAAACCATTAATTTCATTTAAAATTTTACCTACATTAAAAAATGCTGTTTGCAGAATTATCTGAGCATGTCGCCCACCACCCCGTTGCTTACTGAGTGAGAGAACCCGGGCTCCTGGTGTTGTCACTGAGGCCGTTGTTCCTTGGTTCCTGTCTGTGACCCCTATGCAAGGGGCCTCTTCTGAAGCAGGTGGCAGGTCTAGATTGACCCTGCTAGAAACCTGGCAGCCGCCAAGCTGCCATGGCGTGGGCTTCTCTAGCAGTGGCTGCTTTGAACCTGGACAGGCTTGGTGCAGACTTGGTTGAGTTGGTGTCAGAGGCAGACCCACTGGGTCCTGGGTCCTGACAGCTTGTGCACTGCTTTGGGGACTTGAACCGTAATTCACGGCAGTGTGGTTTCATGGATAAGTGACCCTCTTCTGTGCTTGGCGGCCAATGCCCTGTGCGTCCCAGAGCTAAGAAGCCTAACCTTCTGCTGACACATGGGACTTTATTTCCCCTCCAGTGCCGCTGTGCCAAGCCCTGGGGTCTGTGTACCTCGGCTGTGGGAGCAGAATTCCTTCTGGGAGTTGGTGAGGGTGCGGTCTTGGCACCACAGTGTCTGGGTGGTGCTGGTGGGCAGTGTGTGGAACGAGGATCCTGGCAGCTACCACGGCTACCCCTCCCCTGTCCTGATGACAGCCCCAGCACCTGGGAAGCTGCAGAACAGCCTGGGAGCCGGCCCAACAGTGCATGAACTCTGCCCTGAAAAGAATTCATGTCCCTCTCGTCTCTTGACACCCAGCAGGGGCTTAAGGCAGGGGAGGACAGTAAGAAAGAACCCAGCCCAAACCCTCTCTGGGGCCATGTCTAGGACTTTCACCCCTTCCCTCCAGGAAGGAGATAGGGCATGCTTACCCAGAATGGCCCGCTGGGGCCGGGGTGCAGGGACCTGTCTTGTCTGCTGGATCTGAGCCAGGGCTACCTCTGGGGGCTCTCGGGCTGGCAGAGGGGTCTGCATGCTGAGCCACAGGAGGTCTGGGCAGGAAGGAGCAGCCTGTTTAACAGGTGCCTGGGTGGAAGTGCAAACTCTGGGGTGTGCTTTCTGGAGCTGGGTGGGGCAGGTGCCTGTCCGGCTTCCACACAATGTCACAGGAGCACAAGAGATGTGGAGGGCTTCTCAGCTTGGGAGGCTTTAGTCACAGTGGTAGGGAAGCTCCGGGGTCCAGCCACGCCCTACTGGGCAGCAGTTCACAGAGCTGTGGCCTGGCTGGCACCTGCGCTCTGCCCAGAGAAGGGAGCTGGGCATAGCTCTGATGGGAAGCTCAGCACCCAGGGCCCCTGTCCAATGGGGCAGCCGCTAAAATGCAGCCTCTGATCTAAATGGGGTCAGGCCCAAAGCTGGGTCCCAGAGGGTGGTCAGCCTGCCCAGGGCTGGGGCAACTAGCTGCCAGGCTGCACAGCTAGAGGATGGCTGGGGTCCTTGCAGAATTAGACTGTTGCCTGAGCTCAGACGAGGCCAGACACTTGGCAGGTCAGCGAGGCTGTGTCCCCTGGGCTGACTGACTGACTTCTGACCCCTGTGGCCTAAGCGTCTTGAACAGCTGTCCAGCCCTGGCTGCTCACGCTGACCATGTTGATTGATCTTGGTGGTGGCAGGCACCTGGCCTAGGCAGCAGGAGGTCTCAGTGGTGGGGTCTGAGGAGACGTGGTGTCCTGAGCGAGCTGTGCCATTGATGCGGACCAAATATGCTGGTGGCTTTCCACAATTCCAAGTATTGAATAATAATAAATTCACTGGCAACACCACTTTGATCAGTGTCAGTTCACTGAATTCTTGTGGGTACCCTGGCATTGAGAGGCCAGGCTATCATAGGTTCTTTTGTTCCAATCTTTCTTTAAAAGATTTTTTATTTGCAAGTGAACACAATACCTATCTTCTTTTCTCTCTTTCTTTCTTTCTTTCTTTCTTATTTGTTCTAGTTAATTGTTCATGACAATAGAAAGCATTTTGATACATTGTACACAAATGGAACACAATTCTTCACTCCTCTGTATGTATTTATTTTTTTATGTGGTGCTGAGGATTGAATCCAGTGCCTCACATGGCTAGGCAAGGGCTCCACCACTGAGCTACAACCCAGCCCCTTATTCCAATCTTAATTGCTAATATCTGTGAAACTCAATCACACATCCCACTTCACACAGAGACACATATGCAGGTCACAGAAAGGCTGAGAAAGGGTTAAGGTGGCCACAGAGGGTCAGGAGGCTGACCTGAGAGTAAAGCAGAGAGCAGATATGGATGCAGAGTCAGGAGGTGGTCAGATAAGATGAGGAACCAGCAGACAACTTGCTCAGGGCGCAGAATGGTCAAAGCATGGGACTTATCTAGGCCAAGATCCATTTAGAGGAAGCTTCACAGTGTCAGTTTGGATGTCAGTGTGAGATGTCAGCATGAGATGTCAGTGGGGTGGTACTTGCAGGGCCTCCACAGGTTGGAGGACACAGCCTGAGAGTTGCTGGTCTACACACCACGGAGCCATTCATAGGCAGGTTCTCGTGAGGCAGGGGGAGGGAGGGGGATAAGATGAGGGGTGTGACGGCCAAGGGACACTCTGTCCTCATTTCTTCCTCTAGCCAATCCTGACCTGGGAATTGGGGTGCCCCTGCCCCTGATCCTTTCTCTCCTAGGATCTGTGGAGAGATTGTTCTGTGCAGGAGCGCCTGCTCGTTGAAGGGCGGGGTGGTGGATCGTCCAGTCTGGTGGCCATGGAGACAGGCACAGTCTGTTTCAGCTCCTGTGTGCTGTGGGACCACAGTTTGGACGCATGGTGTTTGAGGAGGAAGCTCCGGTGGCCTACGCAGTCCTGTCTGGGTGCTGTGGCAACGGGGACCACGCTGTCTCCAGGGCAGTGATGCTCCCCGCTCTCCAGCCTTCTCCTGGGCTGTCGGGTTGCCCTGGAGCCAGGCATGTGGGGCGAGGAGGCTGGAGGCTCTGGGCTCCGGGTGTCAGAAGTAAATTAAAGGCAGAGAAGAATGAGCATGGGGCCTCCTGCCACTTACGGCTGCCCTGGTCGGCAAACACGAGGAGACCGTGGTGGACAGAGGACTGTTGACCAAGATGTCAGCACAGAGGCACCCAGCCTGGGAAAGCTGAGCGGCCAACACAGCCGGAGCCCCGGCCCCTGGAAAGCCAGCCAGTGTCTTTCTCCCTGTGCTGGGGGGCCTCGCCCCACACTGGCCACCCGGCAGCCTCCCTGAGACCCGCGGGTTGTCTGCCTGGTCTCAAGGCCACAGCTCTCCACCGCAGGAGGGCTGGGCAGGCGCTTCCTCTGGGGTGAGTTCTAGGGTGCTGGGTCAATGTTTGTCTCCCTGGGCAGGAGTGAGGGCTTGTCCCAGAGGGCCAGAAGTCAGGCTGAGACTGTGTCCCTGGAGTTGACAATGAAGGCTCTGACGAGGCCCTCGATACGTGGAGTGCTGTCTGGGAAGGCCGAGCCTGGTGGGCGGGTCCTCTGGGATGAAGGCCTGGGCCTAGAAGATGGAGGCCAAAGCATGGAGGCCATAGGGTACAGGAAGGGCTGCAGAGGGACCTGGCACTCGTGGCTGGAAATCACCCAGCAGAGGCCAGCAAGCTTGGCCACTCGGCAGGCCTGGGTGGAACCCAGCATTCCCCCAGGTCTTCTACCCACAGCCCAGGAGATGACTTGAGAATCGGGGTCTGATTCTGTAAGTCCCACAGCTCATTGTCACGGCCTGACCTGCCTGTGTGACATCTCCTCATGTCTCCGGAGCCACAGGGAGGAGGGATCTGAAGGCCCTGGAGCCTCAGGAGGCTCCTGAGAGGAGTCACATGATCCAGAGGAGTCACATCTGTGGGAAGGACACTCTTCTCAGGCTGAAGTTGGCAAAGCTTCCTCAGGCTCCTACTTGGCCTCAGTTGCCCCTCGATGGGGGCAGGAACCCATGGCCTGTGACCTGTCACACAGACCCTCCTGTAGTAGCCTCCACTTTGGTGACAAAGGACGTCATGCTCTCGAGGTATCACTTACATGTCATGGTCAAGAGCTGGTGGGTCACAGCACTGTTGGCAGGAGGTGCTGTGTATCATGGCCTCGCACCACATGAGTGCTGGCCAGTCGCTCTGCCTGGCCACTGTTCCTGGAGCCCGGGCCTTGGACGTGGTGCTGTGCACAGAAATTTGAACCACAGAGGACGGTTCCTGCCCGCAGGACACCCCAGAGCTACAACATGCAACGTTCAACGTGTGTCTCCACGTGAAGCCACAGGAGGAGCCCTAGGCAACAGGATGGTCAGGGCAGCTGGGAGGGGCTCTGGCCTGGCATGATAGTCTCACCTCCTGCTCCTCAAGCACTGGCTACACGCTGCACCTGGCAAGTGGGATGCAGTGGGAGCCAGGCCCGGTCCCACTGGCCACTGGGGAGGGCAACCTCCAAGGGCAGCCTCAGCCTGGTGCTCCCACAGGTCAGACAGGCTGTTCCAGGCTCCCTGGCCTTGAGGGAGCCACCACACACCAGCCTCCTGCATGGCTGGGCTCTCAGAAGCTGCAGCCCTGTGGCCATCCTGTCTGCAGTGCTGCCACCGAGCCCTCATACGTAAGAGACTAGGGACAGTGTGTCCACTGCTCCTGTAAGTTAGTAAGTCTTGCTCCGCACCAGTGGTTGGCTGGTTAAATGGCATGTCCTGGTAGAAATCAGAGGCCTGGGAGGTCGTGGACAGGGAGCTGACCTACTGGCAGACAGAGGAGCATCCAGGAGCCCCTGGACAGCAAGGGCGGGAGGCCCAGGGACATGGACAGGGTCATAGAGAGGTTCACAGGCACCACCTCATCACACTTGTGCTGCGACCTGTCACTATACATTTAATAAGAAAGTGTGCTTGTAATTTTATGTTTAATTATTTTAATATTTTAATTAAAAGTCTGAAAACTTGTTATGCACAAGTGAAGCCACAGGAGGAGCCGGAGGAAAGGCAGAGGAAGGCACCAGTGTCGGTGGTGGGTGGAAATTCTGCAGGAAGGTTGAGCATTGGTGGAGGGAAAGCAGAGTGCAAGGGTCCACACCACTGGGGCGACTGAACCAGAGCCACAGCCATTGCAGAGACCCCAGACCACGCAGCTCTGAGGGACACAGTGACTGAGCACGGAGTCACCAGGTGACCCAGCAGTTCCACTTCCAGGTGTGAAATGAAAACACAAGGACTCAGTATTCACAGCAGCCCAGATGTGGAGCAACCAGGAGCCCCTCAGTGGACAAACTTCTCTAAACATGGTCATCCACATGCAGCTGCTCTGCAAAAGTGACCAGGAGTCAAGCACTGACACACTGCAGCACGGCAGACTACGGGAGCACATGCTCCTGGGAGAGTGGTAACCAGAGGCATGGTACAGAAGAGACCCCTCCTGTGGATTTTCCCCAGCCAGATCCTCCACACACACAGCTCAGCACACCTGCACCCTGAGCCTGAATCCTCTGTTCACACACAGCACCTGAACCTGATCTTCCACAAACACAGCTTAGCACACCTGCACCCTGAGCCTGAATCCTCTGTTCACACACAGCACCTGAACCTGATCCTCCACACACACAGCTGGGCACACCTGCACCTGAGCCTGATCCTCCACACACACAGCTCAGCACACCTGCACCTGAGCCTGAATCCTCTGTTCACACACAGCACCTGAACCTGATCTTCCACAAACACAGCTGGGCACACCTGCACCTGAGCCTGATCCTCCACACACACAGCTCAGCACACCTGCACCTGAGCCTGATCCTCCACACACACAGCTCAGCACACCTGCACCTGAGCCTGATCCTCCACACACAGCTCAGCACACCTGCACCTGAGCCTGATCTTCCACACACACAGCTGGGCACACCTGCACCTGAGCCTGATCCTCCACACACACAGCTCAGCACACCTGCACCTGAGCCTGATCTTCCACACACACAGCTGGGCACACCTGCACCTGAGCCTGATCCTCCACACACACAGCTCAGCACACCTGCACCTGAGCCTGATCCTCCACACACAACTCAACACACCTGCACCCTGAGCCTGAATCCTCTGTTCACACACAGCTCAGCACACCTGCACCTGAGCCTGATCTTCCACACACACAGCTGGGCACACCTGCACCTGAGCCTGATCCTCCACACACACAGCTCAGCACACCTGCACCTGAGCCTGATCCTCCACACACACAGCTCAGCACACCTGCACCTGAGCCTGATCCTCCACACACACAGCTGGGCACACCCCTCCCCAGCCTTTACAAATCATAGCATATGCATTATTTTCACATTTAAATTAAGTTTACTTTTAAGCTTAAGTTTCTTTTGTTTTTATAAACGACTTTTATAGAGAAGACAGAGTCTGTGCACACTGGCAGTCCCCTATTGTTCACATCTAGCAGAGTGGGTACATTGTTACCACTAATGAGCCAGCACTGATACGTTATTAGTAACTAAAGCCCGTGTCCTTAGTTTCCCCTTCTCTCTCTGTGCAGGACTGCATCCTGAATCAGTGCCACCAGTCCCCCAGCTCCCCTGTGCTGAGACTCAGGTTCTGTGCCCCTGGCTTTGGGGGGCCTTGGCACTTGTGTTGACACTGGCCAGGTGTTTTGTAGGTAGGGTCTGGGGAGGAGTGCTGGGGTGTGTCAAGGAGAGCAGGTTAGGGTTAGGAGGCTTGTAGCTTGTGGTGGTAGGGCTGGCCTGGAGTACCCAGCTAGGCCATGCATGTTTGCTTTTGACCTAATGTTTTCGGGAGGACTTGGAGTTCCCTTCAGACCTGGGAGGTTCTCCACTCTGTGTCAGTGACCTAGTGTGACCTCCTCTCTCCTCGAGGTGTGCCCAGGCCTGAACACCTGGGACACATGTTCCTGTTGCTCCAATGCTTCCTGGAAGCAGAGCTCCCAGTCAGAGCCAGATGCAGGTGCACGTCTTTGTAAGGTCCCTGGTGAAGCTGGCAGACTCCTGTCCTGCTCACCGGCAGGTGTGCTGTCAGAGGGTGTGTTCCAGCTGTTCCTGCCATGTTCCAGGACACCCTCAGCAATTCCTGATAGGAGGGCAGGTGCCATCTGTGACGTTGATGGCCTGTGCAGTCTTGTTGCTTGTCCTCCAGCTTTATGGCTTATTTGTTTTGGCTGTGAGGACAGTCCTCCCGTCTCTTCTTTCATGGATTCTGGGTTCTGTGTCGCAGTTGTGGCTCCTTCTACCTTTTTTTCTAATGCCCTGCCTGATCTCAACCTTTTCTCCTTAGGACTGTGCGGGAATCCACTGTCACCCACTCCCCTGGGGCCGCCTGGGCTGTTTGCTGGTTGCCACTTGCTCTTTGCTGCTTTGAGGGGCACTTGGCGTGCTGGCACTTCTCATGTGTTTGGGTTTCTCTGAGCTGTATTCTGTTCCAAGAGCCTGGCCAGGTATAGGCCACGGAGAAGTTTCTGTTCTGTGCCCAATTGGGAGCTCTGAGACAGAGTGTCGACCTCATCCCGAGCGAGGCCTGAGGAATGACAGGGTGGTCCCATCTCACCCCCTCTGCCTGCACCCCCTGTGCTCATCAGTGTCCCCTCTTCTTCCTGGGATGTAGTTAGTTAGGAACACTGTCTAGGGCTGTATTATGGGGCCCGGGAGGTGGCACATGTGGTGGCACTGATTGGGGTACAGGCTTTCTGCTCAAGAGATCCATGAGGTGCTTCTGTTTGAGGCTCAAATTCAAGGTCGGCCTCCTCGGCAGCTCAGGCTCTTCCTTGGTCAAAAATGAGGGCCTGAGCTTTGCAGACAGGGATGCTGTCTGCCCACAGTGTCCTGTTGTCACAGAGAAGCACACTCTGCTTTGGCTGTACCTCTCTGAGACCCCTGGTCCACAGGCCAGCCAGAGCCTCCTCTGGGAGGACCCCTGGCCTTCACAGTGGCTCTTGCTGGACTTGCAGCAGCATGTATCCACCTGAGCTGGGCTCTGGCTCCAGTTGAAGGGGGGCTAGTTCCTCTTCAAGAAGTGCATTGGATGGGCTTCCTGGCTGTCAGAGCAGGGTGTGGTTTCCAGGTTCCGTGTTGGCTCAGGACAAGCCGTCTGCAGGTTCGGAGGCAGATGACACCCCACCCTACTCCCTCTGTGCCTCTTGCTTCGGTCAGAGCCTGACTGAAGATGGGTGGGACCTCGCAGGCACCCCCACCCCACCAGGGCCCGGCAGAATCACACAGCAGGTGTACTTGGCCATTCTCCTGGTCCTCCTCACTCCTCACCCCGTCTCCTGCCCCTGGTCAGCCAGGCCTGGAGTGGTGGTGATCCATAGTTTAGGGGCTTTATCTTCCTGGGATGTTTCTGGTAGGAGACCACAGAAGATCAGGAAGACCCCCTACTGCCTCGTTTCCCAGCCAGCCAAGGCCTTGTCAATCAGCACTTTTCCCAGAGAGAGAGACACTCGCCTCCAATAAACCTGGGGTGGACTGGACCCGGGAGAGGGTGGAGCATGGGGACAGGTGGCCCAGGGAAACAGCATGGGATGGGGACTGCCCAGGAGAGGAGTGAGCATGGGCTGGAGGGAAGTTTTGGGCCGAGGCTGGAGCAATGCTCCTCATTTTCTTGAGCTGGCACACTTGTGTGATCCCCAGCAGAAGCAGCAGGGGAGACAGTTGAACAGTCAGGAAGGTGTCTGGGATCTGTGGGAGACATGTCCACCTCCACCCCTGCAGAAAGTCCATCTCCTGGGACGGCCCCCACAGACGGGAGCTCGGCTTCTCAGGCTGCAGGTCTGGGCCTATGGGTGAGTGGGTGTGTGCTGGGTGGACCATTCACAGAGCCTCATGGGAAGCCCTGACGTCCCTAGGTCACCACAGAGGGAACAGGCAGTGTGCGGGGTGGGGAGGGCCCTGCCCAGTCCCATTCCTGTGAAACTTGTGTCTGAGTCCCATTTGTCTCCCTGTGCGCAAGGCCGCCAAGTGGCCGTGTGCACAGCAGTGCTGTGAAGCCGAGTCCGCGCTGAGTCCTCATGGCTGGGGTACGTGCCGGTCACATTCAGGACCCCGCGTGGCGTGGTCGCGAGCACGCTTTCCCTCAGAAGGAAAACCCCACTTCTTCAGAACTCGGAAGCTTCGTCCGCGCGCTGTGGCTGTGGGCCACATTGGTCTTCGGCGGGTGTGACGTGTGCAGCTGCCCTGGCCTTGGGTGGGGGTCCTGGGGGCCCAGCAGCCACCCTGCCTCTCCCTCACTCTCACTTCCTGTTCTGCTATTTGCATGACTCAAGTGTCAGGGAATTGAAAGGGGAATCAAGGGTAGATGTAGTTAAACAGGAAGGAGGGTGCGCTCTTCCTGTGGATGGTGCTTTGCTGGATGACTGACACCCTAAGAATGTCTGAACTGGAGCCAGACAAATGGAAGGAATTAGTCTGGGATATTAGGAGGCCTGTGGCACCTCATCCCTGCAGATGCACATGGAGCTCATTCTGGAAATCACTTTCTCCTTCCTGCCCTGGTGACTTAGGAGTGTCACATCTCCCACATGGGCCTGCAGCCCTCCTTGTGAAGCCCCAAGAAAAAATGAGGGTCAGAGCACATGTTAACCAGTACGTTCCCCAGAAAGAGACACTCGCCTCCAATAAACCTGGGGTGGACTGGACCCGGGAGAGGGTGGAGCATGGGGACAGGTGGCCCAGGGAAACAGCATGGGATGGGGACTGCCCAGGAGAGGAGTGAGCATGGGCTGGAGGGAAGTTTCGGGCCGAGGCTGGAGCAATGCCCCTCATTTTCTTGAGCTGGCACACTTGTCTGATCCCTAGCAGAAGCAGCAAAGGGAGATACTGAGATGCTCTTCCTGGGGGTGCAAAGCCAGGTTTCCCACTGGCTGAGCATGGTCAGGGCTGCACTCCTTCTGCTCCGTGGCCCGCAGGAACCTGCCTTCTTCCAGGCCAGAGGCAGCAGCGGGAGCAGGGGATGCAGTGGGTGCTGAGTGCTGTGTGAACCAGTGTGGTTGGTGTGCTCAAGTGAGCTTGGTAGTCTCATCTTTGGGATGCCCTAGTGGCCATGGGCATGAGAGGCAGCGGCACTCTGGACCCAGTGCCAGCACCCCAGGACAGGCCTGACCGCTGGGCTGAGGGGGGATATTGGTGTGCATGGATGCAGGTCTGTGGAGGGCTCCTGAGCTGGGCTCTGGGGAGGGCCGCGTCCTCTTTCTTCAGTTCCACTTGCCTCACCCTCGGGCCCACAGCCCCAACTGCTGCCACCCAAGCTACCCTGTGATTTAGAGACAAACGTGTGTGTGCTGCTCTTGGCTCAGCTGGACCTGGATGGAGGAGGCCTTCCTCATTCTGGGGCAGATGAGGAAAATGATCCTTCTTAGCAGTGAAACATTCCTGCCCCATGGACCTGGGTCAGACCCTGCCAGGGAGGAGATGGGACTGGGGGTGGGGTGTGAGGGCCTCTGTGACAGCATTGGGCCAGATAGTTGTCACTTCTATCAACAGCTCTGGGGTGAACTGGGACTGCAGTCTGTGACCAGCAAGGCAGTGTTGGAGCACATCCTCCAGCTCCCGGGGAATCTCACAAGCCATCTGGACCTCTGGTCTCCACACTACTATCCATCCAAGGCTTCATCTGGCTTTTCTGTTATTCTTGTAAATTAATATAATAAATTAAAAACAAGTTAAAAGCCTTTACGATCTAGAGCTCCAGCTTCAAACTGTGGGGCCTGTGAAATTCTATCGCCTGATTCTTAGGAACCACCTCATTCAATGCAGAGAGAAAGTTGACAGGTAGGGATGGCCACACCTGACTTCCAGAGAGAGGAAGCCTGGGTGCTTGTTCTTAACCTTGCTAAGATGAACTTTATCTCAACGGATCTGATGGCATTCAGGCCCATGGTGGTGGGGTATGTCACTCTGCAAATTTTCACTGATCATCAGGGAGTCCTAAGGAACTGACTGGGTGATGGAGTAGAATGAGGGGCATGGAGAGGGTCAGAGGCTGGAGCAGGGGGTCCAGATCCCAAAAGGAAGTCCTGGGGTCCCTGATGGAAGTTGTCCTGTTAATCTGCTCATGAATCTGGCACCAGGGTAGGCACAGAAGTGCACTGAATATGGCCCTAGGCCATGGGCAGACTGAGGCCCCAGTGCCTCCTGAACTTCCTGTTCAGCTATTTCTCAAATGGGAAGCTCAACCTTCCTTTCCAGGCCTGAGTATGACACGCACTCTCCTGGGCTGGAGGAGTGTCTCCCCAGGGAGAGTCAGGGGATATTCCATTTGGTTCCGTCAGGGAAGGGAAGAATATTCATCTCAGCCTGGAACAGACTCTGCAAGGTGCATCCCTGTGTAGCTCAGAGGTGTTTAAGATTAAAAGGCGGAAAGAGGGACCACCTAAAACAGTGGAAAGGAAACAGAGCCAGTGCGGGGCAGAGGCCCTCAAAGTGCAAAGATGCCACAGAAAGTAGGGTTCTGTGGTGGGCCCCAAAGCTCCAGGCATCCCGGGTCTTGCCCTAGAGAGCTGGAGTAGGAACAACACCCAGGCACTGCCCAGAATGAGCCATCAATGGAGGCCAGGCCACAGAGACCTGGGAGACACGCGCCTTCAGCAGTCCATCATCCCACCTTGTGGGACTTCAAACAGTGTCCACCTGAGCTGCTCCAACATCCTCTGAGAGGACCGCTGGATGGCACCTATGGATGTGTCCACCCCCGCCCGCTGCCCCAGCGTCCACTGAGAGCTCATTGAGGTAATACCTCATATGTATGAATTGACTAGGGTGTGACCTCAGAAAGGTTTTGAGAAATCTTCATACTACCTGGGATTCACTTTTGATGAGGCCCTGAAAAGACTGTACTGTTCTTTTTTGGAGGTTTCCACTCCCAAAATATCAGTCCCCCTGTCAGGGGGCCAACCTCTGATCTAGGAGCACCTGCATTCAGAGGAGAGATGGTGTGCGACTCTGATGTGCCCTGGATCCTTGGCCATCCTGCACTGTGGTGAGCAGGGCGATCCTCGAAGGTGGGCCTGGTGGCGGCCTTGGAGTGTGAGTCCTGGCGGGAGGCCTGGTCCCTGCCTTTCGTCTTAGTCCTAGGTCTTGAGTCACTCCCTTTCCCACACACCCACGGCAGGCTCACATGGCCATCGGCAGGTCCTGGTGCAACAGGGCTCATGCTCCGGCAGCCCAGTGGGCATGGTGCCATCCCAAGCATCGGAGGAAGGTTTGTGGCAGGAGAAAGAGCACATTCACATGACTTGTTCCATTTGTTATTGCTACTGTTAATCTCACTGTGCCTCATTTATAAATTTAACTTCATCCTAAGTCTTTTATAGGGGAAAAAGTATGGTATTTATTGGTTTTGGCACAACACACAACTTCAGACTCCACTGGGCATCTGGCACGCATCTTCCGTGGGTAAGGAGGGACGACGATACACATAGAAAAGAAAATGGTCACGAGAAGGTAGGCACGTGGCAGAAGGAAGCAGTGCAGTCCAGAGAAGCAGTGGTGTACCTGGGCATGGCTGGGGAGGGCCTGCACCCGGGCCCAGGACTGCAGCATGATGCTCTCGCTCAGGTGACCATAAGGTAGCGACCTGAGTGGTGGCTTTTCCAGATGTGTTGGAGTCCCCAAGTGTCACCCTTCAGGTGCCTGAGGAGGGCCATCCCACTGAGACAACTTAAACTGATGAGCTCCAGAGCAGAGAGGCCCAGGCCTTCCATGGCTCAGAGCTCTAGACTCCCACATCAGTCTCTCCTGCTGGCCTGGAGCAAGTGAAGGGCCTCTGACTTCACAGCCTCAGGAAGTGGACCACGCAGAAGTCTAAAGGTGCCTGGGGGAAGAGCCTTTGCTATCGGAGCCTGAGAGGGCTCCCAGCCAAACCCTGCTTGCTGTCAGCCACACCCAGCAAAAGCCACCAAGCTGCACATGGATTTCTGACCTGCAAAACTGAGATGAAACATGGGTCTCTTTCTAAGATGTTAAAGAATTTGTTACACAACAGAGAGCAAGAAAGAAGCAAGAAACTCATGGCAAGAAGATTTGCATCACTAATAGGGAAGTCAAAGTAAGAGACAAGTTTCCTTCTATTGAAAGAAATTTAGAAAACTGAATATTGATTGCAGGGGGACAGTTGGTGGAGGCCCTGTAAGGTTTGCAGTCTTTGGGATGGAGTCTGATGTGTGCTTAGTATGAGGTGGGGGTCTACTCATCAGGTATAAAGTGCCCCGACTGTCTGCATGCACCGTGCACCAGCTATGCTGCTGTACAAATTCATTGTCCCATGACAGAGACACAACCTTGTTCCTATAGATCAGCAGGAGACAAGGCATGAGGATCAACGGTCCCACAGTCTGAGCTGGCAAGAGAGAAGGAACCACAAGGACCTAGGATCAAGGACTGACAGGTCAGGAATGAAGAGATCGATTAAAAAAATGAGAAGGACTCACACTGGAGGACCCACAGCTGTGACTGAGGAGAGCAGGAGGACACAGAGGGACCAAGGATGGAGGACCCACAGCTGTGACTGAGGAGAGCAGGAGGGACACAGAGGGACCCAGGATGGAGCACCCACAGCTGTGACTGAGGAGAGCAGGAGGGACACAGAGGGACCCAGGATGGAGCACCCACAGCTGTGACTGAGGAGAGCAGGAGGGACACAGAGGGACCAGGATGGAGGACCCACAGCTGTGACTGAGGAGAGCAGGAGGGACACAGAGGGACCAGGATGGAGCACCCACTGCTCTGACTGAGGAGAGCAGGAGGGACACAGAGGGACCCAGGATGGAGCACCCACAGCTGTGACTGAGGAGAGCAGGAGGGACACAGAGGGACCAGGATGGAGGACCGACAGCTCTGACTGAGGAGAGCAGGAGGGACACAGAGGGACCCAGGATGGAGCACCCACAGCTGTGACTGAGGAGAGCAGGAGGGACACAGAGGGACCAGGATGGAGCACCCACAGCTGTGACTGAGGAGAGCAGGAGGGACACAGAGGGACCAGGATGGAGCACCCACTGCTCTGACTGAGGAGAGCAGGAGGGACACAGAGGGACCAGGATGGAGCACCCACAGCTGTGACTGAGGAGAGCAGGAGGGACACAGAGGGACCAGGATGGAGCACCCACAGCTGTGACTGAGGAGAGCAGGAGGGACACAGAGGGACCAGGATGGAGCACCCACAGCTGTGACTGAGGAGAGCAGGAGGGACACAGAGGGACCAGGATGGAGCACCCACAGCTCTGACTGAGGAGAGCAGGAGGGACACAGAGGGACCAGGATGGAGCACCCACAGCTGTGACTGAGGAGAGCAGGAGGGACACAGAGGGACCAGGATGGAGGACCCACAGCTGTGACTGAGGAGAGCAGGAGGGACACAGAGGGACCAGGATGGAGCACCCACAGCTGTGACTGAGGAGAGCAGGAGGGACACAGAGGGACCAGGATGGAGCACCCACAGCTGTGACTGAGGAGAGCAGGAGGGACACAGAGGGACCAGGATGGAGGGCCCACAGCTCTGACTGAGGAGAGCAGGAGGGACACAGAGGGACCAGGATGGAGGACCGACAGCTCTGACTGAGGAGAGCAGGAGGGACACAGAGGGACCAGGATGGAGCACCCACAGCTGTGACTGAGGAGAGCAGGAGGGACACAGAGGGACCAGGATGGAGGACCCACAGCTGTGACTGAGGAGAGCAGGAGGGACACAGAGGGACCAGGATGGAGCACCCACAGCTGTGACTGAGGAGAGCAGGAGGGACACAGAGGGACCCAGGATGGAGCACCCACAGCTGTGACTGAGGAGAGCAGGAGGGACACAGAGGGACCAGGATGGAGCACCCACAGCTGTGACTGAGGAGAGCAGGAGGGACACAGAGGGACCAGGATGGAGCACCCACAGCTGTGACTGAGGAGAGCAGGAGGGACACAGAGGGACCAGGATGGAGCACCCACAGCTGTGACTGAGGAGAGCAGGAGGGACACAGAGGGACCAGGATGGAGCACCCACAGCTCTGACTGAGGAGAGCAGGAGGGACACAGAGGGACCAGGATGGAGCACCCACAGCTGTGACTGAGGAGAGCAGGAGGGACACAGAGGGACCAGGATGGAGCACCCACAGCTGTGACTGAGGAGAGCAGGAGGGACACAGAGGGACCCGGGATGGAGGACCGACAGCTCTGACTGAGGAGAGCAGGAGGGACACAGAGGGACCTGGGATGGAGGACCCACAGCTGTGACTGAGGAGAGCAGGAGGGACACAGAGGGACCCAGGATGGAGCACCCACAGCTCTGACTGAGGAGAGCAGGAGGGACACAGAGGGACCCGGGATGGAGCACCCACAGCTCTGACTGAGGAGAGCAGGAGGGACACAGAGGGACCAGGATGGAGCACCCACAGCTGTGACTGAGGAGAGCAGGAGGGACACAGAGGGACCCAGGATGGAGCACCCACAGCTGTGACTGAGGAGAGCAGGAGGGACACAGAGGGACCAGGATGGAGCACCCACTGCTCTGACTGAGGAGAGCAGGAGGGACACAGAGGGACCAGGATGGAGCACCCACAGCTGTGACTAAGGAGAGCAGGAGGGACACAGAGGGACCAGGATGGAGCACCCACAGCTGTGACTGAGGAGAGCAGGAGGGACACAGAGGGACCTGGGATGGAGGACCCACAGCTGTGACTAAGGAGAGCAGGAGGGACACAGAGGGACCAGGATGGAGGACCGACAGCTCTGACTGAGGAGAGCAGGAGGGACACAGAGGGACCAGGATGGAGCACCCACAGCTGTGACTGAGGAGAGCAGGAGGGACACAGAGGGACCCAGGATGGAGCACCCACAGCTCTGACTGAGGAGAGCAGGAGGGACACAGAGGGACCAGGATGGAGCACCCACAGCTGTGACTGAGGAGAGCAGGAGGGACACAGAGGGACCCAGGATGGAGCACCCACAGCTGTGACTGAGGAGAGCAGGAGGGACACAGAGGGACCAGGATGGAGCACCCACTGCTCTGACTGAGGAGAGCAGGAGGGACACAGAGGGACCAGGATGGAGCACCCACTGCTCTGACTGAGGAGAGCAGGAGGGACACAGAGGGACCAGGATGGAGCACCCACAGCTGTGACTGAGGAGAGCAGGAGGGACACAGAGGGACCAGGATGGAGCACCCACAGCTGTGACTAAGGAGAGCAGGAGGGACACAGAGGGACCAGGATGGAGCACCCACAGCTGTGACTGAGGAGAGCAGGAGGGACACAGAGGGACCTGGGATGGAGGACCCACAGCTGTGACTAAGGAGAGCAGGAGGGACACAGAGGGACCAGGATGGAGGACCGACAGCTCTGACTGAGGAGAGCAGGAGGGACACAGAGGGACCAGGATGGAGCACCCACAGCTGTGACTGAGGAGAGCAGGAGGGACACAGAGGGACCCAGGATGGAGCACCCACAGCTGTGACTGAGGAGAGCAGGAGGGACACAGAGGGACCAGGATGGAGGACCCACAGCTGTGACTGAGGAGAGCAGGAGGGACACAGAGGGACCAGGATGGAGCACCCACAGCTGTGACTGAGGAGAGCAGGAGGGACACAGAGGGACCAGGATGGAGGACCCACAGCTGTGACTGAGGAGAGCAGGAGGGACACAGAGGGACCAGGATGGAGCACCCACAGCTGTGACTGAGGAGAGCAGGAGGGACACAGAGGGACCAGGATGGAGGACCCACAGCTCTGACTGAGGAGAGCAGGAGGGACACAGAGGGACCAGGATGGAGGACCCACAGCTCTGACTGAGGAGAGCAGGAGGGACACAGAGGGACCCAGGATGGAGCACCCACAGCTGTGACTGAGGAGAGCAGGAGGGACACAGAGGGACCAGGATGGAGGACCCACAGCTCTGACTGAGGAGAGCAGGAGGGACACAGAGGGACCAGGATGGAGGACCCACAGCTCTGAGGAGAGCAGGAGGGACACAGAGGGACCCGGGATGGAGCACCCACAGCTGTGACTGAGGAGAGCAGGAGGGACACAGAGGGACCAGGATGGAGGACCCACAGCTGTGACTGAGGAGAGCAGGAGGGACACAGAGGGACCCAGGATGGAGCACCCACAGCTGTGACTGAGGAGAGCAGGAGGGACACAGAGGGACCCAGGATGGAGCACCCACAGCTGTGACTGAGGAGAGCAGGAGGGACACAGAGGGACCAGGATGGAGCACCCACAGCTGTGACTGAGGAGAGCAGGAGGGACACAGAGGGACCAGGATGGAGGACCCACAGCTCTGACTGAGGAGAGCAGGAGGGACACAGAGGGACCAGGATGGAGCACCCACAGCTGTGACTGAGGAGAGCAGGAGGGACACAGAGGGACCAGGATGGAGGACCCACAGCTGTGACTGAGGAGAGCAGGAGGGACACAGAGGGACCAGGATGGAGCACCCACAGCTGTGACTGAGGAGAGCAGGAGGGACACAGAGGGACCAGGATGGAGCACCCACAGCTTTGACTGAGGAGAGCAGGAGGACACAGAGGGACCAGGATGGAGCACCCACAGCTGTGACTGAGGAGAGCAGGAGGGACACAGAGGGACCCAGGATGGAGCACCCACAGCTGTGACTGAGGAGAGCAGGAGGGACACAGAGGGACCCGGGATGGAGCACCCACTGCTCTGACTGAGGAGAGCAGGAGGGACACAGAGGGACCAGGATGGAGCACCCACAGCTTTGACTGAGGAGAGCAGGAGGGACACAGAGGGACCAGGATGGAGCACCCACAGCTCTGACTGAGGAGAGCAGGAGGGACACAGAGGGACCCAGGATGGAGGACCGACAGCTCTGACTGAGGAGAGCAGGAGGGACACAGAGGGACCAGGATGGAGGACCCACAGCTCTGACTGAGGAGAGCAGGAGGGACACAGAGGGACCCAGGATGGAGGACCGACAGCTCTGAGGAGAGCAGGAGGGACACAGAGGGACCAGGATGGAGGACCGACAGCTCTGAGGAGAGCAGGAGGGACACAGAGGGACCAGGATGGAGGACCGACAGCTCTGACTGAGGAGAGCAGGAGGGACACAGAGGGACCCAGGATGGAGGACCGACAGCTCTGAGGAGAGCAGGAGGGACACAGAGGGACCCGGGATGGAGCACCCACAGCTGTGACTGAGGAGAGCAGGAGGGACACAGAGGGACCAGGATGGAGCACCCACAGAGCTCGTTTGTGGGAGTGGCAGGGAAATAGAGACCCAGGCTGGAAGTACCCCCGCCTTCTGAGTGTGGGAGGGAACGGGAGGATTCATGTTCAAGAAAGGGGCGCATCTAGCTATTTTTCATTTTTGTGTGGTTTTGCCTACCTAATACCCTAATATTCCAAAGAACACTTTGTTGTCTTCTTGACTTAAGAAAAAGACTGACTTCCTCCAGAGAAGTGGGAGTTCTGCCCACAGGTGGCCTCCAGACTCCAGCCGCAGCCTCAGCTGTCCAGTCTGCAGAGTCTGTGAGCCAGACTCTTCCAGAGGTAGCGCTGCATAGATGGTGAGAGAGATGGGCATGGATAGCCCATGTGCTCCTTCACGGAGCCCTCACTGATACTCAGTTTGACACAGGGTCAGATATTGGAGCTGCTGCTATCTTTTACCAGAGGGAAGATAGAGTCTGGCATGTGCATTAGCTAGGTTAACTGCCAGGTAAAACAGAATAACACATCAGAATCCAGAGTGT
Source organism: Ictidomys tridecemlineatus (assembly GCF_052094955.1). Classification (NCBI taxonomy): domain Eukaryota; kingdom Metazoa; phylum Chordata; class Mammalia; order Rodentia; family Sciuridae; genus Ictidomys; species Ictidomys tridecemlineatus. The sequence continues at coordinate 227,248 of NC_135479.1, read as the reverse complement.
CTATCATAGGTCATTTATTTATTTATTTTTCTGAATTCATGGTATTCATTTTACTTTTTAAGATTTTTTTCTTTGTTCTTTTTAGTTACAGATTGTAGGTCAATTATTATATTCAGTCTACAACCCCAAATTACTAACCACGGAAGAAACAAAATGATATAACTCAAACTAAGAAAGAAAAATCCACTAGAAGAATCATACCTGGTGCTGAACTTATCAGGCAAGAAATTTAGGGCAGCTATTTTAACCATGCTCAAGGGAACAAAGAAAAATATCTTGATGAATGCACAGATAGGACATTTCAGCAGAAAAATAGAAGTTATAAAAAGAGATTCTAATGGAAATTCTAGGGCTGAGTGAGAAAACACAGTATCTGAGACCAAAAAATGTCACTAGGTGAGTTTAACAACAAACTGAAAAGGACAGAAGAAAGTAACTGAACTTGAAAACAGATTTTAAAAATAGAAGAAAGTCTCAATGACCAGTGCCAGAACCTAAACATGTTGAACATGCATAAAAGGAGGGTGTCAGAGGGGAAGGGAGGGGAAGGAATCTGAAGAAAACTGGCCGAAAATCCTCAAATCTGGTAAAAACATAGCTTTGCAGATAAAGAAGTCTACTGTGCTCTAAGCAGGATAATTACCAAAAAACTCACACCTAGTACCCCCTAGTCGAAGTGGTGAAGACAAATTGTAAAGAGGACAAATTGTAAAGAGGACATCTCGAAATTAGCTAGGAAAACCAGCACATCTCAGACACTAGCTAACTTTTCAGAAACGGGCATGCTGTGTTCCAGGTGCTAAAGGAACATCGTCAACCCAGTGTCTGTATCCAGGGAACACATTCTACAGACATGAAGACAGAAAAGACTCAAGCTGTGAGAATCCTATAGTGGTTGAAAAACAAGAGAACTTCCACTACATGCGCCAAGATGCATCTGTTAAAAAGCACGCATCAGAACCATGCAGTGGAACTAGATAAGGAAGTTTTACTATGGGATGACAAGATCTGGTGTCCATCTGCCTGTGCGTGGTTGTGTTTTCCGTGGTTTGCCAAGGGGAGAGGGACAGTCTGTCTAGATGTAGGCCACGGTTACCTGATGGTCTGCAGCAGATTTAAACACATGGTGAGATGGGCCAGGGTAGTGTGCCTCCTCTGCTGGTCTGTGGGTACCCTGTGGTCCTTGTGGTTTATGCAGCCGGGTCACCTGGGCAGGCCTGGGTTGGGTGCTGGAGGGGAACAGGGGTTGGCAAAGCAGGAGAGGAGAAGCCAGGACTGCACCAAGGACCTAGTAGTGTCACACTAGACGCCACACTTGGCTCAAGACCACACCCTGTGTGTGCAAGAAGGTGAGAAGGGATTTAAAGCCTGAGGTCTCAGAGCTCCACATGCTCTTCCCTGTGGCCTTGAACCCAGGAGGCCAAATGCAGGACCTGCTGTTGCCTGGGCTTCTCTGCCTCAGTGAGCTCCTGTAGTGCTGCGCAGCTGAGACCCCTGGAGGCCTCCGCCCAAGTTCTGTCTGTCCCTAATCCCAGGAGGAGGCTTCCTCTCCTGCTGCCACCTCACAGGGTGCTTCAGGCCTGGAGCTCCATGTGTACCTCCCACGGCGGCTCCGCTTCAGGCCCTGGCCAGTTGTGCACTAAGGCCAGATTGCCCCTCACCTCCTTTAGGCAGGACCTCAAGGCGCCCAGCTGGACTTGGAAAGCTGTTCACAACTGCACTTCATGAAGCTGCCTGGCGAGCTGCAGCCTCAACCTGGTGATGTGGGGAGCCCAGTGAGTGTTTAGGGTCCCCTGAATGATGGAGGAGCCCATGGGTTGGGCAGGGCTGGGCATGGTGCCCAGCTGGGCCCCAGCCCTCTGCTCCTGCATCCCCCTCGCTGCTTCCCTTCTTGCCGCCTGCCTATTTTCTCTTTTTCCCTCCATTTTTTCTTTTCTTTTTCCTTCATCCTCACTGTTAGTGTGGGTCATATGTACTTTAAGTTTTCTCTTCTCTGGTTTTAATTAAAAGGAGTTTCATCCTGTCTCTGAAACCTCCCACGAGACCCTGGGCGTGATGGTGCTGGTGCTGTGGTTCTGCATGCAAATGTGTCCTTCCTTCCCCGTGTCACCCTGTGCCAGAGAGTTCATTTCCTGGGGCTCCCCAGAACTGTCCTGGCCTCACCGTTTTGGGGCCCCATTGTGGCAGAATGGCTCAGGAACTCCTGTGTCCTCCTGCCAGCGAGCTGGGGTGGCCCCATGGCTCTGGGTGGACCTCATGGCCCTGCGGGGGCAGAGGGCCTGGTGAGTCAGGCCCTGCAGAGAGGCGTCTGGATGTCAGTCTCTCTTCCCAGCTCAGAGACCTGGGAGCCCCAACTGCTGCCAGCAAACTGTTTGGGAGCTGTGCCCCACCCACGCCCACATGATGGCGAGAGCAGGATCTGCCACGTGACGAGCCACGCCCGAGTTTTCCCCAGGGCGGCCTGGTGATTCTTGTTGACTGACCCAGCAGCCCTGAGCCCAGACATGAGGCTGCCTGAAGGGAGGCTGCCAAGAGTGCTGGCCGTGCAGGGCTCAGTGACCAGGCTGGCAGCCAGTCCTGAAGTCCTGCTCTTGACCGGTGCTCCGCTTGGGCAGAGCGTGGGCTTCCAGCTCCCTGGTCACCACAGAACTGTGTCATTACAGGGATAGATGGAGGGGTGGGGTGTGAAGCCAGAGTGACCTTTGGGTCTCAATAGGACTGGCAGGTGTTGGAGACTAACTGCTCTGAGGACAGTGTCCACCTATGGGGAGACTGGGAAGAAAGGGTTCCTGAGAGAGTGGAGCCAGCCTGCAGGTCTGCACTGTCACCCAGGGGTTTCCTGTGTGCCCTGTGCTCTGGGCTGGAGAAATGCAAGGAGCACAGCGGGTCCGAGGGAGGACATTCGAGTGGGGACACCAACTGGCCAGAGACAGATGGTTCTGGCCAGCCTCAGATGTCAGTCCACCCAGAGGACGCAGGGACAAGCCAACCCGTGGACATGGGTCACAGTGCTCCCACATGAGTGTAGAAGTGAAGTCACGGAGGCTGCAAGTGTGAGCCGTCCGCTTGTCCAGGCCTCGAGGCTGTGTGGGAGGAGCTCCTCCAAGTCGCCCGCTGTGCCTTGCCTGAAGCCAGACACACAGGAGGAGCCCCAGGGGCCACGTCTGCTCTGCCCCTCTAGCATTGCTCAGGCTTCTTTGACGCCGATCGTGTGATTCTGAGCCGTGGGGGGGGTACTTCCGTGTGGTGGAGGTGGGTGCCTTCAGATTTTCTGCATTCACGATGCTGTGAGTGTCCCTGTGCCCTTGGCTCTGGCACCTGACCTTCTGGTCACTTTCAGGTCGTGACGTGGCTTCCTTTGGATGTAGGATGAAGCAACATTGAGGGGCAGAAGAGCAGTAACCTGATGTGTTGGCAGTTTGGTTTGTACTCAGTCTCTGGGAGCAGGGTCGTGGTGAGTCAGCTGGAAGGAGACCCACTCCTGGCGTCTTAGCGCACCTTCTTCAGACTTTGGCAACATTGGTCTTTAATGTTTCTGGTGTGGATTTTTTTTTTTTTATGGCAAGATGGCTTTATTGAAGTGTAATTCACCAATTTGAAGTGCAAAATTCAGCGAATTTTAGTAAATTTATAAATTATGTCACCATCATTATCATCATGAAAGCTTTAGAAATATTTCATGACCACAAAGCTCCCTCATGCCCATTTGCAGCCAATCTCCAATCCCGCCTTGACCCCCGAGGTCACAGATGTGCTTGGTCAGGACACTTGAGTGCATGCAGTCCTACAACACGAGGCCCTCTGTGTGGGGTGGCCCTGTGCTGGCCAGGTTCCTTCCGTCACTCGTGCCACCGAGGACTCTCTAGCTGGGGGTGTCTGCGCTGCGCCCTGGTGGGCACTGTGGCCAAAACTCCTGCTGAGAGCATGCTGACTGGGGGCAGGGTCAGACGTGGCCCTGGGAAGAGTGATTTGGCACTGACGGCCTCCCAGGCTGGCCCTCGGATCTCAGCCTCTCCATTTCCTGAGAGGACACCTCAGTGCAAATGTGTGTGTGTGTGTGTGTGTGTGTGTGTGTGTGGCTGGCTTTCCTGCTCCTGGCTAATGTCACCAGGCAGGGTGGGGAGAGCCCTGGGCACAGGAGAAGCTTGGTGCCTGTGGGACAGCTCCTTTGAGCACCCTCACACAAGCAGAGAGTCTTCGATGTGGAACAGGGGACGTGGGTCTGGTCCAGGCGCTGTTTCAGGTGCCGAGTTTCAGGTGCTGAGACTGTGGTGATCTCTCCAGAGTCCAGCTCAGAGCCTCAGGCAGCCACCTCACCCACCTGTCCACAGAGAACTGTCGTCTTCCTTGCCCCAGGTCCTGCTCTGCCCTGGGGGCTCAGAAGCACAGCCAGCTGGTCCTCCCTGGGCGGCCATTCTCCTGGCTTTGGAGCTGCCCACGGGAGGGTGAGGGACCACCCTGGCCATGGGGCCTCTCTTCTCTGCTCCTTCCTTCCCCTCTGGCAGGGCAGCGTCTCACCAGACGATCTGGCTCCTTCTCAGGACCTCTCTCTCCTCACAGGTGGCCTAGCTCCTGAGACCCAGAGGATTTCAGTCGGGGGTGCAGGTTCTCCAGGTCCCTGCCCAGCAGAGCCCGCTGGACTACAATCAGGTCCCGGCCTCCTCCTTGTGGGACAGAGAGGGCCCTTGGTGTTGCTGAGCCCGTGGGAGTCCGCTGCCTCTCCTGGAGCCTGGTGCAGACATCTTCTCTTTTCTGGAACCCACTTCCCCCCTTTCTTCTTCGGACTTGATCCTGAGGTTGGTGATGGTGTCCTCAGAGGCCCCGACCCAGGCTCCCGAGAGCAGGGCTCCCTCGCCTGCCGTGGAGGGACTTCCACTGCTGGGGTGGCACGGGAGGCCGGGCCACTCGTGGGCTGGGGCAGCGTCAGCCGATCCGCCGCTCTCGCACAGGCAAGCCCTTCCCGCAGGGTCTTGCTTCCTTGGTTTCTGAGTTTTTCCTGAAAGTAGCATGGGATTCTGTGAATTCAAGTGGGAGGAGAGCTCAGCCTGTCCTTCCTCCCAGCGCCAGTGTCACTGGGCACAGGCTTCCACAGAGCTTCTGTTTCTGTGTGGTGCCCCTAGGTCTCTACTACCTGAGTCCTGGCCCTGGGAACCGGGAGCTGGGCCCTGAGACAGGAGATCTGCGCACCGCAGGTGGGGATGGCCTGAGGGAAGCGGGTCCAAGCTTGGAGCTGGGTGGCCAGGCCCTGCCTCACAATGCAGGTGACAAGGACAGATAGGGATAGAGTCAGAGGGAGAAGACTTCTGCCACGGCAGGTGTGGTTTAGGAGCCTGGAAGCTCCACCTTGGGGAAGAGTTTGGTGTTTGGGTGGGGGATAGGGAAGCGTCCCCAGCAGGATGTGTAGGGTCCAGGCCACTCCATAGCAGAGCTTATGCCCAATAAGGAGACCCCAGTGCCTGGCCTGGGGAAGACATTGGCAGCTTGCCTTCCCACAGGAGGGCCAAGAAGTAGGGAGGACTCCTGGAGGCCTGTCCTGGGCTCCGACAGACCACCTCTGCCTGAGCAAGGTGCCGTGGGGGCTGTGTCCAGAGACCCCGCACTGGAAGGCGGCAGGGTCTCCAGTCAGAATGGCTTCACAGGGCTGGCTGCTCATGGAAGGCTGAGACCTGGTCCAGGTCTAGGCTGTGCCTGGGTGGGGGAGGCTGTGCCTGGGTGGGGGAGGCTGTGCCCGGGTGGGGGAGGCAGTGCCCGGGTGGGGGAGGCAGTGCCCGGGTGGGGGAGGCTGTGCCCGGGTGGGGGAGGCTGTGCCCGGGTGGGGGAGGCTGTTCCTGGGTGGGGGAGGCAGTGCCCGGGTGGGGGAGGCTGTGCCTGGGTGGGGGGGGCTGTTCCTGGGTGGGGGAGGCAGTGCCCGGGTCGGGGAGGCAGTGCCCGGGTCGGGGAGGCAGTGCCCGGGTGGGGGAGGCTGTGCCCGGGTGGGGGAGGCTGTGCCCGGGTGGGGGAGGCAGTGCCCGGGTGGGGGGGGCAGTGCCCGGGTGGGGGAGGCAGTGCCCGGGTGGGGGGGGGCAGTGCCCGGGTGGGGGAGGCTGTGCCCGGGTGGGGGAGGCTGTGCCCGGGTGGGGGAGGCAGTGCCTGGGTGGGGGAGGCAGTGCCTGGGTGGGGGGGCAGTGCCCGGGTGGGGGAGGCTGTGCCCGGGTGGGGGGGGCAGTGCCTGGGTGGGGGAGGCTGTGCCTGGGTGGGGGAGACAGTGCCTGGGTGGGGGAGGCAGTGCCTGGGTGGGGGAGGCTGTGCCTGGGTGGGGGAGGCTGTGCCTGGGTGGGGGAGGCTGTGCCTGGGTGGGGGAGACAGTGTCTGGGTGGGGGAGGCAGTGCCCGGGTGGGGGAGGCAGTGCCCGGGTGGGGGAGGCAGTGTCTGGGTGGGGGAGGCAGTGTCTGGGTGGGGGAGGCTGTGCCCGGGTGGGGGAGGCTGTGCCCGGGTGGGGGAGGCTGTGCCCGGGTGGGGGAGGCAGTGTCTGGGTGGGGGAGGCAGTGTCTGGGTGGGGGAGACAGTGCCTGGGTGGGGGAGGCAGTGCCCGGGTGGGGGAGGCAGTGCCCGGGTGGGGGAGGCTGTGCCCGGGTGGGGGAGGCAGTGCCTGGGTGGGGGGGGCAGTGCCTTTAGTGGGACAGGAAGCACCAGCACCTTCTCAGCCAGACGTCAACCCTCGTCTTGCAGGTTTGCATCTCCTGGTTCCTGCAGGGCTCAGGTCTTCCTGCCCTCGGGTCTGGACCCTGGCTCTGGCGGCACACTTGCTCGGCCGGGCTCCAGGTGCTACAGATCTCTCTGGCCAGCATGCACCTACACGCCATCTGGCCTTCTAATGATTAGTTCGGCTTGGGGACTTCCCCAGCCTTTGCTTTCAGGAGCTTCCTCTGAGTGGGGTGGCACGTTCTTCCAGTCTTGGCACAAACGGTATCCCTGGGATCTCTCGCCGGCAGAGTTGCTGTCCACCTGCAGGAGCTGGTCATCCGGAAGCAGTCGACCTTCCTGATTTGGGCTTGAGGCAGGGGTCCAGCTCCATGCTTCCTGTGTGCCCAGCCAGGCCCTGGAACCTCTCGTGGCTCTGCACTTGAGTTCCAGTGTGAGTCAGTTTCCTCTGTTCACGGGCTCTTCCTGGCCTTCTGTTCCGCTCCATGGGTCAGTGTGTCTGTCCTGCACTAACACACCTGTCCTGAGCTCTGCCACTTGAGAATAGGTGTGGGTGTCCTGCAGGCCGTCCAGTGGACCAGGCCCGTGTCATAGGTCTGGGTGTCCTGTCAGGCAGGTGTTCCTGCCTGTTTTGTGCCCCCCACACAAGTGTTTATTGAGCACCTACTGTGTGACAAGTGTTTATTGAGCACCTACTGTGTGTTGGAGAAATTGTCACTGGCCAGTCTATGACTCTTCAAAGACTGCATTTATGCTGGAATATGTCATCTTTTTTGCATGTACACCAGCTTTCTAAGTAAACAGAAAATTCTGCCTTTCTGGTTAGAGAAAAATGACTGGAGCCAGCCATGGGGGCGGGGGTGAGGGAAAGTTTCCTTGGTGTTCTGGGATTGGTCTATAGCTCACAATACCCCTGTCCATCACAGCACCTTGGGCCCATGGGCGGGCGGCTTCATCTGCAGATGGTACTCTTCTCCCGGAGCCTCCGTTGCTCTGCCGCCTGCCTTCCTCTGGCTGCCTTAGCATTATTCACGCACTGCTTTTCTCTCTGTACCCATGTGCTGTCCCGTGATGCCCTTACCTCGAGGTGTTATGATTTTCCATGATGAACCATCATTTTTGCTTTAAGCAGACAGGTTTATTCTAAAAACATTTACAAAGAGGCTAACCCTTCACGTTGTGTGTGCTTGGGATACAACTGCCCTCTGAGCTCACCCCTCCTGAAGGTACTGCACAGTACTGCTGGGGACACCTTCTAGGCTCCCACATGTCCTTACCGGTTGTGGTCTTGTTTGTTTTGAAGGACGTCTCAAGGTCCATTCTGCTCTGCTTTCTCTGCTTCTGGTGAGAATTCAGGGCATTTCTGATTAGTGCATCTTGTCAGGATCTACCCATTCTGGCTGGGCAGACCCTCTTCTGGCCCTGGGCAGCTGTAGACAAACCCTCACTGCAGGCCTCTCCCTAGGGGCTGGTGTGGCTGCTATGGTGCCAGCCCAGGTGCAGGGCGCTGTGTGCCCCTCTGGAGCCGCTGTCCGCAGAGCTCACCGACCTGCGTCTCCCCAGCCTCTCGGAACTCCGAGGTCTGTTTGCGGCTCAGCCAAACCACTGTGCTCTCTTGGGGCTTCTTCACCTGTGCTGGGGTCAGAAAATGCCACCAGGAAAGCCATAGGGTGACAGCTGGCATGGTCTGCTACCTGTGCATTAAAACACATTTGGGCCTGGGGATGTGGCTCAAGCGGTAGTGCGCTCGCCTGGCGTGCGTGCGGCCCGGGTTCGATCCTCAGCACCACATACCAACAAAGATGTTGTGTCCACCAAAAACTTAAAAATATTAAAATTCTCTCTCTCTCTCTCTCTCTCTCTCTCTCTCTCTCTCTCTCTCTCTCTCTCTCTCTCTCAAAAAAAAAAAAAAAAAAACCCCACAAAAACACAAAAAAACAAAAACGCATTTGCGGCCAGGCACTGGGGAGGCTGAGGTGTGAGGATGGCTGGAGCTCAGGAGCTCACGATCAGCCTGGGCAGCAGATTGAGACCCCTCAAAGGACAAGTGGCAGTCCCCCTGTGTCTGAATCTCCTTTTGTGTTTCTCTTTCCACAAGGTCTGCATCCTGCATGGTGTCTTGGGATCTCTCTTCAAGGGCAGTAAGTCTCTTTTCAACATGTTCTAATCTGCAGGTTAGTCCACCGAGAGTCTGTCTGGCATTCCAACTGCCACGCGCACCCTCTCTGGCCAAGTCCAGATCCCCACTCAGTGGCTGAACAGACTTCAGGCACTCACCTCTCCTGTCTTCTTCTTGCTTTGCTACAGCCTTAAATGGCAGCCACCAGGGGACGGCGCATGCTGCCGTGGCCCCGGCTGACCAGCAGCTGAGCTGGGCTCCATCCCCGGCTGCCGACCCACTGAAGCCTCAGGAGACAACCTCCCCACAGTCAGGGTCCTCCAGGATCTGGGTGCCCCTGCCTAGCCCCTCCCCTCCTAGTCTCTGACCTTGGGCTCTGCTGTCTTCAGCACCAGTTCCCAGAGACTGCCCAGTGCCCATCAGGCCCGTGACTCCCTGGCCCTCCTGGGTGCCAGTGCTTCTGGTTCCACTGTTCCAGGGCTGGCTCCTGCTCTCAGGCTCACTGAGCTCCCCACCATGTCTCCCAAGCCCTCCACTCCATGGTTTTGGCCTCTGGCTGCATGTCTTTTGGGGATGGGTTTGAGAGCACAGGACCTTCTGGGCCAGGCTGAGGCCCTGGAGCCTGGGAACCACAATGCGGGTGGAGTGCTGGGTGTCCTGGCCCAGGGTCTGGCCCTGCTGCATCGCCAGTCAACACTGGGTCCGGCCCTCACGCCTCTTTTGGTATTTGCATTCTGACTCACCATCTACTGTCAAACATGTGAGTTTTCTAATTTGCAATTTCTGGGCGGTGCCGGCCTGATCTGCTGGCTGTTTACAAACTGTCCCCCAGCGGGCTCCACGTGGCTGCTCCATGTCCATACCCTGGACTCCGGCCTTGATGAACCCGTGCGGTCCTCAGCTTTCGCACCCAGACTTGTCGCAGGTCTGCGCCTTCTCCTAGTCTCTGCAGTCGCTGTCTTTCCTAGAGAGCAGTGGCCCCTGGGGACAGGACCACGTCCTGAGTACCACAGCAGGAGAGTTGCTGGCCTCGGGCTCCCAGGACAGCTAGAACTCGAGAAAACCTGGCAAGTAAGGTCAGGTCTTGGCTTCACCTCAGCCCAGGGCCAGACAGGAGCTGTGCCACTGGTGGGCTTTGCTCCCTGTGGTGCACCGTGTGGGGTGGCTGGGCAGCCTGGAAGCCCAGGAACTGCAGCTGGACCTAGGTGGCAGAGTCAGGGCTCTGACCAACTGGGAGACACTGCCCTTTCCTCCCACAGGCATTTCCCAAACCAAACCCTCCACAGTGGGTTGTCTGGAGGCTGCTTCTCACAGGACCCCAACTCTTCCCTGCAGGAGTGGCTCATCCCCAACAGGCCCAGAGAAACTGCATTCCTTCCTCCCCGGCTGTCCACTGCTGGCTGGAGTCCTACACCCACACTGCAGCCCCCTCCTCTGGAGGGTTTGATGGCCTGGCTGTGGGGGGCCAAGCAGAGTGGCATCTCCCACAGAGGCTAGAGCAAGACGAGGAGGGTCCCTGGCCCCGGGTCAGAGCAGGACGAGGAGGGTCCCTGGCCCGGGTCAGGTCCACATACCCAGGAAAGGTGCACAGGGCCGGGCAGTGGTGCAGATCACAGGGAGGCTGCCGGCCCCCAGGCATGCCACTGAGGCTCTGATGCCAGAATGGTAAATCGAAACTCCAGCAAGGTGTGTGTGACTCAGGAGAACAAATTCAGCCTTCTGGGTATTTCACTGAAACAAAAGCCCCTTTCATAATGCCAAAAATTTTCTTTAGCACACACTGATCATCCCTGCAGAGACCTCACAGAGCTAGGACCCAGGAAGGGCCTTGCAGTCCTGGGGCTCCAGCAGGTACCATTTAGGTCTACTCGTGGTTGAGTCTTGCAGAGAAGAAAGAGCTGAACGGAGCCGCTGGATCACAAGGCCTGAGCCCCATTCCCAGCCCCTCCTGGCGGCAGGGAGCCTGGCCCAGAGCCCCCGGTTCTCCACCTGGGGTGTGTGTGTGTGTGTGTGTGTGTGTGTGTGTGTGTGTGTGTGTGAGCAGTCCTGCTCCTGGGACTGATGGGGGTGGTGGGGAGGCATGGCCACAGATGAGCTGACAGAGGCCGGCCAGGAGGGGACATTGACACCCTCTAAAGCCTGTTAGGATGAACATCTTGCATGGACAAGTAATTTCTTCTGATTTTTAAGAAAAAAACCACAACCCTGAGGGGAAAGTGCAAAGGACACAAACTGGCCATCTGCAGAGGCTCCTCGTTCACAGGGGAGTTGGAGGAATCAGAGGAGCTTCAGCACGGGACAGTGAGGCGGCTGGGGTGTGATTCCTGGGGCGGGGACACGCTGGGCTGCATGAGGGTGGCCCCACCCATTGGACAGGACTGAGCTGACTGCCGTGTGCTGTCCACGGCCAGCTGCAGTGGACAACAGACATGTGGGACACGGGCTCTGGACACTGAGCACTAGGCAGCAGTCCCTGGCAGCGAGTTAAGAAGATGGACCGGGACTGCCCGGCGCAGGGGAGGACTGAGGCAGTACCGCCTGGGCAGGGGTCAGAACAGGCTGGAGTTTGAAGTTGGGAGCTGCCAGTCTCCCATGGCACCTGGGGACGTGGGGATGCTGACTAAGAAGGTGGAGTCTGACACCTGCATCCTTGAAAACTCGCACTCGGAGCAGCTGGTCTTGTTTCACAGACATGTCAGAAGAGCTGCCTCCAGGTGGGAGGAGGACCGACATGGGAGAGGGTGACCAGGCCACGCTGACCACCCTGATCCACAGTGGCACATGAGCTCCTGGCCTCCCGCCCCAGCAGGACCAGGCGGGAAGGGGCTGGTCTTGGTGTGACCAGTCACACTGATGAGCAGCTGTGAGGCTGGAGCTTAGCTGGTTCTAAGAAGGGCCTACATTGTGGGGGATGAGAAGAGAGCACCTGATCTCCTCCCACAGGTGGTGGACAGCCACGGTGCAGTGAGTGGGGCCTCGGCCTGAGCTCATCTGGGCTGCGGAGGACTGGGAGAGGGGCAGGACTAGCTGGGGGTGGCTCGTGTGGGGTGAGGAGAAGGTGGGAGTGGCCTGGTGGACAGCTCTGGGGAGGGGGTTTCATGCATAGGTGGTGGCCTGGCTGGCTCTGTGCCTCTCCCCAACTGGAGACATACCTCCTGGGAAAGCTGCCCCAGGCCAGTCCGGCAGCAGGCGGCCCTGGTCCTGTCCCCTGTTTCTGCGTCCCAGCGACCTCCCCTGGAGTCTCTACTTGCCCTCTGTGCTGGGGCTTGCTGACACCCCATCCAGGAGCCAAGGCTACCATTTGCAGGCCCCATACAGCCTCCAAGGAGGAGCCCCAGGCTCTGCTTGGAGTGGGAGGTTGGGCCCTCACCTGCGCGCTGAAGCCCGATGCATCCAGAACTGACCTGGCTGTGTCTAAGCTGGACACTCCCCACCCCAATGTCCCGAGCCCAGCTCTGGGTGCCTGGTGGGGCCAACACCCAGATGCCCCTCTGCAGCACCCTGGAGAGGGCTGGGCACCTCCAAAGGCAGGGAGCATCCCTCTGGCCCACGTGTCTCCCAGTGCAGCTGCCCATTTGCCTGGGTTCCAGGCACAGCACTGAGGACAGTTTCAAGATGTGGATTCTTCCAGGAAGCCACATGAGTGGCCGCTGTAGGCAGGGGGTGTGAGGAGTAGACAGAGGAGGACTCGGGAGCCATGGCTGGGACGGAACTCGTCTGTCAACCACTGTGGAGGAATGACATGGAGAGCTCTGGGGGCCTTAGCTCCAGGGCACGGAGGCAGCAAGAGGGAGCAACCTGGGCCTGGTGCAGATGGTCTCAGGTGACTTGTTCTTCACCAGGTAGTGGGCCAGAGAGGAGACCACCAGGGACAGCGGTGCCAGAGCGCCAGGATCGTGGTCCGTTGGTTCAACTGGTGGCATCAGGCAAGAGTTCTTGAGGCCCTGGGTCCTCAGCTTGGCACAGGTGGGCCTCCCTTGAGCAGCTCGGAGCTGTGTGGAGGTCTAGGAAGTTTCGTCTCCCAGGTCGGGCCGCAGCACAGGTCTTGTTGAGGCTTTGACCACAGACAGGAAACCACGGACCTACCTGGGGCAGGGCCAGGCCAGCCTCTGTGTGGCACGGGTTCCATTTCTAACCCCTGAGAAGACCCTGGTCCCCGAGGGAAGTCACAGTTGAGGGGAGGGGAGGGAAACTCAGGCATGGATTGAGAAGGTCATGCCTGAGACAGAAGATCCCACCTGATCCCCTGGAGTTGGAGACGATGGAGAATCAAGCGTGTTGGACTGTGTCTCTGCGTGGGTTACCAGGAGCAGAGCACAGGCCAGCCGGGCAAAGCAGGAGTGCTAGAAGCTGTCCCCAAAGCCAAGGCCAGCCTGCACTGGCCGCCCGTGAGGCCGTGAGGCCTGGGGGAAGTGGGTGTCCTGGCAGGCAGGCCCCAGTGCTGCTGTCCCCGGAAGCAGGGAGTCTGGTCCCCTCCTGTGCTGTCCAGACCTGGACACTCACTGCTTCTGCCCCACATTCTCCTGCCCCACCTTCCAGGTGAGCTGGACCTGGCCACCTTTCCTAGAGCACACAGGGACTCCTGATGGAACCACTGCTTGTTAGGGTTCCAGCAGGTTGAAGAGCTGTGTGGGGCCAGGGCGACACCTCCAGTCCACCCTCACACTCGTGAGAAGCAGAGTTCTGCGCCCACTGCTGGTCTCAGCTCCTCAGCAGCACTGTCCCCGTCATTAGTCTGCTCCCACCACGGCCACCGTGGACTTTGAGGAAGCCTGCTGTTGCCAGGCAATCCTCTAGAGTATGTGTCCCCTCTACATGTCCCTCTTCACAGCCATGTGTCTGGACCAGAGGTGTGGACACTGAGACTCAGAGAGACTCTGCAGCTGGCTCAGGGGCACACAGCTACGAAGCAGCAGAGCCAGGATGTGGGCCAGGTCTGACTTCAGATCCTGGATGTTCTTCTGCTGGCTAAAGCCTTCTGCAGATTAAAAGCACTGACCCCACTTCAAAGTGCCTTCTTTCCAAGGGAAGCCCTTTTCTGAAGTGGCCACACAAACATCCAGGTTGGCGGGGTCCCGGCGGGGCCTGGGATGGAAGCCTCAGCGGACTCACTGCAAGAGCAGGGCAGAGGCCCTGGCCAGAGCAAATGAGCTCTGTGCACCTGTTCTAGGCCACCTGGCTGGCTTGGTCAAGGTCGAGACTCTTGTTGGCATAGGCCCAAGGCCCAGCCAGGGCTGGCTTGGGTCAGGGACACGGAGACAGTGGTGACTTTGGTGTCCCTGGTGTGTGACCCCTCGTGGCTCATCCTGCTGCCGGTCGCACTCCCTTCCCACCACGTTTCCTTCATCACAGGAAGGCAGATGGTGTAGCCATCAGGGGCTGTGTGTGGCAGACACACCCCACAGGCTCCAAGGCGGGTGTCCACTCCATGACCCTGGTGGGCAGGATGTGTGCTGGGGCCTAGGAGGCCCTCCTCACCACGAGGCTTGGGGCTCGTGAAGGCGAGGTTTCCTGGGGTGGCCGAGCTCTCCTCCTCCTGCTGCAGGCCCACAGTGCTTTTCTGAGGTGGTTTTGTCTCGAGGTACTTTGTCCAGTGGAATAGAAACAACTGATCCACTCTGATATTTTGCTTGGAAAGCTCTTTGCCCAGAGCCAGGATCACGTTAGGTGCAGTTCCTGTTTCTAAGTTACTGCAGGAGACAATTCTGGGACTTTTGTGGTTTACCATTAATTAACACAAGTTGCCATTTCTTGATTCTCGACACCAAATTCTCTGAGTTACTGCTAGGATAATGCCAGGTAGCAGACAGTCCTGCTGATGCCCCTGCTTAGAATCGTACCAGTCCCTCCCTCCCGCACCTGGCCTCAGGCTGCAGTGCTGTTCAGAGCCTTCCCGTGGGGCTCCTTCTGAGACCTGTGGAGAGGCAGAGCTCTCTGGCCCCTGCCCAGGCTGGATGGCGTGAAGGCCAGGAGAGCCCACTTTGGAGACGGCTGCTCAACACTCCCCCATTCCTCAGGCCACCTTCCAGTGTCCACAGCAGGTCCACATCCCTGCCACAGCGAGGTGGCATGTAGGCCAGGAGGGGAGGGAGGATGGTGGACGACTTGCTGTGGGCTGCTGGAGGACTAGATGAGGGGGAGGTGAGAGGAGTCGTCCACCCTCTGAAGCCCTGGCTATGCAGACAGGACAGGACTCAGAGGTCAGCAGCTGCCCCTCACACTCTGCCAACTGCCTGGTTGCCCTCCGAGGTGCTCAGGCGTGCAGCCTGAGGGGGAGAGCTGGCTCTGAGACTCGGACAGTCACCACCTCCCACCTGGCTACAAGAAGAGGGACTCAGCCCACAGCACCGCCCCCAAAGCAGAGGCATCTGCCTGCTGCTCCATTCAGCTACAGACTTGGGGAGGGCAGAGGCGATGTGTCCCAGCCCATGAGCTTGTGGCCCCAGAGTCAGTCCATGAACACACCTTCACTGCCTCTGGTCCAGTGTCTATAGTGGGCTGGTGGCAGGGCCCAGATGTGTGTCCATATCTTAATCTCCAGAAAGTGAGCTTATTTAGACAAGGGGGTCTTTGCCGGTATAAATTAGGGCACAGACATAAGGAGGTCAGTCTGGATTGTCTGGATGGCCCCATTCCCATGATAAGTGTCCCGCTGAAAGACAGAGGGGAAGAGATGAGGAGTGGGCCACAGAGCCTGGGCATGCAGCCACAGGCCAGGGCATTTATGCTCATTAGGACATCCCATGCGGCAGATCCTTGATACCCATTCTACAGGTGGATAAACCAAGGCCCAGCATTTAGGTAATGTGACCCTTGTGGCTGCTAATGGTGTAAGCAGAATCTATCCACTTCCACGGCAGGAGCCTTGGCCCTGAATCAACCCACAGGCAGAGCAGGTTAGTGGAGATGGCGATGGTGTGTTCTCTGAGGAGGAGTGAGGAGGCTGGGCTGCCTCAGAGGGCTCCCGAGTGAAGGGTAGAAGTGGATTTGCTGAGTTGGCTTCTGGTCCTCGGGGAAACTGGGGTCTCAGGCCCCCACGCCTGGGGCTCTCTGGGTTCGGCCAACACGGGGCCCAGCCTCGTGGTGCCTGCTTGCCTGGAGTTGACAGGAAGGCCCTCCTCCTGTGGTCCTGTCCACCAAATTCTGTGACTCTCAGTAGCTGGAGGAGACCATGAGGTGCCTCGGGGGGCTGGGCCCTGCTGGGCTGGGAGCCAGGGGCCCCCCGTGGGCAGAGACCCAGGACCTGCTGTGCCTGGCCACGCTGTAGCCCCTTTTCTGGAGAGGACAGAGGAGTAGAGGAGAGCTTCTGGGCAGAGGTGAGTGGTGACCCACGGCCTTCCCTGCTAAGGTCCTCCCTTTCCCCCTCCATATTCTCTCTTTCCGAGCAGGCAGGTCTGTCCACCAGGACGGGTCACACCCAGTCTCCGCCTTCCTGACTGAGGCTCTGATAGAACTTCTGAATGATCAGTCTCATGATTGACGGGGGCTTTATTTAAGGCTGTCAGGGGTCTGACTTTTTAGATGTCAGGATGCAGTATTTTGCTGTGAATTTTTGAAAGCCAAAGGGCAGACTGTGGCCAGCAGAATCATGACCCCCAAAGGAGTCCACATCCTGAT
This sequence comes from Ictidomys tridecemlineatus, assembly GCF_052094955.1. Classification (NCBI taxonomy): domain Eukaryota; kingdom Metazoa; phylum Chordata; class Mammalia; order Rodentia; family Sciuridae; genus Ictidomys; species Ictidomys tridecemlineatus. Next base: position 210,831 of record NC_135479.1, on the reverse strand, counting down.
CCCCAGCACCAGGGACGTCTGTAAGGTCAGGCAGTGGTAACCCAAAGGCGGCAGATTTAAAAAGGCTGCCGAACGAGGCTTTATTGGGATTTCACTTCTGGGAGGAACCCTGAGACCAGCAGAGTGGGTAAGAAGAGGGTCTGAGGAGAAGCACGTGGGGCTTGACCAGACTGCAATTTGATGGGGCTTAGGGCAGGCAGGGAGGGAGGGCTGGGGACAGGAAAAGAGGTTTTCAGAGTCCCTTGTTTTACTGGAGTTGGTCGGGGGAGCTGGCTAAGACCCAAGATTGGCCAGGAGACCTCGCTGATTGACAGGTGGTTCCATCAGGCCTGGTGGGTGTTTCTTTTGAGCTTGGAGATTTCTTGTTGCTTTGTTCCTTAGTCAGCTCCACCTACCTAACATCCCAGCCTTTTTGATGATATAGGCCGGCTGATTTCATCTGGCTACTTCCTGCTGGCTAGGGGCACTATGGGGAAGTGGGTGGCTCTGGGGTGGGTTCGGTGGGGAGGCGTGTAGGGTGTAGGAGCATCTGATTGTAGGTCACTCTGGCAACTTTACCCAGGCGCTTCAGGCGAACTGAGAAGCATCATTAATAGAAGTTCTATTACTAATACAGGAGTGAGAATGGGAGTCAGCCATATAATGAGGGTTGAGTTTAGCCAGCCTGGCCAAGGGTCGTTTGATGGTTGCTGTTTAAGCCTTTCACCCAAACGATGAAGGGTATCAACATTTTTTTTGACCAATCTAGTTTCATTGATATAGTAGCAGCATTCTTCTTTCAGAAAGAGACAGGTTCCTCCTTTGTCTGTCATCAGAAGATCTAGGGCGCGACAGTTCTGTAACGAAACTTGGGCAATAGATGTTATTTGCCTTTGTAGGGAAGCGAGAGAGGCGGCCGATGCCTCTATTGCTTCCCGAGGTTGTTGTTGAAGCTTCTTAGTAGTGGTTACTGCATAACCAAGTCCTCCTGCCCCCAGTTCAGAGGCAGCGAGTGAGGAGGCCGAGGGGAGTCCAACTACTACTGGTAGGAAGTCGCCCATCTTGTCCTGGGAAGGGAGGTGGTGACAAGCCATGCCAATTCAGCCTCACTGGACAGAGTTAATTGAGGGACCAAGGTGGAAGGAACCGAAAAAGCCAAGGGCATATTGAGGCTTAGACTTTTTGTTAGGGCACCATTGCACCAGAAAAAGAACCCGGCAGAGCAAAGGTTGGGGAAGAAACTCAAAAATATGGTCACAGGGTGCTGAACCAGAGGAAGTGTAGCAGCAGGGGAAACTCCCTGAAGAGTTACGAGAAAGAGGTACTTCCTCAATGGGAATCACAGTTAATGGAGTACGATCCAAACCTATGCAGAGGAAACAGTCTGAAATGTTATTAACTTTGGATAAACTAAGAAGCTGAAGGCCCTGATGTATTAGGGCCACCCATGAGAAAGGGTCAGCTTTAGGATGGGCAACTGCACCCAACTGGTGTTGGAGTTCTCTCTCTTATTCCTGGATGGTTGTGTGAATTTGAGGGAGCACTTGTATATAAGTTCTCCAGATTCTGATAGAGGCTGAAGGGTGCTTGGCAAAACCCCAAGAATAAAATTAACCATCAACACCAGAAGCCATTTCGGGTCCCATGGGTCCCAAATAGTTTATTTGGTGTATGCTCGATTTTCATAGCATGGCTTATCTGGAAAGCAATTTTTTTGAGAGAGAGAGAGAGAGAGAGAGAGAGAGAGAGAGAGAGAGAGAGAGAGAGAGAGAGATAATTTTTTAATATTTATTTTTCAGTTCTTGGGACACAACATCTTTGTATGTGGTGCTGAGGATCGAACCCGGGCCTCACACATGCCAGGCAAACGCACTACCGCTTGAGCCACATCCCCAGCCCTGGAAAGCAATTCTTACATGAATTATAAGGGCACTCGCCATAGGTGTTAGGTCAGCGCTTACAAGGTTCCTCAGTTTGGTCTGATATGAAGCATAGCATTGCTGAGCCTAGGTGAGTCGAGGTGGCCCGGGTGAACCCAGTACTGTTAAGAGTGACTGTCTGGGGGCTGGGGATGTGGCTCAAGCGGTAGCGCGCTCGCCTGGCATGCGTGCGGCCCGGGTTCGATCCTCAGCACCACATACCAACAAAGATGTTGTGTCCACCGAGAACTAAAAAATAAATATTAAAAATTCTCTCTCTCTCTCTCCTCTCTCTCACTCTATCTTTAAAAAAAAAAAAAAAAAAAAAAGAGTGACTGTCTGATCGCAGCCAGCGGAAAGACAATCGCCTTGACCCATAAACTGAGAGTGGGCGGTGCCATCCTGTTGCCATGTCGCTTGGATGTAGAAGTGCCATCTGTGAGTTGGAATAGAAACTTGAGAGAGATTAATGATTAGTAAAAGAAGAAGAGGGTTGGCGAGAAATCTTGAGTTTGGTGGTCCCCAGCATGGTGGAAGTCCAGAACTGGACATCTGGAACAGGTGCTTTTTTAAAGCGGGAGACGTGGTACCAGGGGAAGTGGCCCAAAAGCTTGGCCGCCGTGGGTAGTAAGTATGATGCTATGGGGTCCTGTCCAGTGAGGTGCCAATGACTGAGGATGCTGCTCTTGAAGTAAGACTGTATCACCTGGTTGAAGAGGGTCTGATTCAGTTTGTGGTTGTGCTGGGATTGAGGAAATGGATGGCGCAGGAAGGCACTGGTCTGCGTGTTCCCTTAGGAGTTTGTGTGGACGTGTGAGATAGAGCAGGTGGGACACAAGGGGAGGAGGAGTGACCGGAAAGCTGTGGGCGGTTAAGACAGGGCACCCATAGAGTAGCTCAAAGGGGCTAAGGTCTGAGGGGGCTCTAGGGGCTGCCCGAATCCAGGGGAGGGCCAACAGCAGGAGATGGGGCCAGAAGAGCCTGAGGTCAATCGCGAGTTTAGTGAGGTGATCCTGGAGAATGCCGTTAGGCCTCTCAGCCTGACCCGAGGATGGGGTTGGTGGGGGATGTGGAGCCTCCACGTGATGTTGAGGCCTTTGGAGACTATTGAACAACCTGAGAAGCGAAGGCTGGACCATTGTCTGAGTGGACGGAGGTGGGAAGCCCCAACCTGGGAATGATCTGCTGGATGAGGATGGAGGCAACGGTGTCAGTGTTTCCCTGGAGGTAGGGAAGGCTTCTATCCAACTGTAAGAGAGTGCTATCCCCAAGTCACAAGCAGTTAGATCCTGTGCCAGGGCTTGCCCAAGGAGGTGGGGACTGTCCCTGAACCCTTGGGGTAGGCCTGTCCATGTTGAGATGTAAAGGACGCAGGGTCTTCCCATGTGAAGGCAAAGAGGTAATAAGAGTCGGGATGGAGGGGCACTGTAAAGAAGGCAGATTTAAGATCCAGGACAGTAAAGTGAGTGGTTGAAGGAGGAATATGCAAAAGAAGAATCTAAGAGTTGGGAACCACCAGGTGGAGGGAATAACCACCTCATTAATAGACAGAGGTCCTGGACTAAGCAATAGGTCTGTGTACCGGCAATATGGGATTGTTGAGGGGGAGTCAGTAGGATGAGTCCCTGGGAAAGTGACCGGTCTGTGATGGGTTTAAGTCCCTCCTTGTGGGTTTTGGAGATGGGAAATTGGGGATGCGAAGGAAATTTAGTTTGGGGTTTCAGCTGGATACGGACTGGCTTGTGGTGGGAGGCTATGACCAGCTGGAGATGTCCCAGACCTGGGGACCGACTAGGTCAGGGGGCACAGGCACAGTAGGTACTCTCAGGTTATTAGAGAGGAAAGGATCAGAGGCAGAAGAAGATGGTGGTAGCATTCTTGGGTGTAGTTGGAGGGCGGCTCCTAGTAGTTGGAGAACGTCTCTGCCTAGGAGAGGAACCAGACAGGACGGAATGAGCAGAAAAGAGTGTGAAAGGGTGTCCCTCCAGGGCACAGGCCAGCTTAGCAGATGGGTTTGGGGAGGAGGGTTTGCCATCAATCCCCATAACTGAGACCTGGGAAGGAAACAGAGGCCCAGATGGGCAGGCAAGACAGAATAGGTAGCCCCACATCCACAAGGAAGGTTATGGACTACTGGCTACCTGGAGTGTTACCCTGGGCTCGGCGTGGGTGATGGAGGTCCTTGAGTCCGAGCTTCTTCAGTCTTCTGTGAAGCCCAATAGTTCAAGAGAAGGGACCACCTGGCTGGTCATGCCCCCATGTGGAGGCGCCTAGGAAGGGCCAGCCATGGGGCAGTCGCTCTTCCAATGTCCTCTCTGCTTACAGGTGGGGCATGGCCTGGAAGGAGGCCATGGTTTCGGGCATTGGTGAGCCCAGTGACCTTCGCATCCACATTTGAAGTAAGACCCTGGCGGAGAGGAATGCTGGGTCCCCCGTGAAGCTCTTGCTTGAGCCGCAGGCCTCAGGGCCACTGCCAAGGCCTGGTTTGGAGTTTCTGCAATTGAGCCTGACTGGCTAGTTCAGCGGATTCCTCCCAGGCATTATACACTTTAAAGGCCATTTTCACCAGATCTTGGATAGGGGTCTGAGCGCCCTTTTTAGCTCATTTGAGCTTTTTTCTAATATCATGGGCCAATTGAGTAATGAAATGGGTTACTAACGCTGTAGCCCGGGAGGGAGACTCAGGAAGGCAGTTGAGAAATAAGGCTGGATTCTCAGCTGGATCCTGGGTGATTTCTCTTAGCTTATCAAAGTTAACCACCTTATTGGAAACTACCTGCATGCCCACTACAAGACATTGAGCCATGTGAACGAAGTGACGGCGACCTTGTTGGCCATCTTGATAGTCCCAGTTGGGTTCCGATAGGGGAGCTTCACCTGTGGAGAGAGTCATGTCTGTTACATGAATTTGATCAGCATGATCCCGTGCAGCCTGCTGGATGCGGGCTCGCTCATTGGGGGTCAGGGTGGAGGGCAGAATGACACAGACATCATGCCAGGTAAGAGCGTAAGTCTGGGAGAGGTATTGGAATGCCTTACTGTAAGTGGAAGAGTCAGCAGAGAAGAACCCAGGTGCTTTCAATCTGGGAAAGATCCTGAAGTGAGAATGGGACCTGTACTCGGACAATCCCTTCAGCACCAGCCACTTCCCTGAGAGGACAAAAGAGCTTTGGGTTATCTAGCCAGAGGGTCTGGTGGGACGGGTGTGGGCACTGACAGGAGAAGAGAGGGGTGAGTGGGCGGGGGTCATCATGGCTGCAGGAGGGGGGGAGAAGAGGAGGGGCAGGTCCTGGCATGGGGGAGGAGGGGGAGATGAGGGTGCAGGAGGGGGAGGGGAGGAGGAGAGGATTGGCCTGGGTAGGGAGGGGTGGCCCAGAGCAGCTTGGGTGGATCTGAGAATGTGGAAGGGGAGGTTAAAGAACAATGGAGAGGGTTTTGGGATTTTCCCTGGCAAGGAAGGCTTGAGCCATAGAACAGATAGAACAGAGCAAACATCCCCAAAAGCCTGAATGTAAGGGACCTGAACCCACTTCCCTGCCCGGTGGCAGAGACTATCCAAATCAGGGAGGACTTGGAAGTCAAAAGTTCCTTCTGGGGGCCATTTTGACCCACTCTCCAGTTTATACTGGGGCCACGCCACAGAGGAGTGACAGACCAGGTGTCTCTGGTGCAGGTCTTGAGGGGGCCCTAGTTGGCAGAATTTGAGTATGAACATCCCAGAGGAGTTTGGGGTCTAAGGAGGATGTGGTGTTCCACATGACTTCCTGGCACCGGGGGGTGAGTGGGAGTAGAAAAAGGCATCCCCCATTCTTTTCACACTCACCCAAGGAATGGAGAAGGCTGGGCGGGGGTTGAGGCACCCCGCAGCCCACCAGGGGCCCAGATGTATGGCTCGCAGGAGGACTGGGACATCTCCACGGTTCCCAGAGCCTCGAGTGGAACCGATGGGGTCGATGGCACGCGTGACTTACATATAGACCTCACGGACAGAAAGGGGCTGCAAGTTCAGGGGAAATGGGGGCTTTCCCCACTCCTGTTGGCCCCGATGAAGGGCGGGGGAGAAAAAGAGCAGCTCAGGCATTTCCCGATTCTTTTGAAGGTTGGAGGGTGGGTCTCAATCCCTTTTGGGAGAAGCCCGAAAATCCCTCCCGGGTTTTGGCACCAGATTTAAGGTCAGACAGCAGTGACCAAAAGGCGGCAGGTTTAAAAAGGCTGGTGAACGAGGCTTTATTGAGATTTGGCTCCTGGGAGGAACCCTGAGACCAGCAGAGTGGGTAAGAAGAGGGTCTGAGGAGAAGCACGTGGGGCTTGACCAGACTGGAATTTTGGTTGGGCTTAGGGCAGGAAGGGAGGGCTGGGGACGGAAAAAGGGGTTTTTAGAGTCCCTTGTCCTACTGGAGTTGGTCCAGGGGAGCCAGCTAAGATCCAGGACTGGCCAGGAGACCTGGCTGATGGACACCATCAGGGCCTGATTGGTGTTTCTTTTATGCGTCAGGGTTGCTTGGTGCTCTGCTCCTTAGTCACCTGCATCAACCTGACAAGGTACTTCACGGTATGTCACAGGGGTCTGCAGGTGTGGCTAAGGTCCTTGAGGGGGGAGGTCTCCAGCTGGGTCCGATCAATCATGAGACCCTCCCAGGAAGGGGCAGCCCTTCGGTGTCTGTGTTGTGGCATGGTGGCAGGAGAAGAGGTCAAATGATGACTTGGGGGTCTGTAAAGTGGAGGAGGGAGGGGCCAGGAGGCAGAAATGTGGGCAGCCTCAAGGAGAGGCCAGGAAGTAGCTTTGGCCCGGGAGCTGCTGGAGGTAGGTAAGGCGTTCAGGGAGACCCGTCTGGACTTCTGATCTCCAGAATGGTAGGACCACAGACTTGTACTTTTTTAAAAAAATTTGTTTGTTTGGTTCTTGGGATGAAACCCAGGGCCTGGCACATGCTAGATAAGTGCTCTACTACTGAGCTGTACCCCACCCCTTATTCAGTTTTTTGAGACAGGGTCTCACCAAGTTGCCCCGGATGGCTTTGAACCTGGGATCCTCCTGCCTCAGCCTCTTAAGGTGCTGTAGCTACAGGCTGGAGCACTGTGTCCAGCAAGATTTGTGTTGTTTTAAAACACAAAGTCTGTGGTGCTTGTTAAAGCAACAATGAAAAAGTAACACAGGGTGTGTGATGAACATGCAATTGAATCCAGCAGCGGACAGAGCTGGGAACCACTGCCCAGACCAGGCCACTTGGAGGCCACTGGAGGCCTTAGCAAGGGCATTTCTGTGGCATAGGGGAGATAAAGTCAGGGAAGACGAGGAGGAGGGTGGAGGCTGCAAGATTATCTGCCAGGAGAGGACCAGGGGTTCTAGTCCTGCAGTGGGGGCCAGGTCCAGCTGTCTCTGCAGAGGGCCAGGGTGGGCGGTGCCTGGAGGGAGCACGTGGAAATTCTTTTCTGATGGCTTCTGTTTTCTCAGTGAAATGGAAAACGATTGTATTTTTCACTTGGGAAAAGTGCTGAGCAGGCTGAAGGGATGCACGGAGGCGGAGAGCAGGGGAACATCCCACATGCAGCTTCAGCAGTGTTTGGTCAGAGAAATGGTATACACCCCCCTAGTTTATTTTAAATTAGACAAACACTCAGAGCCCACCTGCTGCTGGAGGGTCGGCCCAAGGCTGTCTGGGGGGGGGGGGCGCTCAGTGCTGAGGTCAGCTCTGTTTCACATTCCTGAAGTGTGAAGGGCGGAGCGCGGCCAGGGCAAGTTGCTCCCTGGAGCTGCTCCAGGGCCAGTGAGTCCTGTCTAAACATCTGCTGGTGCTGGTGGAAAGTAAGTCAGGCTGTTTGGCTTACTGCCCTGAGAGGGCCTTGCGCCCCATAGACCTGGTGATGCAGGAGTCACTGCCAGCCCTGACCAGACCCCAGATCACATTGCCACCTGCCCGTACGGGGCACAGCCAGACTGAGAACAAGGGCCGAGGCTCCCCAGGAGCTTATCCCTGAGGCCAGCTGTGAGGGCCAGACGCCCCGTGCCTCTCTGGTCTGTCTGTCCACTGAAGCCTGTCTCACTTCTCTGCCGGTGCCCCCGAGCACATCAAAGCCAACTCTCCCACCCACCATGAGTCACATTCCACAGCCCCATGGATAGGCGACTCAGCACTGTGTTCTATTCCTTGAATCCATCTGAGGCCAGTTTAGAATCCCACTTCTTCTGGGGTGTTGGGAATGTGATGCTCAGGCTTTGGGAGGGTGCTGCCTGGCCTCTCCCAGGCTGCCTCCAGGCCCCTCCCACAGGCAGCTCTGCGGACCTACTTGCCCTGGTCTGAGCTCTGCCCCGTACTGCACTGCAGGCCTCTTGGTTTCCTGAGGGGCAAGACTCTGTCCACGGCTCTGGACGCATCTGCAGGCCTAGAATGATGGTCCGCATGGGTGAGAAGGAGGGCCAAGGAGCACTCACTGACCTCAAGAACCTCATTCCGTCTCACCTTGGAAGCCAGGAAACAGAAGTCTGGTGTTGGCCATGGCTGATACCTGGCAGAATCAGGCCCTGTTTTCCGTCACAGTGAAACAGTTCTTCGAGTCTAGAGCATCTTAGCACATCTGTCCTGCTGCCCACCCATTGTCCATCTGTCCAGCTGTCCACCCTTCATTTGGTGAGATGTTCACACACATGCCCTCAGTCCCTGGCAGTGCTGTGTCTGTCGGACCTACAGCTCACCTTGACCCCTCTGGCCCCAGTCCCACCTCTGCTTGTCTGGCCTTTCCATGTTTCTGCCCCCTGTGGGATGCCCTCTGGGGTCAGGGCCTCCCTCGTGGTGGCCTTTTCCCAGGCACACAAAGTACCCAAATGGAGTGGTCCTCGTAGCCTGCTGCGGATCTGCAGGGAGGTGGAGCTCACTGCTGGGGGGCCAGACCCTGGCTTCTGCTCCCTAACCAGGGTGGTGGGAGGCCCGGAGAGAGTGACCCATGTGGGACACCGGTGGGTGAAGATGTGGTCAGTAGTGACGGTGGAACCCGCAAGCTGAGCCAGCCTCACCATGCCAGGCGCCATCTTCACCTCCTTGCCAGGCAGCTGCCTCTGAGGCAGGACAGTGGACAGCCCGTGTGGGCCTGGAGGGGGGTCAAGCACCTTGTGGGTGTCTATTTGGAAGCAGGAGGCCTTTGTGCTTGCTCCTGGGCCACAGCCTGGCTGGGGTGGTCTCCTTCCCACATACCTCGGCACCCAGGCCATGAGGAGCTCCTCCTCCCAGGGCCAAGGCCCCCAGCCTTCCCCAGACCATGACCTCCCACAGTCAGGGAGGGACAGACCACGGGGTCAGGGGAGTTTGGACCAGAGGGACAGCCCTGCGGGTTCATTCTGAGAATGTGACCCCAGAAAGAGGCCTCTGGCCCTGCTGCCAGCACCTCCAGGCAGCAGAGGAGCACGCCTGGCCCAGTGACGTCAGCTCGCGAACATTCATGACGAACCTCGATTCCACAGTTACACCCAGGACCGAATGGTCTCACTGGAGACAGAATGTTCTGGATGGTGTTCCCCCATCAGGCGACAAGTACTTGGCTCAAGAGTGGGACAGACGACGGAGTCTGTCATTTCAGCAACTCAGGAGGCTGAGGCAGGAAGATTGTAAGTTCAAGGCTAGCCTCAGCAACTTAGTGAGACCTTGTCTCTAAAATAAAAAGGGCCGGTCTGGGGCTGGCGCTCAGCGGTAGAGCGCTCTCCTGGTCTGTGCCAAGCCCTGGGTCTGATCCTCAGCACCTAAAAATAAATAAATAAAGGTATTGTGTCCAATTACAACTCAAAAATGAAATAAAATAAAAAGGGCTTGGGGTACAGTTTAGTGGTGGCACACTGGTGCCTCTGTTCTGGGCAGGCCCAGCACTGTGTCTATCCTGCTGATTTGGGGAGCAGCGGCCCCACCCAGAGCAGCTCCTTCCCTCTACATCTGTCACCTGCCCTGTCCTCCTGAGCTGGGAGCAAAGGGGGAAGCACGCTTAGCCAGGACACACAGTTGGTAAACTTGTGTGTGTGTTCCTCAAGATGCTTCAGAGAAAAGCATCCCAGAAGGAGAGGGGTGGGCAGGACATGGGCTGTGGCTGCCCCCCTTCAGTGGGGCTGTGTGGAGGTGGGTAGGGGCTTTGGCCCTGGAGTGGGGGCTGTTTCTCACAGACTTGTTTCCTGTCTAACAAGTGAAAACACTGAGAACAAGCCAGTTTACTGGGGCTGACACTCTTCCCCAGAGGCCTGTGCTGGGGACAGGGGGCCCTGCCTGGTTATGGGAGCATGCCAGTGGGCTCTGCCTCTATGCATGTGACACCAAAGCCCGGGAAGGGGGTCTTGTGCCCCTGCAGGTCCCCAGAAGTCTGCCTGTGCTCTGCCAGTTATTCCTTGTGGGAGGTCCCCTCCAGGGTGAGCCCAGGACAGGAGTGGGCTCCCTAACCCCCTCTTAGTCCCCTGGAGGGGCTGTCCTCTAAGGACAGTGAGTGTTTCTATGCTGACCCAGGAGGGCTCAGCCCTTCACAGGAGGTAAGGTCTTGCTGCCACTGGCTGAGACCCATTTTGGGGCCAGGTTCAAGGACAAAGGGGTCGCCAAGGTGGCTCCAGGATCCCACAAGAGCACTGATGCCACCTTCTTCCTGCTGCTGTCACTGTGCCCACTGGAGCACAGAGCTGCAAGGTGCGCAAGCTTTCCATTTCTGGGTTGCTGATCACAGCCAGTTTGGGGGCAGCAGGCTGGGAGCATCAGCAGGCCTTATTGAACTGGGTACTAGCAGGGAGGAGATTTGAGACTGAGGAATGGGCCAAGGTTGAGGTCCACAAAGACCCCAAGCATTAAAAGGGGCTGCTCCCTGAGTTGGGGGAAGATCCACCTCCTGGCACAGGCATGGCTATATGTGGAGACCCCAGCTCCAATTTAGGCTGCATCTGGGGAGCTGAGAAACTTGCCTGGTGGTGGGTCACTAAGCCCTGGGAGCTGAGGATGGGAGGGACCCAGGTGTCCGAGGTAGGTGGCCGAGCTGTGCTCACACACCAGGGCCTGGAGGAGCTACTACCCTGACAGTGCTTCACCAGGCAAGGGGTCCCCTGGCCCGCTGGGCCCCGGAATTTGAGATAGACTCTGTGTAGGAACTTGGGTAAATTTGGATTCAGCTGGAGTCTGTTTGTTGGAATTCCAGGCAGTGGGCTGGTGCTGGCCGCACCACAGGGAGGCTTGGCCCCAGGAACAGGGCTGCCAGCAGGCTCCTCCTGTAGGGCATGGCAGGCCAGGGTTGGCTGGAGGGCTGCCCGAGCATGGCTCCCATTTGGGCCATAGGGCGGAGGCTCCCATGGCTGGTGATGCCACAGGACAGAGCCTGGGCTCTGGGGCCCTCTGCTCCCACCCAGCAGGTTCCTGGCCTGGCTGCTGGCCTGGGGTACATTCCTGATCTCATACCTTGGATCTCCCAGCTCCTTACTGCCCCTGGGTCTTGGCCCTGGGGGAACTGGGGAGTGTATCTTTTGGAAATGACTCCAATTTGTGATCATCCTTGGTAGACATGTCCCCTGCTAGGGATGAGAGCTCTCCCTGGGCCTTGGTTTAGGGAGGAGAATGGGCTCAGGCCCATATTAACCTAAATAGTGTTTTGTTCTATAAATTCCAGAGTCATATTTGAGGCTGAGCTTGGCTCCTGCCTGCCTACGGTGGCTCTGAGGTTCAGGGCTTCCTTTCTGAGAACATTCCAGTGAGGCATCCTGGGCACACCCTACACACCCACCTGCTGAGCTGCAGGAAGAGTGCTGAGGGGGCTGTGGGAAAGAACAGGCCTCCTCCTGTGAACCTCACGCAGTGCCCGCCTCCGCATTTGTGGTTCCTTCTGACCTGATCCCCCCAGTGATCCCCACCCAGCCTCAGGCTGGGCTGAGTGCTCAGAGCCCTGGGCCTGGCCCTAACACCAGCTTTGCCCCAGGGCCAAGGGGGCTCGGTCCAACCTGCTGCTCTACCCTCGAGGGGCACCCAGGCAGGTGGGGACAAGGAAACCTCAGCATGAGGTCAGGGTGCCAGGGAGAGGTCCCCAACAGACCGAGTGCCTGGCAGGAGGCCCTAGCTCCAGCCACATGGTGCTGCAACTGATGCTCATGGGTACCGGCGTGAGGTACGGGTCAGGTCCTGGAGGAGGACGCCTACCTGGTGGGACGCCATGAAAAGCAAGCAGTGAACACACTGTGTCGGTATGTGGCGTCTTGTCTGGGAAGGAGGGGAGAGACGCTTTGTGAGAAAACATCAGGGTGGGGCCGGGCAGTGGGGTCGGCCCCTAGTCCAGGCCTTGATGTGGCCTTGGGGCCTCTGTGACCAAGTTGAGGGTGGTGGGTGGGTTTCATGAGGCCACTGGGCCATAGGGCGAGTGGCTCCAGGCGACATGGGAGCCGGGCAGTGGCTGGTTGTCCACAGCAATTCTGTGGCTGCATGTGGGGTCAGTGGCAGGGGACAGCTTCCAGAAGTGTCCTTGGTCTAGCTGGGAGCTGGGGGAGGAGGAGGATTCCCCCCACTGTCACATGAGCTCAGGAGGCACAGGGTCCTTCCTAGCCTCCCAATCCTATGGTGTGGTGAGGAGGCCAGCACGGGGTAGCGGGAGGGCCTCACTGTAGGACAGCACCCTCTGCCTCCCTGTGCAGCCCATGCTCCCTTCCAGGCGTGGCTCCAGCCCAAGAGGGCCCCCGTGGTGCGAGGGTGGAAGTGTGGAACAAGCTCCTGATTGTTTCCCAGGGAGGGGCCCCTGGACCTCGCTTGCTGATTCTTGAGACAGGAGCCCCACCCAGCTGCCCACCATCTACCCCCAAACGATCCCTCTGCAAATTTTACAGGCATCTGGATCAAATAACCAGCTCACATCGCATATGAAATTAGAGGCTGAGCGCTCCACAAGGCAGAGGCCCTGCGACTCATGCCAACGCGATGTGTGCAGGGGGCTGTAGCTCACTGGGAGACCACGCTGCCCACGCGCAGGAAGCTGGAGTCTGAATGGGTGGGGGAGGAGCCATTGGTGAAATCCAGGGTGGGGGGCGACCCTGAAACAAAGCAGGAATGGGCCGTGATAGAGAGTGGGAGGTGCCCCAGAGAGGAGCAGATCTCCCAACCTCCCCCAGCACCCTGTTTCTGCACCAGGCTGTGGGGCCCATGTTTGACTGGGCCGGACAGCTTCACCAATCCCCCCCCCACAGCCCCTTGGGGCAGCTGGCACAAGGTCTGCAGGCTGGATGGCCCTCTAGGCCACCACCTCCCTGTGAGGACTGGTGCTCCAGGTGGGGGAACTCCAGGGGCTGGGTGCCTGGGCCCACTTCTCATACCAGGTGTGAGCCGCGGACTTCACAGGATGTCTCTAGGCTGGGCTGGGGTCTCAGGACACCTGCACCAAACCCGACAGACTCCAAGTCACCTTTCAAAAGGCTGCTTCTGTGCACATCTCCGCACAGTGTGGGAGTGGCCTTCCCTCACCAACCCACACCAGGGTTAGTCACTTCCCATTTCAGTGCCTAATGGGCAGGCTGGATACTTTGTTGTGTTCTCTAGTTTGTTTTGATACCTTTTTCTCTTCTTATCTGTTGCCACTTTTCTACTAGGTTGTCTGTTTTTGCTTATGACTTTATTGCTTTGCATTTATATGCAAATGCTCTTTTACCTTCAAATGCTACTTTTTACACCACTAGAAGTCCTTAGGTTTCACCCTGTCAATGGTTCCCTTAGGGCTTTGTATCTTGCATCCTGCCTGCCTCCCAAGAGTGCTCAGATCTGTTCTGGTCTCCTAGTGCTTTTATAATTTTTGCTTTTTGTCCTTAATCTATCCAAGTTTATTTCTGTAATGGGGTGAGACAGAATGGAACCATTTTCCCACATTAAACCTTAGATATCTTGAGCCCTGGAGGACACAAATTATAGCCTAGGGCCCTGGAGGACTCTGGAGCCAGCTTCCTGGGCTGGAGTCCAGCGCCGCCCTCATGTCCGGCTGTTCTTTGGTTGCTGACCCTCCGTTTATTCTTCTCCAAATGGATGGTGTGCAGAGGAGAACACCTTGCTGTACACACAGACCTGTTGTGGCCCTAGGAATGCAGCAGGCTGGGGGTCCTCCTCCAGCCAGTTCCTGGTCCCCTCTAGCAGAGAGGGGGGTTAGGGTAGGGCCCCAGGGGAAGGAACCCAATCCTCAAAGCCTTCAGGTGACCAGCCCTCTGCTCAGCACTCGTTCACTCTGGCGCCCTGGGTTGAAGGCAACCCTTGGCTACCTAGGCTTCTGGGAAGACAGTCTTAGTGTGGCCATGTCCAGCCAGACTGTCAAGGAGAGGGCATGGGGCAGGGGCAGAGATGAGTGGCATAGTGTGCAACTTTCTTCCCTGTGAAGTGGGGCCCATAGCACCCACCTTCCTTCTCTGGGCCAGAGAGGGAAAAGCCAACCACGCCTGCTTTCCCCAGGAGGCTGATGCTGGGGCCTGGAGGCACTGCCTGGCTACCTTTCCCAGCTCTAACTCCAAGGGACACCTGAAAGGAGGCCCTTCAGCTGGGTGGGCCCTGGCTCTGCAGCCCTTCCTCTCCTTGCCCTGCCCCTCCCAGATCTGTGGGGCTGCCTCCAAACGGTCCTCCCTCAGTGCTAGTCCTGATGCTCATGACCCCGCCCCGTCCCCCTCCATTGGCCCCGTCCCTGCCCTGTCCTGCTCCAGCTGTGATAACCACTGGGCTCAAGGTAGCCGCCATGATCCTGGCAGTTGGTAAGTAATGGTTGCTAATTTAAGAAAAGCCAGATAACTCTGGGCTGGCCCTGAGTGGGTGCTATGGATGTGGTGCTGCTGACCAGGCCAGGGATGAGTCCTGCTGCCTCCTGGCCCCCACTGCAGCCTCAAGCAGGAGGCACAGGTCTGCCTGGCTGCACACCCCACCCTAGCAGCCTACTGCCCTCAATACTGCCCGTGGAGGATGACTCGCTGGGGTCCTAGGAGAGGCCCTCCCTGTGGCTAGCAGGCCTGCCCACGCCCACAGTGACGTCAGCTGCTGGCTCCTCCAGAGGGCAGCCACCGCTAGGAGACAGAGATTAGTGCCAGCACAAAACACTTCCCTCCAGCATTTCCAGGGTGGGGGTGGAATGTCGGGGGTGGGGGGGGGGTGGGGGGGTGGTGAGTGTTAAAGAGACAGTGTGCTTTCTCACCATGGGTTTGCTGATTCTCCAGAAGGGCCTAAGCTTGGAGTCTCCACTCTTTCAGAGTGAGTGCATTTGAGCCTGACTTGCACTTCCAACCTCACTGACTCCCACAGACTCTGGAGGCCAGTTCTGCTGAGCTGGGCACTTGTAACACCTTCCTGCACTGAGCTGATGCCTTCCTCATATGAGAAATATATAATTCAGCTAAAAATAGCTCTCAGATCGGATGTGATGCTGCCCCAGCTGTCACAGGAAACATGTGAGTCATCTTCATCCTCAGACACGGCAATGTGGGGATAACCAATGGTCTTTGGACTCATCCTGGGTGGCTTGGGCCAGGTGGACCCCCACCTTACTCCCAGCCCCAGCCCCAGCCCTAGCAAAGACCCTGGGGAAGAGATGAAGACCTTCTTGCCAACCAGAGAGCTAGCTCCAAGGAAAGCTCAGTGGCAGCTCCTCCACTTAGGCCATCTGGGGAAGCACAGAAAGCTTGCGGGCTGGCTTGCTTATGGGCCTGTGTCCAGCCGCACCCTGGCAGGAAGTGGTAGGTGTTGCCTGGAGAATTGGGCACAGCACAGTCTCTTTTTCTTGTGAAGAATCAAGACCTATGTGGTCACAGAAATTTCACACCCATCATATATGGTTGCCAAGACTCAGTGTTCACAGTTTACATGTTTAGGAGCTGCTGGGGTTCATTCTGACTCAGCAGAGCAGGAGTCAAGGCCGACACAACCCGGAACAGCCTCAGAGGCCCCGGGAGGACTGAGTGCAGCAGGCCCCTGGCATCATTCAGTTACCACAGGGAGGGACTGGGTCCTAGATGCTGGCACAGTTTCCAAGGGATGTGCACCAGCAGCCTCCCCTGATTTGGGGGTTCAGGTCCATGGGTGCAAAGCAAGTCATGTGTTTCCACATGAATATCCTTAGCACTACCTGATCTCAGGTTTCCGTTGCTAGAGTAGGAGGTGGGGAAGAGCCCAGAGAGGGTAAGTGCAGCTCAAGACAGCCAGTTCTCTGTGGAGTCAGGATGTAAATGTCAGCACTGGAAAACCAGCACAAGGCTCCTGCGGGACCTGCCAGGCTGCCAGCAACCACTGAGGAAGGCTGCCCAGGCCAGGGCACCTCCCTGAGGAGTCTGCACTAGGCTGGGCTTCCTGCCTTGCCCATGGGTCCCTCCTGGCTGGGCAGGTGGCCTGTGGTGAGCAGAAGTAAACTGGTTTGGGGAGAGACTGTGCCCTTTCCAGGAAACCCCCCAAACAAAAGCCTGGTGGGATTTTACAGATACTCAAAAGTGCGTTCCTTTTTACATATTGGAGCCAATGAAAGTTATTTACCCCCAGTTTCAATATTTTCATGGGTCCTTAGAAGCTTGCCAACCTGGTGCCTTGAGCTGTAGGATCTGATGGGTACAAGAACAGAAGTTCCAGACCCTTTTCCTGGGGCGAGGCTCCCAGAGGGTGAGAGAAGAGCTTGCCCTGTTCACTCAGCCTGGCCCCAGGTGCTCTGTGCTCACACACTCACACAACCCACATGCTTGCACACATGTTTTCCTCTGTGCACATGCATACATGTGTGTACACAATGCTCCACAGGCTCCTCCTGACATCCACACACATGGCTTGAGGCCACTGCCTTCATGTCCCTCTCACCTGGCCTTGGGACCCAGAAGGTGTGCCCTGGCTCATGGTGGCATAGATGAGTTAACTCAGCATGCCTAAAGACAGGCCAGAGCTCTGCGTGGGCAGAGGGGATGGAGCAGCATGCTGGGGATGGATGGTCGATTCGGAGGGGCTCTGCCTATGGATGACTCCTGGGTCCCTTCTTGATGCTAGACCCTTTCACACAGCCCCCCAAAGCAGTATGGATGGACTTACTGTCCCTACTCGGCAGAGAGACTCAACTATTTCCCAAATGTATAGGTGCAGCCAGGATCTCAGGCAGTGGCTCTGCTCTCTACCTCCCACTCCCGGACCCAACTCTTGGTCAGACCTGTCCTCTGGCTCCCTGGTTCTCCTCTCCGACCACGCCCTCTCTGACCACCCCCACCCCACCCCGCTCCTCGCACAGCTCCATGGCCACGCCCACTCTTCCACCCCTCCCGATCTCTGACCACGCCCTCCACTCCCACCTCTCTCTGCCCAGACCCACCGTCCCTCCTCCTCCCCTCCTCTTGCTTACACTCCCTGCTTGCTCCTGACATCTCTTCTATCTGGCTGTTCCGTGGATAAATTTCCTTACGTCGTCGTAGGACACCAATTGGTGAACAGAGACTTGGAGAACTGGCTGCTGATGTGACACTTGGTGTCAGGAGTGTCATGAACAAAAGAGTAAAAAGACATCCCAGCACTCAAGGTTGTGGACATTTGGGTGCTGACACTGTTTTCTGCTCTCCTATCCCTCCCCATATTCTCCCCAATCCAGGCCCCTGGACCTAGAAGCACCTTCAAGGTGTGAGTGCCTCATAAGTCCAGTAACTGAGTGTGCTGTCTCAAGTGCAGATCTGTGGTCACCACAGGCTCCATCTACTCTGATCCCTGCAGGGCAACCTCTCCAGCAGATGAAGACCTGAGGCCTGTTCCTAGCCTGGCTTTGGAGAGGTCTGGGGCATCAGGCCTGATGACCTCCATTGTACAGATGAAGAAACGGGCTAGAGAGGTTGAGGAACTGGGCCCTGTCCTTCTGGCACCTTACTCTGCTGAGGGCACACTGGAGCCTGTGGAGGTGACCCTCTGCACAGTCTGGCTTCTGTCTCAAGTGACTACAGCTATGGACACCTCTGTGCAGGGCTGTCAGTGGGTCAGCATGATCCCAGGCCCTGCTGACAACTGGGCATTCAGACAGCATTTGTCTCCCTCTAATTGGTGCTAGATTAGGTCCCTTCAAGGGGGAAGGCTACTTGTCAACAAAAAGGACCTGGACTGGAGCCTCCAGCAGCTCGAGGTAGGAGTGGTGGGGGAGCCTTGGGCTAACCTTCAGTGGTTAGCAGCTGCCTCAGCTGGCTGGGCCACAGACCCTCCTCTGCCTTCTGAGAGCTTTCATTGTGGGCTCTGTACAGTCCCCAAGGAGTAGGGCTGGCTCACTAACCTGACCTCCTCTGTGGGCCTCCTCTGTGGTGGTACTGGCTCAGCATTCTGAGAGCCCTTCAGACATGCCTGGGAACTCCCAGAGCAAGAACAGCAAGGCACAGTGGTGCCAACCCCCTTCCGGTTTCCTGGGTGCAGGGGTCTTGAGGTGAGGTCCTCTAGGGAGTCTCTCTGCACTCCAACAAGGTCCAGTGAGACTTGGCTTCTGCCAAACTCATTTTGACTGAGAGCCTTTAATAGAAATGAGTGTTGCATGTCCTACCAACACCCTACCCACCTCTACAGAAGGTCAGGCCGAGTGGCTGCTGGCTTCTATTAACCTGATGGGGAGAATCTTCCGGGAAAGTGTGGGGAGTGTCTAGGAGGAAAAGGGATCAAGTGATGGAGGGTCAGGTGGCTTACGCCCCCTCACTCACATCTGCCTATAGCAGCCTGGACTTTCTCCTGGCATAAACAGAGCCAGCAGGCCACGCTCTTCCCTGAGAACACAGAGATCCACAGTCTGAGAAGGTCTTCCACAGCAGATGGAGGGGCTGGGGTCAACTTGTTGTCCACTGGGTACATGGGAGCACAGTTGCAGGCTTCCTGCCCGTATTTAGCCTTCTGGGACTCTGCAGTGGGGCTGGGAGCTGCTCAGGTTCTGCTCACAGCCTGCTCTGCACCCGGACATGTCTGTTTGTAAATCACACACAGGGTTTCTCTGTCACAGCAGGTCACAGGGGACCTCTGCCCCACACCTCCCATCTGATCTGATTTTAAGTACAAGTCTGACGTCACAGGGCCTATGGCTCAGTTCCTGCTCCCAGGAATAGTTGTCGGCATGACACTGTGTGTCAGGGCCCACCTCGGTCTGGCTTGGAGCCACTTCATGCACCATCCATGGCCTGCGAGTGCCCACGTTCCTATGCTTCCCACAACACACCGAGAGTGCTCTGTGGTCACCACTTCTCACGTTGTCTGTGTGGGGACGGTGGCTGAGCCACTGTGGCCAGGGATCACCCTGTGCTAAACTCTCCTGAGATGCTTCTCAGCTCAAGTCTTAAAGTACGAGCATATCCTACAGGCTGGAGGTGACATGTGCCCAGGAGGACAGACGGGGTGGGGCTCTAGGAGCTAGCCCCTTGTCAGCTCAAAAAGAGAGGCCTGAGGATCAGATGTGGCTGTGGGGCGCAGGGCTGGCTTGCCCGCAGCATGGGCACAGCCTCCGTGTGGCAGCCCTCTGATACCAGGGCTGAGCGGGGAGCATATGGAGCCCCTTGGGTTGAGCTACCATGGCTGGAGGGAGCTTGGCGACATGATTCCACGTCGGAGGGAACATGGAGGTTCCACTGCATGAGAACCACCTCAGCCCCCCAGGTGAGACGTCCTCAGGACAGAGGGGCTAGGGGACATGGGGAGGGACACCACCGCAGCTCCCCAGGTGAGACGTCCTCAGGACAGAGGGGCTAGGGGACATGGGGAGGGACACCACCTCAGCTCCCCAGGTGAGATGTCCTCAGGACAGAGGGGCTAGGGGACATGGGGAGGGACACCACCTCAGCTCCCCAGGTGAGATGTCCTCAGGACAGAGGGGCTAGGGGACATGGGGAGGGGCACCACCTCAGCTCCCCAGGTGAGACGTCCTCAGGACAGAGGGGCTAGGGGACATGGGGAGGGACACCACCTCAGCTCCCCAGGTGAGACGTCCTCAGGACAGAGGGGCTAGGGGACATGGGGAGGGACACCACCTCAGCTCCCCAGGTGAGACGTCCTCAGGACAGAGGGGCTAGGGGACATGGGGAGGGACACCACCTCAGCTTCCCAGGTGAGATGTCCTCAGGACAGAGGGGCTAGGGGACATGGGGAGGGACACCACCTCAGCTCCCCAGGTGAGACGTCCTCAGGACAGAGGAGCTAGGGGACATGGGGAGGGGCCACCACCTCAGCTCCCCAGGTGAGACGTCCTCAGGACAGAGGGGCTAGGGGACATGGGGAGGGACACCACCTCAGCTCCCCAGGTGAGACGTCCTCAGGACAGAGGGGCTAGGGGACATGGGGAGGGGACACCACCTCAGCTCACCAGGGCAGATGTCCTCAGGACAGAGGGGCTAGGGGACATGGGGAGGGGACACCACCTCAGCTCCCCAGGTGAGACGTCCTCAGGACAGAGGGGCTAGGGGACATGGGGAGGGACACCACCTCAACTCCCCAGGTGAGATGTCCTCAGGACAGAGGGGCTAGGGGACATGGGGAGGGACACCACCTCAGCTCCCCAGGTAAGACGTCCTCAGGACAGAGGGGCTAGGGGACATGGGGAGGGACACCACCTCAACTCCCCAGGTGAGATGTCCTCAGGAGAGAGGGGCTAGGGGACATGGGGAGGGACACCACCTCAGCTCCCCAGGTGAGATGTCCTCAGGACAGAGGGGCTAGGGGACATGGGGAGGGGACACCACCTCAGCTCCCCAGGTGAGACGTCCTCAGGACAGAGGGGCTAGGGGACATGGGGAGGGACACCACCTCAGCTCCCCAGGTGAGATGTCCTCAGGACAGAGGGGCTAGGGGACATGGGGAGGGACACCACCTCAGCTCCCCAGGTGAGACGTCCTCAGGACAGAGGGGCTAGGGGACATGGGGAGGGACACCACCTCAGCTCCCCAGGTGAGCCGTCCTCAGGAAAGGCCCCCTGTCCACTGAGGACCCAAGGAGACATGTGGCCAGCTCATTTCCTCTTTCCTGTGGACTCTTGGGGTGTGCTGGTTGCCCACTGTGGCAAGGATGATGACTTTTACTTCATCTGAGAAGAAATCCGCTCTTGTCCCAGTGGTCAGCTCCAATGTCTCCTGGACCTTCTGCCAGTGTTCATGTGTCCATGGCACCTGGGCCTCCCAACAGGCTCACGGTGGACTCTCATCCTAGCTCAGGAATGAGTCGGAAGGTGGGGGAAGGAAGGTGAGGCACTAGGACTTCCATGTCAAAAATGATCCTGAGGTCAGAGGAGCCCCTTCACCTTCACCATGAAGTGTGTCCTTGGCTGGGTGGTGGTGAAGCCCACCAGCCAGGGCCCTGCCATGGGACAGATGCCTTTTGTCCAGGTAATGAGCAAGATGGCCTCAGCCACCAGGCCCTCCTCCACATGTCACTGGTTCAGCAGGACAGGATGGAGTTCTGTCTGAGGGCAGCTCCATGGTCCATCAGGGGCCGTGACACCCTGTGTGCAGATGCTTGGTGTTCCCCATGGGCAGGGAAAATGCCTGGAACCAGGTGGTATCTGCCTAAATGTCAGGGCCTAGGGGAGAGGTGAAGCCGCTGGCTCAGAGAGATGCAGGAACCCAAGGCGTCCATACACTCAGTGGGTCGCCCCAGCAGCCTCAGCAGCAAGGTGCTCACACACCTCCCATGCCATATGACATGCAGTGCTCACCAGGAATGCACCACATCATACACGGTGCTTGCACACTCACATGTCACATCATACTCAGTGCTCATCAGATAACACACTACATCATACACAGTGTTCACACAAACACGGTACATCACCTGCCGTGTTCACCTGCTTACTGGTAGGTACACGCCCTCATTCTGCACACAGCCGTGGTGGGTGGGTGGGCAAAAGATTAAGACTCCAGGGAAACTGAGACGATGAGATGGGAGCAGAATCGGCAGGAAGATCATCGGTGAATCCCAGTGGATGCACCCTACCTGCAAGGGCCTCCTGTGCTGAGCGCTATGTGCCCGGATCCCACTCTTGGCTCACCTTCTGCTTCTTGGTCATGAAGCCAGCATCAGAGGCCTACCAGGGAGCCTGAGTTGACCCCCAGAAGCATCAGCCCTTAACGTGCATGAAGGAAAAGAAAACTGGGGAAGTGGTAGGTGGGTGGTGGAGAGTGGGCCCAAGTTCCAGCCTCCCCTGACGCCCTCCCATGGCCCCACCGCTCCCTGTGTGTAGCCCGACACTGGCCTTGAGCCCAAACCTGGGTGCCCCGAGGAAGTCTCAGGATGGTGGGGCTGCGGAGAGAGGGAGGGCCTCTGGAAGAGCCTGCCTTGGCCGAGAGAACACTGCTGCAGTGCCACCTGCTGGTTATAGGAAGCCTGGCACCCTCATCTTCCCAGGCCCAGGGTTCCCATCCCACCCAGGGGACACATCCCTACATTTGCCCCATCTCTGTGGAGCCCCAAGATCAGGTGGCTCCAGCTCTCTGCGTACAGTAAGCTGAAATTTGTGATGGCATGGGGGTAGGTACCAGGCTGCCAGGGCCAGAGCGTGGAGGTGCAGAGGCCCCTGGAGGTGGGTAAGCACAGGAGGGCTGGACACCCCTCAGTGGCTGCCCCTCACTTGGGATGTGCACTGCCTCCATCCCAAGCTGCCATGTCCACCCTGGTTCTTTGCATCTCCCCTACCTGACCCTTGTCCTCTCTCAGATCAGCCCTTCCAGACCCGGTGATCCTCTTGTAGAGCATTCTGGGATGTTCTTGGGCAGCAGGAGCACTATAAATGTTAGAGCTTGCTGAAGACAGTGTGAAGGTCTTAGCTCTAGGACAGTGACAAGGAGGTCTTTTGTCTGTTTGTTTGTTAATTTCTTAGTTATAGATACAATACCTTTATTTTATTTATTTATTTTTCACCTTCTCACACTCTCACCCAGGGTCTTTGCCCTATAGCCTTTCACTGTTAGGTGCAGGACAGGCTGAGTAAGTGGTCTGCAGGGCAGGCCAAACGAAGCTAGCTGCAGGATGACCTGGCCACTCAAACCCTCTGTCTGGTTCTTCATCACCTGTTTGCTTCAAGCCCAAACGCCCAAGCCCCCGCTCAAGGCTGAACACTCAGCCTGCCACTCAAGGCCGAACACTTAACCCCCTTGTGCCAACAAGGCAGCTTGCAGACCCAGAGACCCCATTAGATTTGGGCTATAGAAACTCCATCCTGGGCTGGGGATGTGGCTCAAGCGGTAGCGCGCTCGCCTGGCATGCATGCGGCCCGGGTTCGATCCGCAGCACCACATACCAACAAAGATGTTGTGTCCGCCGAGAACTAAAAAATAAATATTAAAAATTCTCTCTTCTCCACCTCTCTCACTCTCTCTTTGAAAAAAAAAAAAAGAAAGAAACCCCCTCCGGCCCCCCCCCCTTTTCTCCTCTGTTTCACTGCTGCAATAAAGATCTCTTGGTTGCTCTGAGTGTTGTGGTCACTTTCCTTTCATTCACCAAGATGCTTGCTGGCCACAGACTGGTGCTGACCGCTCTGGCTTGCTGGTCCCCTGGAGAAGCAGCTCACTCACCTCATGAAGTGCATGCCATGCCTTGCCTGCTCACTTGCAGTCAGGAGCTGCTGGTGGCATGTTTGGAGACAATCTGCTGGAGAGGGAGGAGCCGAGACCCCTGGGGCAGGCAGGACGCAGTTCCCAAGGACACCATTCCATTAAGCATTAGACCAGGCCACTCTCCCTACCTAACTTCTCCTGGCCCTGGACTCGACTCTGGGCAATTTTCACCTAAGATCTCACTCAACCTCCATGTCCTCTTGACCCAACCCGGGAGGCCTGAAGCTCCCTGGAGTTCCTGTGAGGAACCCAGGATGGGAGGCACCCAGGCTTTCGGCAGGTCATTCGTGCCGAGACGGAGGAGAGCAGGAGGCCTGGCTCCTTGGTGGGACAGTCAGCCTGTCTCCTGGTTCCCTCCATGACGCTGGTGGAGGTGTCAGGAAGTTCTGGCCCCAGCTGGTGTGGACAGGGGAGGTGCAGGGCTAGTGAGGGGTGTGATCTGCACCCAAAACTGACTCCTGGGAGGAGTCACCTCCCTGTGCCGCAGTCTGGTCCTGGGGTGCTGTGGCAGCCACACTCATCCCTCCTGGGAGCTTGTCCAGCTGCAACTTGTGCTGGGAACTGATTACTGTGATTTCTGGGCTCCAGCGAGCTGTATTTCATTTCAGTATTGAAGGGCCAACAAGCAGCAATGGCTCAGGCCACGAAGGCCCTTCCTGGGCCTCTGCACAATGGAAATGCATCATCACAGCCAGGAGGTCAGTCAGGTGCGGGGTCTGTTTTGTCTACAAGGTCCAGAAACCCTGCAGAAAACACCAGAGGCCCTGTCAGTGAACCAAGACTTGTCTCAGGGACGTTCTGGATGTCATGAGCTACTTGTTTTCTACATCCCATCAAATGATCTCCCAGCACATCATGGGAGAAGGGCCCAGCAGAGAAAAGCTGCTCAGCTCATGGAGGTCAGGATACACAGAGAGAGAGAGGAAAAAGAGAGGAGGCAACCCCCATGACATCTGATCCAGCCACGCCCACAGTCACCCCCTCGAGTTGGGTCACAGCTCTCGCAGTCCAGGCACCCGCCCATGAAGAGTCCCACATGAATACAGAAGCCTTTAGGGGACGCCTCACCTCTGAACCACACACGGGCCTGTGGCCCTCGTGGCCATTTCTGGACACCCCTGGCTGCCTCTGCCCCAGGAGCCTAATTTGGGGCTGACGCCTGGGAGTGATGCATGTTCCCACAGGGTCCCAGCCGGGTGGGACGTGTGAAGCTTCACTCTAGACTCCAGGTGTCCACCTCCCCAGC
Source organism: Ictidomys tridecemlineatus (assembly GCF_052094955.1). Taxonomy (NCBI): domain Eukaryota; kingdom Metazoa; phylum Chordata; class Mammalia; order Rodentia; family Sciuridae; genus Ictidomys; species Ictidomys tridecemlineatus. Next base: position 186,167 of record NC_135479.1, on the reverse strand, counting down.
TCACGCCCACTTCTCAGGGCTGTGTACCTGTCACCAGACCGTACCAAAAGGCACAGGTACAGAAAGGACAAAAAAGAGATGACTGGGTGCTCTCCAGGTTTGGGATGTCGGCCAGCCTCTGGCCAAGGAAGCAAATGAGGAGAGAAGCTTGTGTATGAAGATACCAGTCCTGGGTGCCCTCCTCTTCGCTGCCCACCTGTGGGGGTGCCCTGGGCAACTGATAAGCTGAGACCGTGCAGGCTGGGGGCTACATCAGAAGGGTAGAGCTGGCTTATTCCTCAGCCTCAGGCTCACAGAAACCCCTGGCAGGGCCACCCTACCCTGTCCAGGCCTCACGGCCTCTGCTGGTGCTGGCCACTGCCTGACTCAGGGCTGTGGGGTTGAGGGAGTGTCCCGCTGACGTTGCTGACCTGACAGAAGAGACTCATCCGGAAAGACCAGCTCCTTGCTGAGAATGCAGAGCTCCTCAGCTCGCCTCCAGCTGCCTCCTCATGTCCCAGCTGTGATCAGCTCTACCCCAGAGTGGTCCTTGCTGGTCCCATGGCTGTGGGGCTCAGCCTTCCTGGGTTGGAGTCGCTCATCAGGGTTGGACACCTCAGGCCTGGGGACTCGGACCTCATGGGTCTCCTTCCTTGAGGTGGTTTTCCTTTGTCCTCTTTCTCCCTGAACATTGGATGATTTCTGAATGGAAAACTGTTTTGGAGGCTTCTGTACCTTACATCTGACATCACTCCTTCTTGCACAAGCAGGTCCAGCAACCTGGGCTAAGCTTCTCAGCGCAGGCTGCAGCCCTGTACTCTGCCAGGGTGCAGAGATATTTTATCATTTATTTATTCACAAATATCACCTAAGATCCTCCTAGGAAACATGAGCTATAAATCTGGGTCTTTATTTCTTGTGAACAAATGGTGGACTGTCTGTCATCTTTGTATCTCTCTGAACCCAGGACTGCCCACTGGCTGCTCATTGTGACTGAATTCAGGAAGCACTTGTCACATTCTCCTTTCCGCATCCTGCCAGGAGTTCTGGCTGCACTCGCACCTGCTGGAGTGCAGCGGCTGCTCTTGTTTCACCAGGACAGACCCTGGTGTTTCGTTTCGCCATCCTTGGCGGTAGGATTTCTAATTAACCTGAGGTGTTTGCAATCATTGGTAATTAGGCCTGGAGAGTTCCATGACTAGGTTTTGAAGTTTGGATATGTTACATACCCACAGCCTGTGCACTGGACATGGGCTGCTGTGCTGGTTCTTGGTGACCTCATCTGCACTCTGATCTTTGGGGCAGAGGGTCAGCTGGGGGAACAGCATGTCGAATGCCCTTGAGCCCCCAGATCATCCTCAGCAAGTGCTGAGGTCAGAGGTGGGTCTGCTGAAAGTAACACCCCATGGGGCTGGGACTGTGGCTCAGCGGTAGAGCGCTCGCCCAGCACGGGCGGGACCCAGGTTCGATCCTCAGCACCACATAAAAATAAAGGCATTGTGTTGTGTCCATCTACACCAAAAAAGAAAGAAAGAAAGAAAGTAACACCCCAAGTGCTGGTGGAGGCAGCCTCAGGAGGGGCGAAGTGCCCACTTTCAGTGCACCTCAGTTTCAAGAGTTCCTTATTCCTTCTTTGGAGGAGCAAGTTCTGGCCCTCAACGTATTGGTTCCTGGCCCACAAGATTTGCATGGAGAGGTGATATTTATGTTCAGAGAACACTGCTGGTGTCTAAAACCTGGACCACTGTGGTCTCAGCGATATTTCTGCCAATGTCCTGGGATTTGCTGTCTGCTGTCCCTCTGAGAGTACTGGTCCACAGGGGCCCTTCACTTGACGGTCCCTGCCTACATCTGCCTCTCTGGAGCCAGAGTCACCGAGATGCAGGGATAGTGCACCAAGCACACCCAGTAGACAGCAGGACTGGTCCGCCCAGGAGTGTCTGAGCCCACGAGAGCCAGGCCGCTTAGAGCACCCACTGTGTTCCCACGTATCACCCTGGAGGAAGCTGTCACAGCACTTGTTCCAATGGCAAGAGAGATCACTCAAAGCCCTGGCCAGGGAGAGAGCCTGAACACAGCAGGCAGGTGGGCAGAATAAAGGGAGGGTGGGAGCTCACCAAGAGAGCTGGGAGGTGGTGGGCCAGTGTGGGAGCCTTGTAGACTAAGTACCAGGGAGAGGTCCACAGGAGCCTGCACAAGTGGCCAGAAGGGAGCCCTCTGTCACCCTGAAATGGCTCAGCTCATGACCAAAGAAGCAGAGGCTCAGACAGGTCAGGATGCTTGCCCAAAGCAGGAAATGCTGGCTCAGGGATCCACAGCAAGGGATTATGGAGACTTGAAGACTTGATTTTAGAAACTCAGCATGGCATCTCTTCCCCAGAATGTCTCTTGGGCTCCATGTCTGCAGGTCTGTGAGCCTCCTTCCCCACCCGCGTCTGTCACCATTCTTGGCTTGTTTCCCTCAGACCTGCCTCTGCTCTGCTCCATGGAGGTGTGATGCTCCTTCTCCTTCCTACTCTGTCCTTGCTGGCCACAGCCTAGACTCTGTCACCCAGGTGAGGTTGTACTGTGGAGCACATTTGAGTATGCATGTTTTTACAGTAGATGAGCACAGTTCCTTATCTCCTCTTCAACAAACGCCAGAACAACCCTCTCTTCCCAGATGGTGCAGATCTGAGCCTTTCCACCAGAGCAGAGCAGTAGGGCTTTGGAGGGAGCTGCCCAGCTGTCTCCACCTGAGACCAAGGCTGTCAGAGTAGGTGGGTTAATCTCCTGAAACTCTCTCCCCGAGAGAAGGCCCTGGTGTGTGGCAGTGAATTTCCCAAGGCCCGAAACTGCTTCCCAGAACCAGCCAGTTTTTCCTGCCTGTCCTGTTCGGGCAGTTGGAGGAGGCAGCCAGGAACCCAACCTGCAGGAGGGGGAGAGGGAGGAGAAGGAGGACAGGGAGGAGAAGGAGGACGGGGAGGAGGGAGAGGAGACAAACCGAGACCCAGGCCTGGCTGTGAAGGGGTCTGCTTCCCTGCATCGTCTTTGGAGCCTGGTGGCCATCACTGCTGCCTGTGCCTGGGCAGAGAGGCAGGCCAGTGGGGCAGAGAAGAGGGTGGAAGGCCACAGTTCTGGTGCTTTGAGCTGATGGCTCAGCATCAGCCCCAGATGCTTCTCCTGCAGGGTCTCGGAGTCTCCTTTTCCTGGAATGCTCCTTCTTGAGGGGCCCTCAGTTCCCACCTTGTACCTTCAGTCAGGGTGCCCTGGGCTCGCCTCCTTGAGCAGTCTCCCCAACACTGGAAGCTGTTTCTCCACCAACAGTTTGGAACTCCTTACCTGGCAGTCTCCATGCGGACCCAGTGGCATCTCATGTGTGTTACATCCAAAGTGGACCCCATCTTCCCGTCCTAGTAGCATCATGCTCCACTGGGCTCTTTCTCACAAACCTCGATCCCGACTTGATTTCCTGATGGTGCCTTTCACAATACATTCCAGATGCCCGTTCCTCTGCCCTCTGCACCCAGAGCTCCAAGCTCCTAAGTAGGAGCTCCTGCAGGTGGACAAGGAAGGAGCAGCAGCAGGCTGAGACGGAGTTCAGGGCAATCATCAGTGTGCACTGGGAGTGCTGTGCTTGTCCCACTCTGGCTTGTTGGGGACCCTGAGCCCACTTCTCAGGAAACACTAGCTTGGGGACATTAGGTAA